>NC_089198.1:23745186-24075186 GCF_963930695.1 Labrus bergylta | reverse complement strand
TTTTCTCAGAGTAACCATCAGTTAGAGGAATGTTGCAACTCAAAGCTTCCAATCTCCAGTAAAAATAAACAACAAAACAAAGTAAGAAATGTATTTCCTAGAGAGAGACATCACTTGTCCGACATATGTCATTTAATTTCTGGAAGCACACCTTCAATCAGAGCCATCTCCTTGTTACCAAGACTGATTTAAAAAACAAATCCAACTTTTACTGTTAGTTCATGATCTACTACTACAGCCACAGGAATTAAGACTTGCTTGTGCTATAAAGCAAAGTGATAATGAAGAATATGAAATACATAGCAGGGTGTCATTCTACTGTTTATAAAGCATGTAATTTTTTGGGGACAACGTTGAGAAATTGTTTGAGAGAATGTGTGGCTCAAAATTGCTGCTTAAAATGTTGTCAGTTTTCATTTTTGTCAGCTAAATTTAAAAAAAAAAAAAAACAGCTAAAAGCTATGATCAGATCTGTTCGATATTACTTCCAAATGAATGTAACTCTGTTTGCACTTTGAATATGATGTAGTCCAATCAGAAATTAGTTTTGAAAATCTGATTGCAAATGAAGTAAGAGACATTTAATCCCTCTGAAGGCCTGGCTCTTAAAGGGCTCTAATAATATCAAAGACCATGTCTGCCGGAGAACAAAGACTTTAATCTGACTGGCTGGAATGAGGGAACAGGCACATCCGTTAATGTAGTGATCCCCCATGAAAAATGACACTATCACAGACTGACGCTCTGTATTATGAGTTGTGTTGATTACCTCTGAGTACACTGCTGGCTCGGTAGGATGGCGTCTGGAAGTGTGACCTTGTTCCTATCCAAGGGGTTGTGGCCTGGCCCTGTGTGGTTGACCGCTCGATTTGCAAACAGGACATCGTACTCCACGCAGTTGACAAGGAAGGTTGTGAATGTGACAACGAACAAAAACTGACTGTGGGATGAGAGGAAAAAAGAAAAAGATAAAGCATCACACTATGTGACAGGTAAAAGACAAAGAGAATCAAAAAAAATATAAAAAATAGCAAAACACAGATTGATACTTCTTTACAGATTATTGGGGAAAGTGATTCCTACTTTATTTCTAACTATCAAGCCAAAGAAAGTGACCTCATTAACCTGAATAAAGTTGTGGTTAAGATAGATCAATTGCAGTTCCTTCATCAGATATGCCACAAGGCTGATTGCTATATTGATCTGTACATTATTTTAAACATAAAACAACATGTGACATTACTAGGGCTAAACAATTGTGTTTCATTTGGAGAATTGCTGTAAAACTCAATAAGTAATGACGCCAGTAATACAGTGTATAAAGCGTTTGAAAACTGTGTGTAGTGGTGAAGATTCTCTGAGATTCAGATTCAGCTGAAACATTCTGGCTGAACATGTTCAAGATGAAGCCTGAGGCACTCTAAGCTGTCATAACAACATGAAAAGTTAACAGTGACATAAGGAAGCCTTTCAGAAAACAAGCATCCTGTTGGAACTGAACATTCAACCTCATATAAAAAAAAACTTCTGTATCTTATCATGAGTTCTAGTATTCTGTATACTGTTGAATACTTACACAAGTTCAAAGAACTCAGTCAGCATCATACAAGCAAAGCCATTCTTCTGATGAAAATGATAGATGTGGACATGCTTGTTAAGGAGACTGACATAAAATATTAAGCAAGACTTTGACAGCACAACAACAGATATAACAAATGGTCAATCTTTACATTTGGGGGCGCTGGTGGCACAGTGGTTAGTGCGCGCGCCCCATGTATGGAGGCTATAGTCTTCCAAGCGAGCGGTCCAGGTTCAAATCCAGTGTCATTCCCCATTCTCTCTCTTCCTGATTTCCGACTCTATCCACTGTCCTATCTCTCAATTAAAGGCACAAAAGCCCAAAAAATAATCTTTAAAAAAAAAATTAAAAAAAATGCTTTACTCATCCACCCCTGTTTCTTTAAAAAAAATATGTATCAGTCAAGAAGTAAACATTGTGAAATACAACATATTCTAAATATAACTGACATTAAACATCGTTATGGCAACATGCCTGGGACATAATGCAATAACAGATCACTGTTGGAGACCTGTTATCAAACCACACATATTAAAAAGAAAAAGGATATCCTTGTGAAGAAGTTATCCAGGTTCTTGATATGATGCCATGAGTCTGCAATATTTACAAAAGCATTAGTGAGTTTTCTGTCACCAAGGCGAATCATTTTACAGACACTTCATTACAAAAATAGCAATGTTCAGTGAGTCTATTTGTATTAAAGAACATTTATATTTAAGCTGTAGTTACATGTTTACCTTTCAGGCCTTCAGGCACATGCACCAGTAAATCCTCCTCCCCTGGTGGCGAGTCCTCCTCAAAGTCCTCGATTCTCTGATACTCCTGGTAAGCTTCAAAGTTCGCCATTATGCTTCACATTCTTGATGTTTCTCCTAACCGACGAGCTACGTGCACTGAACACTTTTGAGAGACGAATAAAACTCTTGACAACCTCAGTAATTTCTGCTGCTAGCTAACTACACCGCAGTTCAACCAAGGGTAATGTTAGCATCGGCTACCATTAGCTTGCTAACTCGCTAGTCTGACGGACTCGTGTAACCCTACACTACCATGGTAACATGTTATTACTGTTAAGACTTAAATCACCGTGTTGCTCGTATGTTAACAAAATAAATTGTAGTCCTCTTTGTGTAAGATTACTGTAAAGTCAGCTGCCTGGTGGTTGTTTAGCCTGTGAATGATTCAGCCTCTCGTGTAGTCTGGGTGACACGGTTTGTTTTGTTCCCGACTTGCTCCGTCCATCTGCTGGTCTTGATCTTCTTTCTTCACTCTGCTTAAGAGTCCTGTCTAGACCCGAGCCCGGCAAAATACCCACAGGTGTGTTTCAATCACGACACGGTGGTCTTTAGTGTCCACAGGTATCCAAAAGGTCCGTTAGTCGGTTTCCATAAATACACCACCCTGCGAGGCTCCACTGTTTTTGTCTTCCAAAAAATAAATGTCAACAAACGTTATTGACGTCATTTCCGCTTTGTGCAAACGTCACTTCCCTGTTTGGTTTGTAGTTTTTTTATGGTTTCTCACGAAATGTTATTATTTTTATTTTTTTTACCCGGTCGTTGCCATGCAGTGTTTTTCTTTCCCTCCACTCTGTTACCGATTATGAGTTAAACCAATGTTTTGTATATATAAATATATAAACCAATACACGAGGTTTAAAACGACCTCCCTTTGGATACAGAAATGCACTCTGGGTCATAGTTAAAAATGGCAGCTTGCATGTTGCTTGTGGATTACTGTAAAGCTTAAAGACTAATTTCACCTAACGCGCTTTTTAACAGTGGGGGAAAAACATGTTTCACTTGCTGTGTTGTAGAACAAGCATTACTGCGCCGGGGCGGTCATTGTACTCCAGGTGCAACAAAACAGCAGACACATGGAAACTGTCACGGTAGGGTTATGTGACCGGGGTTACCTTGTTTAGATTATGACAGCCGTCAACTATTTTCTACACAGGGCATATTAATCAACACTGTTAGAATTGGCCTACCTCAGTTATCTGTACAGTATTTATATCTTTATGGCTGGCTTAATTTTATTTAGCGATGTTGAAGTAGGTGGGTGGACTTTAATATTTGTGAATGTGATCAGAATGTAAAGACCAATCATTCAAGTCAGTTATAGTGGGGGTAAAGCCTTTGTTACATAGCCTTTAAATATTTTCATGATGGGTTGCTCTATGCCTAATTGTATTCATATTCTTTCTTCAGTGGGTATAGATCTCCAGTATCTAAAACGTACAGCTCCTCACAGCCGCCTGGAAATGCAGTCAGTCGTATTTGGAGCCTCACTTATCGAGCCGTCCGCCAGTCCGCAACCCGAACATCCAAACCCCCCGGGGTGGCTCTCAGATTCATCCTGGGACCAGCAGTGCTCACTGTCTCTGCACGTCTATTTTGCCATGTCGCCTACTGCCAGGCAGATGAGAATAACAACATTCCTGTGGATGTTGTCGCCCAAAACCCTGTGCCTGACTTCAAATGGCATATCTTGTGGGAATTTGTCAAACCTCAAATTTTTGCTCTCATCGGTGCTGTGGTGGTATGTCTGAATCCGTTCACTTGTGCATTATCAGCTTTTCTTCTTAAAGTCAACATGCTGTGACATTATGATCATCTATTATATTCACATTTTCTCTCATCAGCTTGCTTTTGGCGCTGCTATCTTGAATATTCAAATCCCGTTGCTACTTGGAGACCTGGTGAATGTTGTGGCACGTTTCCTGAGAGACCAAACTAGGAGTTATGTCCAGGAGATAAAGGGTCCTGCACTGAAACTACTTGGGCTTTATGCAATCCAAGTAAGTTAACATGACAATCTATATGTTCACAGCTGCACAACAAACTATCTTAAAGCCTTGACAAATTGTTTGTAGAAACTTTCAATAATAGATTAGTGATCATATGCAGTATAACTCTAAATTCTGAGAGTTATGAGGCTCCAATTATTATGAGAGAACCAGGATTTAACTTCTAGGAGACAGTCAGAGATTGATGAAGGTGGGAGGGCAGAGTTGGGCTTGGAAGACAGATAGAGCTGGTTGTCATCCGCGTAGCAGTGAAAGTGAATACCAAATTTCCTGAAAATGTGACTGAGAGGTAGGAGGTCGATGATGAAAAGGAGAGGACCCAAGACATAACCCTGAGGAACACCGGTAGTGACTGGGGAGAGCTGTCATAGGAAGTTTTTGAGCTGATAGCTTGCAGGTCTGATTTTGAGAATTTGATGTACTTCAAGTTTTAATAGTTTATCATGTCTTCATGTTATGTTCACATAATTTTCAATGAGAAAACATTTGCGCATAAAAAAACGTGAAACCGTTACAGCTGTTTTGAAAAATGGTTATTAATAACCTTCTTATGCAGGGACTGCTGACGAGCGGCTACATCATCCTGCTTTCAAGGGTGGGGGAGAGAGTGGCAGCAGACATGAGGAAGACCCTTTTTGCGTCCTTACTGAGGTACATTTTCCCTAATGTTGGAGCAAATCTTTTTGATGCTAATGGACATCTTTTACACTTATAGCTGGACCACATCCAAGTCCTATTGATAACATTATCAGCATTCTTTTCTGTCACAGGCAAGATGTTGCTTTCTTTGATGCCAATAAAACTGGGCAGCTGGTGAATCGTTTGACTGCTGATATTCAGGAGTTCAAGTCGTCCTTTAAATTGGTCATTTCTCAGGTATAAAGTGCTACATTTGAGTTGTTAGATATTACTGGTTATAGTTAAAGCCTTCTTATTCCTTTTTTCTTACTCTTTTTTTGGCAGGGTCTGAGGAGTATCACCCAGACAGTTGGATGTTTCGTTTCTCTCTATGTCATCTCCCCAAAACTGACAGGTTTGACTGTTGTGGTCCTTCCCTGTCTGGTCGGAGCAGGGGCTCTCCTCGGCTCATTCCTTCGCAAACTATCCCGTTTGGCTCAAGAACAGGTGATACAGATAATATAACTCATGTTTAGGATCTAGGACAATACTACTGTATGTAATGATTATAGTTTTATGATTCACTGCTTTGCCTTTGGAGAGATACAATTAGAGTAAAACTTGTTTTTAAAGGCCATAGAAAGTAGCAGATGATTTGAGACAGATGTACTGTATTTCCTCCCCAAACCATAATAGATCAGTTCTAAAGTCTGTTCTAAAATACTAGGATCTAAAGTTCCTCTAAAACTTGTCAGTGATTAGTTTATTTCTTAATTGCTGTCAGAAACTTTGATCCCTAAGTATGTATTAAGTATTCAGTATTACTTAAGTGTCTAAACCAACAGCATGTACAATTTGAGACACATTTAAATGAATATATTTAGGTATCGAAAAGATATGTAAATGTATTTTTCAATCTCTGTCTGTGTTTAATTTAAGGTCGCAAAAGCGACAGGAGTGGCAGATGAGGCGCTTGGCAATGTGCGGACAGTGAAAGCCTTTGCAATGGAGGAAAGAGAGCTCCAGTAAGTTAGACTGTACTTGTGTTCTAATATTCTTAGTGGCATAGTGTTTGTAGAGACAAAGTAACCTGTTTGTCAGTAATTCTATGGTTTCATTCTCAAAACCTTTTTTTGCAGGTTATACGCATACGAAGTTGACAAATCATGTGAAATGAATGAAAATCTTGGTGCTGGAATAGCTGTTTTCCAAGGAATGTCAAACATTGCGTTAAACTGTGAGTATATTTGAATGTGTAAACTGATAAACAACACATTGTTGAGAAGGTTGGTGCTGTGTCTAAGGACTTCCTGAACTTTCTTCATGTGTTGTGTGTTTTAAACCCAGGCATCGTACTCGGAACTATTTTTGCTGGAGGGACTTTGATTTCGAGCAATGAATTGTCCCCTGGAGACCTGATGTCTTTCCTGGTTGCTTCCCAGACTGTTCAGAGGTAAAAAATAATACAACTTTTTTCCATAATGATTGATTGTAATTTCCATTTGCATTTACATGAACCAGTTTTAATGTAGACAATGTAAGGGTATAACGCCAGCATTTTCTGTATGCTCAGGTCATTGGCCAGCATCTCAATCCTATTTGGGCAGGTAAAGAAATATACACATACACAGCCTTTCAATATGTGCACATGTATAGAGATCTGAAATATTATTAAGTGAGAAACTAAGCCGTCTATCTATGATGTGTGTAACAGATGGTGAGAGGACTAAGCTCTGGGGCTCGGGTTTTTGAATACCTGGCTCTCAAGCCGACCATCCCACTCTCTGGTGGAGGACGCATCCCGTACGACTCTCTAACAGGAAGAGTAGACTTTATGAATATTTCATTCAGGTTGGAACCTCATCTTAACTCAATTAAAAAAAAAAAAACGGAACCAAAATATAAGACAATACCAACTTGTTTCTTTTCTATTTTTCTACATTTTCAGTTATCCAACAAGACCTGGCCATCAGATCTTAGATAAGTTCAACTTAACACTTCCTCCGTGCAAAACTGTTGCCATTGTTGGAGAATCTGGAGGAGGTAAATTCAGAATAAAATAGATTGAATGAAATTGTGTGACTTTTCAAAACATGGTGGAGAAAGTGGTTTGAAGTGAATTAATATGATTTACTGCAGGAAAGTCAACTGTGGCATCATTACTGGAGCGTTTCTATGACCCAACCAACGGTGTCATCATGCTGGACGGACTTGACATCCGAACACTTGATCTCTCCTGGCTGAGGGGACAAGTTATTGGATTTATCAATCAGGTAGATGTCGCTTATCATTAATGCTTCCTAGGTTTTAACTTAGGGATGTGAAAAAAATGCCAAATTAATTGTATTTATTATGAATAAATATTTAAATATGACCAGTTTTAACAGTATCTTCTCGGTTTGTTTGCAGGAGCCAGTTTTGTTTGGCTCATCCATCATAGAGAACATCCGCTTTGGGATGCCTGAGGCCACAGATGCTGAGGTCATCACTGCAGCCAAGCAAGCCAACGCTCACGGCTTCATTACAGCTTTCCCAGACGGATATAACACTGTAGTTGGTATGTTCTCTCGTTTGGACTTTTGCAAGTACGAAAATCTGTGAGACAGGTTAAGCTTTAGATTTCTTATCCCCAGGTGAGCGTGGTGTGACGTTATCCGGTGGTCAGAAGCAGCGCATTGCCATCGCCCGCGCCTTGATCAAGAACCCCAGCATCCTGGTGCTGGATGAAGCCACCAGCGCATTGGATGCGGAATCAGAGCGGGTGGTACAGGAGGCTTTGGATAGGGCCACAAGGGGTCGCACTGTGCTCATCATCGCCCACCGGTTGAGCACCATCCAGGGCGCTGACCTCATTTGTGTCATGAGTAATGGCCACATAGTGGAGGTGAGAAGGCAGGGTGCTCAGAGAGATGAAAGGGCTCTTATCTCTTGTTATAATTAAATTAATTTAACTTCCTTTCAAGTTCAAAGAAGTTCTGACATGAATTGACACTACACTGGTTAATGGTTTTCACCCACCTTCATGTAGTAATTGTGTATTTTTTTTTTTTTTAAATATAATCTAACATCTTTTCTTCTTTAAAGGCTGGGACTCATCTTGAACTGCTGGGCAAAGGAGGACTTTATTCTGATCTGATCCGCAGACAAAGAACAGAGGGACAGAAATGAACGCACAAAAATGTGTTCACTTTAGATGTACAGCGACACTTAAGAGATTTATTTTAAATTAAATTAAATAGGAAAGACTTTGAACAGATCAATTATGATAAACATGTAGTGTTCATTTACAAACTCTACTTTTATGAGAGACTTTCAGATTGATGTATGTAAATGTTTAAGTGGACCAACAAGATCATCCTTTGATAAACAAACTTCACTACTGTACAGTATTTAAGTTAAATGGTAATTTCTCTTACTGTTTTCTCATTTCCTGTAAAGAAATAATAAATTCATTGTTGAACAATAAAGTATTAAACTTTGTTTCATTTCGTACGCTGTATTTTCCCTTAATTGGATTATAATTATTTCCATGTTTTGTCACAAAAACAGGGTTCCAAGGTCTTCCCTGGACCTCAGTAATGAGCTGTATGTTTTTTGTGGATAGTCTAATTTCTTGTAGTGGTCCAACAGTTTAAATTGTACTATACGCTGGGGGACACAAAACAAACCGAATTGTGATTTCCACTCTGGGTCTCAGTTTGTTCCTGCAATCATCCATTCTGTTGTGACACCTGAGGAGAAACTGCAGGGTTGGCAGCACTAGAAAACTCTATTTATTTTTGTGTATGAAAGTTTTTTTTTTTCCTATACCTTAAAATTGATATTACTACATTTTCAAGTGATAACTCTAACCATCTTTTAAAGCTGGCATGTCTAATTGGATACACGATTCTACAAACTTTCAGCTAAATCTTGAGTCTGGATTGTCAATATTGTCATCACTTTTCATTTAGCTTTTAATTGACTCATTGCCAAACGGGTAAGCAAAATGGTTACATTAAAATCAGTTTGAACTGTATCTACACTATTGAAAAAACACATACAGGTATGTGTTTTAGGCTGTTATTATTAGCCTGTTTGTACTTAATAGATAACCCTACACCAGGGATGGGCAACTGGTGGTCCGGGGGGCCGCATGCGCCCTCAAATATGGCCCTCAAGTCAATTTTTACATATCAATTAATTGGAAACATGAAGAAAACATGACAAAATGTGCCATGAAATCATGAAAACCAGAAAAATGTCCATAATTATATTTGATCACTGGTATATGTTGAGTTAAATTTGAGACATAATTGACTGTAATCGTTTTTGTATACTACAATTTGGCCCCCTGGCAGTGAGAATGAAATGAATGTGGCCTAACACTACACTAACATGTAGACTGACAACTTCCAATAACTTTCCATTTGCTGTTTGATATTAGATTAGGTGTTATCAATTTCAGAATAGGACACCCATTTAAAAAAAGTTATTTTCCAGACACCTCATAAGTCAACATAAGCCATCAAGTACACATGGACTCTCTTTTAGTTTCTAACATCTTTTTAAATCTTTGGTCCTCTTGGTCTCAGCTCTTGTTGTTGGGTTCTTGTGTTGCCTGGGTTCTTATAATGGTTCTTGTGATGGTCGGGTTATATATGTCTGTAGGGTATCGTGCAGTTTGGGTTCTTTTCTGTTGAATTGTATTCAATTATTTTTAGTATTTTGCATTTGCTATGTTCTTGCTGTTGTTTATGTTCTTCTGTGTTTGCTTTAGTTTGTTCTTGTTTTTGCTGTTTGTCAAAGCACTTTGTAAACCTGTGTTTTTAAAAGGTGCTATATAAATAAAGTTATTATTATTATTATTATTATTATTATTACTGTACATAAAAGATATAGTGTATGAAACACACTGCTGCACACCTGTCATCAACATGTGGGTCGAGCCGGAGATAATTCATTACTAGTGCGAACCAGTTTACAAACTAAAAACATTAAATATGCGGGTTTTTTTTTTTACAACCGAACTATCATTATATGTCTTCAAAGGACAGGAAAAATACTTGTTGCTATAAAATGTTGCGGCGTACAGGAATTTATGTTGGGCATCTTTGGAGTTGCAATACCACCTTTGACCTCTAGATGACCAACAAGCCAAGCTTTGTTACAGACCGACCAGAAGCAGAAACTGCAGATAGCTTCAAGCTAACGCTAGCTATAGATTATTATCCCCATTTTGGGGCTGTTTCTAAGTCGTTGGTTTGCTAGCTCCCGTAAGGCTGGCTTCACTGGCCAAAAATGCAGAAATATGAGAAGCTTGAAAAAATCGGAGAGGGTAAGTTTCACACACCTTATATAAAGTTATTATAGGCTAAGCTGGTTTGCTAATATAGCCTTCATGCAAGCTGGCGTTAGCTAGATTGAAATACTTTGCCTACCGTGATTGAAACCATAGATAATAATATACTGATCAGTGTGTACTATTTGTACATACTCTAATGTGTGTCATGAAGTGAGCTGTCAGATTTCTGTCAGTCGGCTTTTACGGTGTTAATGCTTGCTAACGTCTTGCAGCTTGCTAATGCCATTCATCAGTCATTCAACATCTCTCTTTAACACTCATTATCTCACCTCCAGGTACGTATGGGACCGTCTTTAAGGCTAAAAACAGAGAAACTCACGAAATTGTGGCTCTGAAACGGGTCAGGTTGGACGACGATGACGAGGTATGTTTTCAGAATAACAACATTCATTATAATGACATGCTGGCAGATTGTTAGGCAGCTTTTTACCAATCTAAGCTGGGTGTCTTTTTTTAATTATTATTATCAGGGGGTGCCAAGTTCTGCCCTGAGAGAAATCTGTCTCCTGAAGGAACTAAAGCATAAAAACATAGTCAGGTCAGTCTGTGCTCATGTTGAACTGACAGGTAGTGAATCACTGTTTTTGCAGTTTTCATTTAACCTACCTTGACGTGAACCAACACAGACTTCAATATGTTCTTCTCTTTTATAGGCTACATGACGTTTTGCACAGTGACAAGAAGTTAACTTTGGTTTTTGAATATTGTGATCAGGTGAGATAAAGTCGTCGTCGTCCCCCCCCCTCACCCCCAGACCCTACATTTTATTTAAATATGTACCCTCCCAAGGCTGCTTCATGTCATCTCTTATTAACTGCAGGATTTGAAGAAGTATTTTGACAGCTGCAATGGGGATCTAGATCCTGAAACTGTGAAGGTGAGAGATTAACGTTCCAGATTAACCACAAGAAGAATCCCTGCTGAAATGTGTGTCGATATCCTTTTTTTAAAATGATTTATTGCATCCTCGTAGCCTTTTTAAATCAGTATATCAGGTACATCTTGTGCACCTTGAGCCTCCTAAAGATCACCATTTCTCTCTTTCTCTAATGCAGTCATTCATGTACCAGCTGTTGAAAGGTCTCGCTTTCTGCCACAGTCGAAATGTTCTTCACAGAGATCTGAAGCCGCAGAATCTCCTCATTAACAGGGTGAGTGTCCAAGTGGACTTTGATTTGACTGCTTGTAAATATTCTTACCTTTATGAGGAAAAATACATTGGCTTTATTTTTTTGTGTCCATCATATTGTAAGCAAAAGGAAGGCGACCTAAAAATACACTATACAAGTCCAACATACTATGGCATGTGTTAAATGTATAGTTCAATGCAAGGCACTGTTGATGCTGTAGCTTATTTGTGTTAATGTCATGGAGATTTTTTGACCTGTGTCTCTGTCTGCAGAACGGGGAGTTAAAGCTGGCTGACTTTGGGCTGGCTCGAGCCTTTGGCATTCCTGTAAGGTGTTACTCAGCAGAGGTAGGTTCTACTTCATTAACACATTAACACATTATAAATGAAAATGTACAACTTATGTGTAATTGCATGTCTTTCTTTAATTGTGACTGTACAATTGTATTGCCAGTAATTATAGGAATTTAAAATGTTGCACTGACACACATTGTTATTTTGACTGATTAGTCAAAGTAAAGAACCCCTAGTATAATATTTTCATAATCTAAAAACTGACAATATATTCATTGTTGTAAAAACTGACAAAACCAAGCTGAATGGTTTCAGGTTTTTTTTTTGGAAGTCATGACAAAAAACAAATGTCAGTATAAAAATGTTCATAGGGCACAGTGGTCATGCATAAATCAAACTGCTTCTGCCATTCTCGTTGTCTCTTGTAGTTTGTCCCAATTTGTTAAGGCCGTTAAGCTGCACTTATTTTTGCTTTCAGTTTGTACTGAAAGTTGATGTCTGTATTTCTCTGAGGTCCTAAAGTTTCTGCACTGACTTCCACAAAGGGAGAGAAAGGAACACATAGCAGAATATGGTCTAAGTGGTTTGAGATGTATTTGTTGTTGCTGATGGCATCAGCGAGATGATAGGCACGTCTCAGATAGGTGTAGTGGTCTGAGTAGGCCTGACCTAAGGGCCCAGCAATGCAATCTCATGAGGGGGCACTTGACCAGGGGTGACTCTACTGATCTGAAAATGTATTAAACTGAAAACCTGGAGGGGAACACAGTTTGAAGCATTGAGAAGTTAAAGTAAGGTCATTTTAAAAGGTCCTTTTTATTTTAGAAGATGTATTACCCACTGACTTTTAGTGCTGTTTCAGAAAGTAGAAATGAATGAGCCAGTGGTTGTTTCACACTACACATATATACCCTATGGAGAATATGCAGCATACATTATATTAAGGGACAACTTACGATGACAGTATGGTATAGTCATATAAATTATCAGCATTATTGCCAGCAAAGAGAAGTCAAATCCCTCCAAATCAAAGATAAGTGTCGACATTGATGTTACTGCTTTGTGTTTTCTACTCTTGTTTTTCGAAATCCGGCTCCAGTAAAACATTCACACAGATGATTTAAAAGTCCTCAAACCCCCCCAGGTTAGGAGCGTCTCTGAAACAAGTGTTTAAAGCATCTCAAAAGGACAAACTCAATTGATGTCATCCATGTGCTTTTTTTTTTTTCCTACCTTGTAAATTTAAACGAAAACAGCCAATACTTGTGACTGAATAATAATATGTTTACAAATTACTAAGCAGCTTCAATTCAATTCAAACAGCTGTATTTATATGTTGTGTGAAAGTATCAGTGCGAAACAGTTAGAATACATGACAGCACAGCACAAGAACAAACCACACTCAAAACAACCCTAATGGTGAGTGAAGCTTGTAAGACAGAATACATAATGCATGACTGATCAGCAATAAATAATGCTAAGAATGCTAATAGGGTGTTAAATAAGCATAATCATCAATAAGACAACTTGTCAAACTTCAAGTAGGAAACTGTTCAAATAAAATATTACAGCTGATCTTTGTCATTCTGGTTGTATTTGCCCTCATTTTACTCTAAAAGTGATCAACTGAAAAGTTTGTTGTGATTCTGCAGCAGGTGGTAATGGAGTTAACATCTACACTAGACTGAACTTTAAACTTTTCAAACTGAAGCATGAGCACTTTGGACTGTTTTCAGTCAGCCCACACATTTACTCTGGGGAATAAAACTTCAGTTTATTCGTATTTTCTTCTCTGTTCTGTTTGCACTTAAAAAAAAAAAAGCATTTTCTCAAACCCTGGAAAACATTTTGACTTGACAAAGCAGCAGTTTGGCACAGTGTCACTTAGGTGTGCTGTAATGGAAGCAGATAGCTGATAAAAGATGAACATTTACTCTTCTGTTGTCAGTGATGCCACATCCTTGCCTTTGTGTGTAATCAGTACAAAAAACCACCACCCGCCCCCCCAGGGAATGGTCATTATACTAAATTGCTGAACGGTGTCATTAACAGCAGTACACGGTGATTATTGGTCTAATTGGTCTAATTCTTTCACTTAACTGTGTGATTTGTTCGTAGGTAGTGACATTGTGGTACCGGCCTCCAGATGTGCTGTTTGGTGCTAAACTTTATTCTACCTCAATTGACATGTGGTCAGCTGGCTGCATATTTGCAGGTTTGTGATTGTTTGTGATGATCTAGTAATGTTTTTTGTTTTTTCATGCTTTGCTTTGTTACCTTCTGTGAGTAGGATACTGCTCAAAGTAAAAAAAAATCCTCCTCATTAGGTGAAGGGCATCTGAAGAACCCTGCTAACAGTGTTTAATGTATTGCAGTCAGGCTCTAGTCTATCTTCAGGTTTTAAGCACACTAGTGCACAGTGCAGGTTTAGAAGTACGCACAGACCAAATTAAAAGGAGTTAAGCAGATGAGGTGAGATATTCTGGCTCAATTACACTTTTAAATGTGTGTAATACACTTTATTTAATGGTACAGAGCAAAGATGACTGAAGGTATTCAGTATTTCATTCAAAATGTACAATTATGTAATGCAGCAGGAGAGGAGACACTAATTAATTAGTCTGTTTTTATCTAGTTTGGGTTTTTTCATGTTTAATGTTAGATTGAATTATTTTGTTTGCTAGTTTTTTGGTGGTAAAAATATAGAAAAGTAATTTATGCTTGCGTCTCTTATCTCAGATTGAAACGTACCCTAACCAATGAATCCTTTTTTAATTTTGTTTTTCTGTCTTGTTCAGAGCTGGCTAATGCTGGGAGGCCTTTATTCCCCGGGAACGATGTGGACGACCAGTTGAAAAGAATCTTCAGATATCCTTTTTTTTTTTTTTTTTTAAATCATTAAAAGTGGATATTGATTACATAGCACTTCTGTTCGTACAGACTCTGAGACCACATGGTTTTTCCTGGTAGAACTTTTCCTTTCATTTATTTTTGTTAATGTCTTTATTTGCCATAAAGGTGGATAGAGTAGGAAACCAGGGAGAGAGCGAGAGGGGAATGACATGCAGGAAAGGGTCACAGGTCAGACTTGAACCTGGTCTGCCTGCTTGGAGGACTACAGTCTCCTTACTCAGGGTGCGACTTAACCACAGCCGCCCTGAGGCCATGTAGAACTATTGATCTACCATACAAACAATGATTTACAAACAGTAAGATTGAACAGGTTTGACATGCATACCTCTCTGTTGCAAGAAGTTTTTCTTTAACCACTCTGTACATTGTTGGGTACACCAACTGAAGAACAGTGGCAGACTATGACAAAACTCCCCGACTACAAGGTAAATGATTGACATCATAAAGTTCTTAGACGGCAGATGGTGTGTAGGCTATCTCTCGTTTTCGATTTCTTAACTGCTTCTGTTTCCTCCTGCAGCCATATCCCATGTACCCAGCCACCACGTCTCTGGTGAACGTGGTCCCCAAACTAAGTAGCACAGGACGGGATCTACTCCAGGTACTCTCACTTCACTTTCAACCTGTCTAAAGTTTTTCTGGAGGAATTAGTCTGCACTTATGTTGCTCTTTCAGATAAACATTTCAATTCATGCACACCAACATTAAACTAATCATGAATTAAGTACCTGCATAGCTGTGCAACAGTGTGGTTACTTAAGCTAAAATGAAACGGTTGTTTCTATGAAGCAGTTTTTGTTCACCTATTAAAACGTTTCCTTTGCTCTCACCCAGAACCTGTTGAAATGTAATCCTGTCCAGAGGATCTCTGCAGAAGAGGCCTTGCAGCACCCTTACTTTGCAGATTTCTGTCCACCCTAAATGCTACAGTAAATTGCCTCTCCCTGAGCCTCAGCCACCAGAATCAATCATCCTTCCCTCTGTTGGGTCATTAGCACCAGTCTCAACAAGGCAAATCCCTCACCAGTTTTCAAAACACTCCCCTGCTTTAATTCTGCTGTGCCTCTGTGTGGAACAAAGTCCTAGTGGCTCGGAAAGGTTTAAGGTTCTTTTCAGTGGCCAGTCAGTTTAATTTGTTACATATAAGACCTTCCAGTCAATTAGCGCTAATGTGGGAGGGAGCTCTTGGTGTTGCATTGAATCTATTTTATACCTGTGAATATGGTCGTCGACAAAAAAGCCCCTCAGCTCCCAAAGAATCAAAGAGACATCAGCTTTTTCTTGTTGCTTTTAAATAAGTGTTTATGATGAAAATAAGCTCTTTGAATCTGTGGTGATCTCATTTGATCAATTCATTTTTGATTGACAGTGTTGCACACACACACACACACACACACACACACACACACACACACACACACACACACACACACACACACACACACACACACACACACACACACACACACACACACACACACACACACACACACACACACACACACACACACACACACACACACACACACACACACACACTCACTCTGCATCTGACACACAAACTGCCTTTCTTTCAGTACGGCTTCTGTTCTCACTGTAATGAGTTACGTCAAGTAGTTTTTGCCAGTTAGATTTTAACATCAGTGTAGCATGATGATATGAGATTTTCGATGCCAATACCAATATTGATCTTTTCCCACACCACAAAGACAAGCCTGCTTAGCCTAGATTTCTATTAGAGACACCAAACGTTGGTTATATTAACATACAGTTTGGATATGTGAGGAAAGATTAAATAACGGCTACACTACTAGTCACTGACCTCAAACATATCTCTTGCACTTCTTTACAGCAGTTCTTGTTACACATCTTTAGCTGTACAATACACCGGTACTGGTCCATCTGTACTCGTTTTAATGGGGACCACAGATTCCTTAGAAAGAAAATGGCACAATGATGCTAAATAAAATAAAATTGATTTGTCAGTTTAAGAATAATAGATGGGTTGGTTTTATTTGTTGCATTATAAAGGTTAAGTCTTTTTTTTTTTTTTTTTCTCGTTGTTTTTCAACACTGTATTGGACAAGTTTTTTGTTTTTGTTTTTAAATATAATTTCCATGGAATCCAGAGCTATATTATTTGAAGTTTCATACTAAATCCTGTTCATTATTATCCATTCACTCGATATTGAAAACATTACACCAGGCAGGGTTGGTCATTTTCGAAAACTAGCACGATTTTGAAAGTAGCATTCCCTCAGTGATCCATCTGCACCCACCCCCTCCCCTCTGTGCTCCCCTAAAAGCCATGCCCCTCACTTACATGCCCAAACACCATTGGTCCAGTGTGGGCTCGTGCATGCATGGGGTAGAGAACGAGCAGGGAGACAGGGAGGTGTGATTGGTTCATCAGATTGGCACCTCCTGGCAGGCATTGGTCAGGCAAGTTTTTACAGGCTTACAACTGCTACAGATGACGGATTTTCTTTGTTCCTTTTTTAGAGCACATGAATTATTAATGTCTATCAGGACCTACGGTAAATACAATTTCAACCAAAATCTTTAAAAAAGTGTATCTTGAGAAAATGACTAACCCTGCCTTTAATTGTGCTTTTTTTTTTTGGCGTTCTGTTTGCACTCCTGGCTATGAGGTTACACTTTATTTTGAAGGTGTGTTCAATGAACACAGCCTCTGTTTCCTCTGTAATAACTTTTAAACTACCAATGTTCAGACAGGAATGTTAATCAAATAGAGCTGTGAAATACACTGTTAAGGGTTTATGATGGTAAAGTGATTAGACCAAGGCTTTGTCCCACGACCTGTTACCAGATTGTATGATAGTATGAGAAGATGATTTATGACCCCCCCCCCCCCCCCTTAGGCTTTTTATTTTCCCTTTTATTTTATTTTATTTTTATCTTTTATTTTTTGCACACTTTATAACCAACAGATTAATTTAAAATAATTTACATGTCCATGTTTTTAATGATGTTGAACACTGACAGCCAGGATTCTAGACACTTATCAGTAAATGGGCCAATATATAAATATAAACCTTATGTTATTGACTAGTGGACCATTAGTGATTACTTTTTTTTGTATTCTTTTTTTTTTTTTTTAAATGATCTTTATCAGTTTAATAATGTGTTTGTACTTTTCTCAAATGCTTTTGTATTAGTTAAATTATAGGTTGAAGAGTCCACTGATAATCTGTATTTTTCTATGATTGTTTTGCACCATTAGCTGTTTTCATTTTGTGACTTCTTCTATTAACACGGTAAACAGCTTGCAACGTTTCTTTTTCTCCAGATTGTTACAGTGCTATTAATCCCATAAAAGCCTACATAATGAGTTGTTTGAAGTAGATGTGTTAGTAGAGAGAGGATTGGTTTTCATTTTGCTGATGTGAGACACGATAATGGATGCATGTATTTATTAATGATGGAATGTCTGCTCATTTGTTTGCATTCGTTGTAAATGTAGCACCACTGCATTTTGCAAAGGAACTCTCCTTTTGAATGATTTCATGATCGGTAGTATTTCGCAGGCTCTTTTTAGGGTTTTGAGTTTTTGAAGGTTGTTTTTGTGTGTGTGCGTGGATTAACTTATAATGAAAAAAACAAAACAAAATGAATTGCTCTCAGTATTTCATTCTCTCATGATAACCGAACATTTTTCAGCTTTAGAGTTCACAGTTGAAACTTTGATGTTGAATGAAGAGTGGATTTTGCACTTTGACAGTATCATTTAGTAGAACTTAGGACAGCTGTTTTCAGTGTTTCTTTTCGTGTATATTTCAGCCAATAAAACTTGGTATTCAGAAACGCGAACATAAATACATTAAGTTTGCTCCTCAGATTTGAAAGTTGATTTTATAACTTGAGACATGTTTGATCAAACTGATTCAACACAAGGTCTATAGCAACTGTTGGGACCTCTTGATCGTATCACCTGACCTTTCTTAAAGAATGACGTTTGTCTGCTACAAAGTTGAAGGATTGTTGTTGTTCACGTTGACTCAAAATATGTGAAAAGTTTCAAACTTTCTTAAAAACGGGTTAACTGAAGTCTTGAAGCGTATCAAGGACAAGGGGAAAATCTAAATTTGCAGCGATGTGATTGAAAAGCTCAGGAGCAGTTCATAAATAAACCTTTTGTTGAAATGTATTCTGGTCAACTTTTTACTTTTTACCTGAAAAGAAAAAAATAATGTCTTTCACATTCAAACTCACTTTGATTCTTCCAGCTTTTTTTTGGAGATTCTTTAATATGTTGTTGCACAAGAGCCATGTATACTGTGGATGTTGTAGACTTAGGTAAAGGATAAAGAACTAGGCGTGACTGAGACATCAACATTCTTAAACGCCCTTTAAAATCAGTTGCCTGATAGCGTAGCGGTTATGTTGCACGCCTCCCCCTCTCTCTTCAGCTGCCCCTCTCTAATAAAGACGAGCAGACCCAAAAAATAACCTTTAAAAAAGCTCTTTAAGATTTATGCCTCAAACTTGAGAAAATTGTAAGCAACAACCAAGATAAAATATAAGAAATATAAGAATAAATATGAGGCCTCATGAAAGATGCAATTCCTTTGGTTAACTTGGGTTAAAAAACTGTCCTTTTTTTTTCATAATAACTTGGATTATTCTAGAAAGCTGTCCGGACAAAAGTTTACATTATTGACACATTTTGGTCAGCAAGACAACATTTTCAAATAAACGCTTTTTTTTTGTGTGAGTGATGAAGATTAGTGAATAGTTATAAAGCTGATAAACAAAACAATAAACAAAACTACATTCCCTGTCGATGACATCACCATCGATCTGCTTCCAGCTTTCTTTTAAAGTTCAAGACAGTGTTATTTCATTTTAAGTCCTAGAAAAAAACACCTAATAAAAACAGTCTCTTAAATCTGCATGATGCATTTTCCTGATTAGGCCACAAAGTTCATGTTTTATATTAAAAAGAAACCTCACCTTGTAACGTAGACTCTAGAAGGCTAATGTGCTCCACCAGGACTATAGTAAGAAACCTATCGTTTGTATTAAAAACCAAAAATTGGTGCATTGAAATCTATGACCTCGTCTTTTTTCAGCTGAGCGACGCTCACCTCACAGCCGTTAAGGTGGCATGCAGTGTTAGTCGTCTGGAAAGACATTTGAAATCACAACGTTTGACTGACTACACTACACATATTTGTTTGTATTAACTATTTAATGTACAGTTCATAGTTAAAATCACATATCTACAATAAAATGCACATAGAGCACGTGGAGCCAGATGAAGCAATCAGTTCCCCAGATGTTTTGTGCGCATAAAAATCTTGTTAACCTGTCACAACTTTACTTGAAGGCACATTTTCGTTCCGCTTCAAGCCTCATTGTTTCTTCAACCCAGAAATTTTGATAGAAAGATAATGATTTTTTTTTTTTTTACTTCTGTATTACTTTTGTTGAGTACTGCAGAATCCCAAGCCTGTTTTGAGGAGAATTGTTTTATAAGTAATAAAGAATCAAGATGTATCACATGAAGTGGAGAAGAGGATTTTGATTCATCTGGCTCCAAATATACATGTTTGACTTTCCAAAGTGAGTATCATGGCTAAGATTACATAAAGAGATCAGAGACAGTATACACAATGGTCATGCAGGAGTGACTAATGTGACATAAATTAAAGTCTGTAGGAGTTCATTAGTTCAAATCTAGGCATTAGGTAACAGAAATATATAGGTTACTGCTTTCTACTTGGCCATAGCTATGCGATTAATATCATGAGGACTACGTAATTAGCACAAACAGTTCAGTAATAGTTTTTGCCAGTTCACATACACTCTGCTGTTCTTCGACAGGTAGTAAGGCAGGGGGTGGAGAGAGAGAGGTAAAGACCCAGGACATTTTCACAGATCCTTCAGCCACATTAAAGTAAATGCTAGGTAATTTTTATGCTTTTAACCCGACATGACACACACACACACACACTCTCTCAAAGTCCTCATGGCAATGCAGCATCATCAGAATAGCATCATTGTGTCACATGAATTGGCATTAATGTCTGGTTATTTGGCTGATGATGGTAAATATACAATTGTCATATCATACATCTGTGTTGCAGGAAGCAGCAGCCCACTCTACATCCATTACCGCTGTTGAATACATTATGAACTGAAAAAATGGGGGATCCCAAATATATTTCTTTATGTTAATTTGATCACAGTTGAATCTGATTCAGTGCACTTATTGCTCTCGACACGCCACTGATTCACCTTTTTTTTTTTTTATCTCTTCCTGAAAAATAAAAATTTCCGTTTTGATTCGGTCTCTTTTCGAGGTGATCTTTTGCTCCACTTGAAGAGCACTCTTTTTTTCAATGTGTGTGTCAGTGCTGGAGCAGTGAACACACCATCGAGTAACAGTGTGTTTAGGTAAAACTAAAGCCATAAAAGGTAGTCACAACCATAGACGTCCGGTCATTGGCTTTCAAGTGATGGCTGATCTCCAAGGGTTTGTGCTTCACGTCAACAGTCGTCTAATACACACACACACACACACACACACAACAGAGTTATAAAGCTACAGTGTTAGGAACACCACTTTACTTGATTGGCATTATACTTTAAGTTTCACATAGAAAAGAAAAAATCTCTGAATTTCCAGTGAAGTATTTATAGTGAGCATAATGTACCTACAAGTCCATAACTGTAGTGTCAAGGTTTTCAGTTAAAAAATAAAATAAAAAAAACATACAAGAAGTGGACTCACACAGAGATAAGAAGAACAGTTGTGTACATGAGTAAGATGGGTAAATATAGAGTTTATTATACTTTATCAATTATACATCACAAAGTGTTATTTGTGACTTATTACATGTTCTGGAATAATTATAATTATAGTAATAAAAAGACAATGGTGAAATTGTACAATGCATTTCTCTTATAAATCAACCAAGCTGAATGCTGCTGAGGCGATTTTCACGTTTTGAGGCGATCCTCTTCTATCTCATAAACTTGGTTAAGTTGTCACCAAAAACTGAAAGACATTCACAGTCCAATGAGATAAAAAAAAAAATAAGTCCAAATTCCTCTCTCTAAACAGAAAGATCAAAATACTTTTTATGTCGATATATTTAACCAATGTTACATGAGCAGCATAGAATTTCTTCACGGCATTTAAATGCAGATATTTACAACATTTCTGTCGATTTCAGGAATGTCCTCATCACACCTTTTTTGAAAGTTGACTTGCGTCTGTAGACAACTATCACAGGGGCTTGTGCTGATGAACACCTTTAAAGATACAGTATTCAATAAAAGCTGAGAATTATTTGAAAAGGCAAAAAAATGAAAGCCGGATTGTTTTCTCTTCTCGTGTATTCTATGGATATAAGGGCCCAACTTGTACAGTAAACTTCATGCTAGCATTTGATTTTTTTGTGACAGCACAGCAACGCCATCCCAAAAAAAAAGGGGGGGGGGGGGCAATGAGAATTTGAATATCACTATATAAAGATAAAAACATACAATCAGTAGCCTTTCTTGGCCTCCTTCAACTTTTTTTTTTTTTTTTTTAATCCTTACTGAGTGTAAAAAAGTGACTACAGTTCAAAAAAACATCCAATACAGTGGTTTCTGCTGTCCTGGTAGCCAACATGGAACAAAACTAGATACTTGCATATATACAAATAATCAAGTTCCTCTATAGTTTTTAAATAGAATATAAGCACAGTCATCGAATGAATGAGACAGAGCCTCATAGTAGCAAAAGGCAACATTAAACACTTGTCTGGTGTTTTGATTCAGGTATGTATGAGCAGCTCTCTTATCCAACAATCAGCTCGCGAAACAGAGCAGATTCTCCACACACACACAAAAAAGCTCTTCTGTTCAAAGTGGTGACAAGTTTAAGGTCACTGAATACAGCATTGGTTAGATGCTGGAGACATAACATTGATAAGAAACTTCAATGCTACACATGCCAATCCAGAGGCTTTCTTTTCTTTTTTTGGGGGCACAACAGTACTGTGTAACTCATCAACACAGGTCAGAAACTAGGTTTTGGACATATTTACCTTCACTGATTGTTCACTCCAAAGTGACCGTTCGGACAAAATGAAACATGAATAAATCAACACTGACGCCTTGACATGGCAGTTAAACCTGAGTTCTGTTTTGGAAGTGGTCTCTTTTTCTTCTGATGATAGTGTTTCTATTTCTATTCAGGCAATAATAAACTCTACTATGCATTTTCTTGAGTTACACACTCAACTGTTTTTCTCTTAAATACATACATTATTTCACAGTTTGCTGTCAAGTTCCCCAGATGTGCCCCCCTCCCCCTCCCCCTCCCCCTCCCACTACCCCTCCCCCTCCCCCTCCCACTACCCCTCCTTGTTATGTTGTCAACAGGCAAACTCCTCAAAGTTGCCTAGAGTCGGGTGACGAGGTAACATGTTCGGCGTGAATCCGAGACTGTCCGAGTGACTCCGGAGGGTGTCACAGGTGCTCTGCAAAACAGAGGGAGGGGGGGGGGGGGGGAGGAGGGAAGACGAGTTCAAACGGGTTAAGGGAGGGGGGAGGGGGGAGGGGTGGGCGATGAAGGGAGAGATGATGGTGATGTGCCAATTGGAAAAGCAACAGGTAAAATGAGAGCGAGCAGGACAATAAAGGGACGTGGAGGAAACATAAATGATTTTTTTTGCAAGAAATAAAAGAAAAAGTCGATGATTACGGCGACACATCCACAGGTAGGATGATAAAAGGGCGATGAATGACAGAAACAGATGTAAAAGATGAAAACAACAGATTTGGAAGTTTCCAACATCAGCCACATCGCATATGTTTTCACAGGGAGTGACGAGAGTTGAAAGAAAAACAGTAAAAGATGGGGAAAATATGAAGGAGGAGGAAGAGAAAGAAAACAGCATATTTTTAGTCCTGTTTTTTACACTAGCATGTTAAATTGTTAAAGCTACGGAAGTCGAAACATCCACATATTTCTGTATTAGCCCGTATGTGAAAAAGTGCTCGCTGAATAACTGCTGATATGTGGATAACAACCGTTGGTAGTCCCATTGGCAAAAAAACATAAAAAATGGCTATTTCAGCAGACAAAGGACCTTTTTGTGTTTAGTGCAAACTCACTGCATGCAGACCTGTGATAACATCACAAAGTAATGCATCTAGTGATGTTATCTGGCACCAGCCGTTGCCTCTAAACGGACCTCTCTGCTGCAGGGGGAACAAATAGATCTCTGGTGGTTTAGCCTTTTTTTTTTTTTGTACAACAATTCAATAAATAGGTAATCTGTTTTCACAGGAGTTCTGCTCTTTATCCTATGGGAAAGAAAGAATTATTATTCAGTGGAAAGAGCAAGTTTTGCAAAATGCAGAGAGTCAAATCTTTATGCACTGGGAGAATCCAACCAATGACTGTCTTCTTGCCGTGCAGATAGAGACACACAGCAAACTAACCTGTCCTGACACTGAGCTAGGATTAATAAAAATGCTCACTGCTGACGGATAATCACCCCCTCTTTTTGTTGACTGTCTACTAAAGCTAACTGAATCTTTTATAGCCACGGAGGAAATGATGTATGAGATGGTTTCAGGTATGTATGAAAGAGAGGGACAGCATGGGAGGGAGCATCTATTATCAATGGGGTGTGCTACCTGGGGGCATGATTAGGCGTGACACCAGGGCTGGTTGGGTTCTCTGGAAACTCCTGGAATAGACATGATGAAAAGAAAGATGGGTGAGGGTGACTGAAATGAAATAAAACACAATGCAAATGCTCATAGTTTAACTTACAAGGGGATACTGCAAGACAGCGTTTCCCACAGTCAGATCATTTTGATTCTGAAGGAAGATGGCTGTCCTTTTTATTTATTTTTTATTTTTTGATAAGCAGGGAAGAGACAAAAACTGTCATCCAGATGTGATCATTGAAGAGAGTTAAAGTTTCACTAAAAATAGCATCAGATGAACCACTAAATGTTTTACCGTACTTTATTTTCAGGTTGTTTGTGAGGAGATGTGACAATGGTCTAGTTGAAAAAATGATTATTGAACATGAGAGAAAAGGAAATACAAAAGGATGGATTTATTGTAAGCATATGACATGAATAGGGGAACAATTCAATAAATGTCAGACTATCAAAGACCACTAAATGAATGCATCCTCTACTGCCACTTTAAAGCAAAAAATATATTCTGAATGCTAGTCTGACCAAAAAAAAAAAAAACCTCCTTCAGAGCTTTATCCCCTCGCTCTGCTTCATACATGAAAATAAACAACTTATTTTCAATCTTTTCTTTTGAATCAGCCGTCAAACAAACCACTGGACCCGAGGCAACAGAGCATGCAAGATCATAATCCACATGCAAAAACAACCCCACGGCTTCTTCAACAATTTGAAGAAAATAACAGACATTGAAAAGAGAATTGCTGAGGATGAAGAAGTCTTGGGGTTGTGTGACACAACGAAGAATTAGAGCTTGAACTATAGAACTGAATGCAAACAAAGTAGGCAGGGAGTACTCAGGGACGAGAGGAATTATCCGAATTTACAAAAATGTGACTTCATGCTTTTTATGAAAACAGCACCAGAAAAGAGGAAATGCTTTGTTGCTTTGCTTCAAACCCTACAGCGAGCTCGAAATAGGGATTAGTAGCTTTGTGCTTTGACTTGGACTTGAGACATGACCAGAGGTCCCAAAGTGTTGAAAGAACAGGATTAAGCAGCTTAGAATGTAGATCTTTTAAATGGTCGTTCAAATTGGAAGGAAAGCAATCCGAGATATTCAATGAATATGAAAATAGCAGTTAGGATGATACATTAAAGCTCCTTTGAGGAACTTTGGGTTTACGTTGACTTTGGTGACCCCCGTTGACCCTGTGTATTTCATGTATTTGGATGGAAAATGTCCTTCTGCTGTCATTTAACGTTCAATATGATCGCTAACCGAGAATGTTTGCGGCTAAAAACGTTTAAAAAAAAACTATAATAAAAAAGGCTGTTTCTGCCTCATCCTCTACCTCACTTAGCCACATAAACATTAGTATATAGAAATGATGACGCCCGTCACTGCGGAGCTATAGATTTCCTTTAGAAGCACCTTTATTGATATCAGCCCATTTCACAGAGAGGAGCTTTGAAATAATGAATTTAGGTCATAAACAGAAATTTTAGTCCAATAGTTTCGGACAAAAATTGACATTAAAAAACTGAACCAGTAAAAATCAAAATTACAATACAAACAAAACGTTAAATGAAGTACAAAAAAAGCCACTGAATAATTAAACCAAACTATATGCACAATTGATGAATCATCCCTTGTGGGAAATTCAGGAGTATCCCATATACAATGTTTGAACCTGTGAGCTATGGGATACTTCTGAATTTCCACCAGGGGATGATTAAAGTATCTATCTATCTATCTTTTAATAAAAGATTGTCAAACCTTGTAGTGAATTTTGTTTTTGTCTTACCGTTCTTACAACGTGCATTAAGTTAGCAATAATAGATCTCTGTCACACATCATGTGTCTATTTGACACATTTTGTCTTTCAAATACAAAAACTATTTTTTTCTCCACCAAAGTTAGCCATAAAAAGTTCTCCATCTACAGCGTGTGAAACACACCTCTCTATCTTATGCTCCAGGATTGATTCAGCACTGTGAGCTGCATTCTCTGATTACTGATATAAAGAAGGTATTCCAGTTATTAATAATTCCTTTACTGCTCAGTAGAAAGCTTACATAACAGTCTGCAGGGGAAGTGGAGGTGCCTCTGGAGCCAGTGTGTTAAACGGCTGGAGCTCAACAAAAGGCTGTGATGTAGGGCAGGACAGAAGCGCCTGGAACTACTCCTCACTTTTCATTTGGAACATTGAATGTGTTTTATTGCCTTGAAGGCTTAGAAAATGAGGTGATCATGAAATGTTAATCAAATCTCCAGACCTCTTTATCTTATTCTGCTTTCTGCTCGTTCTTCTTTCTTCTCTCGTATTAATGTGTTTCTGGGTTTCATCACATCATACTGCTGGACCTTTAGCCAAGCAGAATATGAGCTTTTCTTGCTCTGGGTAAACTGGAAATGCACGATGGAGGGAAGCATTGAGAAGCTTCTGTAGAGTGTGTAAATGCTAAAAAGTGTGTTGAGATAGCAACACACTTTTTAGCACACACACTCCCGGTGCAAGCCCTTGCCATCGTTCACGGTATATTAACTTATATTAAATACATATTTACATTTCAAAAAGGAATTTACATTTTGTATTTGCACCATGATGGACAAAAAAATTAAATAAAAATCAAGTTTAGAAGTCAAGAACTATATTTCCGGAGGTCAGACCCTCCCATCGTGCAGTTTATGATTCATAATAAAAAAGTTAATTGAGAGGAGGTCAGAAAATTCACTTTGACTTGGCCCTGTAGCTAAAGAGGAGGTCGAGAAGCGGAACACCACAAAGAAACATTTGTAAAGAAAGGTTACAAACTCAGTTAGCCACTTTTTAGCACTAATGTGCTTAAAGCTATTATTGATATGTGTCATAGAGAGTTCTGACTTTTTTCTGATTCACCATGTTAACAAAGTTTAACACATGTATAATAAATAATACACATATTTCAAATTCATTGTGTGCAATAAAAACAACGTTTCCTAATATTATTACAACTTTCCTGCATTAGAACTTGAAATTAAAGACGACATTATGTGTGGAGGTTTTGCTCTCTCTGGTGCTGTTTATTAAAAAAGCATTTTCCAGCATCAGCTGACCTTTTGTTGTTATGGTTTGCTCCTGAGCTCGTCTAATGTCACATCACATTCATCTCATTCAATCAAACCAACAGTGAGGATGAAATTACCAGATTGTCGCTCTGACAACGCTGTGGCCGTTTCTTGCGTATGAAGTAGCCCAAGACCTTGTCCTTAAACACCTAGATGCAAAAAAACGTCAGATCAGATTATCCACAGATGGAGTACAGCATGAAGCAACATAAAGACGAAACAACTGAAGCAGAGAATAGATACTTCATCTGAGTTTCAGGAAATACTCTTATTGATTTTGTTGCAGAGAGTCAGATGAGAAAGCGGATAGCACTTATATCTCTGTACCTTAAACATGATCCTACAGCCAGCAGCTAGTTTACTTCTTAATAATATAGAATATCTTGTATTTTTAATGTGTTCAGAAAAACAAAGTGAAAGCACTAAAAGCTGTTATTTTTTGTGAACTTTATGTGCATATCATTTACCCCTGCACATAAGACCCCTTACAAACACAGCATGACATACTTTATTCAGAGCTTTATGTGTGCATTAAACAAACACGATCAGAAATGTTAAGTCATAAGCCTAAGAGGTGCTGCTGGCAGAAGCTGAACATTCATCAAACAGAATAAAATGAATAAGCAGAACTTCCAAAGCATTGAGTTATGTCTTAAAGATTCATTTACATTTTATCTTTGACTTATTTCAAAAGGTCTAAAACCAAAAAACGAACTCAGCACTAGACTTCATTATTGGCCTTTATATACAGTAGATAAAGAATAAACCAAGCCATCATTTTACCTCATATAGGTAGTCAAATATTTCCAGTATTGTTAAAACACTTGCTCCGATAAACAGCCCCATCTGACCTCCAATGTCACCTGGAAACAGAGAGATTAATAGATATAGACAGGTGCAGTTATTGTACAATGGTGCATGAAAACATTCCCTGTGCTGTCACTTCTCATTCAGTATCTCTCTCAGATATCTGAGCAGAATTGTCAAAAGTGTCCATCCAGCCCGAACGTCTCATCAGACCCAGCTTCGCCTGCCCTTGCGAGAGCATCAGATTATGAAAATGTGTTCCGGCCGCTTTACGAGTTCAAAGAGGGGAAGAAAAAAAAAACCTCAAAGCACCGGGCGCGAACACGCCATGTGTGGGTGGCCTGCTGAGAGTGCTGATACCAGGTCAACTACATCTTTCTGACACAATCAACCTGAAAAGTGGGAGAATCTTACCGAGGAGCCCTGCAATTTCATAGGCCTTCTTCTGCTCAATTTTCTCATAATTCAGAGCTTCAAAGAAGATGTCAAGGACCAATATGTTTTCTCTGGAGAGAGGACAGAGAAGAACACACCTAATTGAGTTCATGTCCGGGGATATCACATAACAGCAAATCACATCTCACATTTCCTGTGTAACTATCTTTCATTATTGTTACATTGAAGGTGAACGATGGAGACCCAGGTCATGCCATGCCACAGTACATCCATCCATCAACAGAGGAAAGAAAAAGAGGCTGAGATCTATTAACTGACTTCTACCACATCATACTTACCCAATGTACTGCTCAGTTTTGTTGAATTTCTTAGCCAGATATTTAGCAGATGCTTTACTGGGGATCTTAACCATGGACAGCTCCTTGCCATAGCGAGTCATGTTGCAGGGGGTCTGACAGACACAGTAATCGTTGTCTTTCTCTACCAAAAAGTCTGTGGATGATCAAAGCCGTTTTAAAAATAGAATAAAAAAATAAATCAAACAAACCTGCACAAAGACGCTCTCAGTTCCTGCTAAAAATATCTCTACGCACAACAGAACGCTGCCATCGTTCACTTTCCATGAAAGCAAATAATGACTGAAACTATAATACAGAGGAAGGAAGAAGAAAAAAAAAGCTGGATGGGATTTATTTGATATTAGTGAAGCACAGACACATCGCAAATCTCACTAATGGCACTTTTACACAATAATTCTGCTTTATTATTTGGCTTCAGTCCTGTCTGATATTGAAGTAGTTTGAAGTTAAAGCTACCGGGGTATTATTAAAATCGTCTCATGGCACAATAGTTTAACACTTGGTTGAGTTCAGATATGAATCCATCACGCTGTTATTTCATATGTAGGCAGTAAAGTGTGCGGGCTCACCTAGAGCTGGGTCAGCACAGTCTTTGTACTGCTCTGGTGTGCAAACTGTTGAGGTTCCTGTTTGAAATAATGTAAGAGTGGAAATAATAAACTCATATCATGTAAAAGAAGAACATACAAGGGAAGAAGTATTTGTCATATTTCTTAATAAGTCAGGGCTGACTGTCATACCGGGCATGTGAACCATCCTGCAGTTGCAGTTCTCCAGCAGGTAGCGGGTTTCACAGTCAATGCGGCAGGCGGTGATGCTGTACGTGGAGAAGAATTCAGAGTCTATGGGCGTAGACTTGCAATCTCCCCAAGGCGGAGGAAGGTACTGAAGCTGAAAGAGCAAACAGCACATGTTTTCCCTCAGCATATCCACACACAAGATTATAACCAATAACAAAATGCAAGCCCGGTGCAGCGGGAAGTACAACGGAGGGCAACAAGCTGACAAAACCCAATATGGATGTCTCAAATGTAAAAAAGAAAAAGGAAAAACCACACACAAACAAAACAAAAAAAGAGTTAGAATTTGAATGACAGTGTGCACTGAGACAATATTGGCCAAAAAATAAATAAAAAAGTCATGTCAAACCGACATTATTGATCATGTTTAGCAGCAAGCAGACATCATGCAGAACAGTATTGATGCAGGTCTAGTCCCCGGTGGAAGCAGAATACCATGGGAATCGAGACAAGCTTAATTGAAGTCTGTAAAATGTAGAGTTTCAGACAGGACACCACAATCAATGGACAAATTTTACAACCTTGAGAACAGAACAATAAACACTTTTACAGTTTCCTGATGAACAATTACATGAATTGTACTAATAAAATAGACATTTTTACAGAAGACCTGATCTGATTTTACTGTAACTATCTGATGAATGAATGAATACTCTTCTTACAGAAGCCCATTAAAGTGACTTCTTGTTGATTGACTTGCAGATTTTTCTAATTTAAGCCCGTGAGAGTTTGTAACAAAACGGTGGAGTGTAGAGTAGAGTCAGTCAGCGGGCTCATTAGAGGTGAAACTCTCATTAAAAGGTGAAGAGCAGGTCATTACATTTACGAACAACTCTGGGAATTCTAAATGAATCCGCTAATGAGGAAAGAAACGTGACGCATGAATTTTGAGGTTTGAGCTCATACTAAACATTGGAGCCGTGGAGCTTGTTGCATAACTGCAGCAATTTGCCCTCTACTCTATGTGAAAATATTTTTAGAGCTCTCTTTCACACTTTAAAGCAACTCTTTTTTCAATGTACCCAAAACACTGACATTTAACCACCATCATGATTTTCTATCTAGCTGTCTTCTTGTTTACAACACTTTATGGTAATGAATGCTGAGTTCTTATCTTCATGACAAAAACTAACCAATTATTCATGAAGGCAAATAAAACGCTCGCTCTGGCATTTTGAAGTTAAAAATAGCAGCAAGAACCGCCGATCAATGTTAAAGGTTTCCTTCGTGACAAACTTCTCAGGGAAGCGACTCTGATGTTGTTTTATTTCATTTCCAATCACCCCCACCAGCTCTAACCAGGCTAACTTGGGACAATCTAGCGCTAATTTAGTCGATAGAGAGCGACAGAGATGGAGAGAAATTTACTGAGGAAGTGGACCTAAACTGGCAAACATGATTAAGCCTTTATTGAGCTCGGTTTCTAGCCCACAGACTTTCATATCAAGAGTTACAATCAGGATAAAACCCTGGTGCAATAAATGCAGGACTTCTAACTGATGCCAGAGTCCTCATGGGTAATAAAATCTAATGAATCACATTGTCCGCTCCCCTCCAGATGACATTAAGCAGCGGTCCAGTGGATTGCCCCGAGAACACATAAAAGCAAAACGAACAAAAAGGGAGTGCTCATAGAAGTTAACTTGGCGGTGAAAGGGTCAAGCCAATCAGCAGCTTCGATGAAGATATAGACTCGGATGAATGGTTAAAAGCTGGAATGAAAGACGTTAGCTACTCTCTGCTATCTGTTAAACAGAGAAGACAATGTGGACAGGGACAGACTGCAGATGTTGTTGCATGTCGTTGCTTCAGCCACACAGAAGGGGGACGGATGAATCCATTCCTCTAGTAGTGGGGACCAGCAGATGAAAGAGTGCAACTCTATGATGGGAGTTGAGCTATTTAACAGAACAGCACTTGTGGCATGCAGCAAGCCCAGACAGTCATACGCTACCCTCTGCTCTTGGGTGGAAACGAACGTTTGGAAGCCGGGGGCGACCCCGAAGCCCAGCTCATGGAGGAAAGGAGGCTCTGACTGAGTGTGAAGCTGTACCTTTATGCCGGCCTCATAGGACGTCTCATCTAGGGCGAGGGGGTGGGGGGGGGGTGGTGAGGGAACACAGCCCACATGATTATCAAAATAATAAGAGGAGAAACAATAAAGAAAGGGACAGAAAGTGGTCGATCCCATTGGACAGCACGTTGTCTGTATAACAACAACACAGCTACAACTCCCAGCTGGGTGTAAAAACGTTGCAGCATTGGTATACAACTGGATCCAGCCTTTATATTCTTACATGCACTCAGAGTCTTTAGTCCAAAATGATGTGATGTTGTTCTTCTTGGCTTTCTGAGTTCAGCTATAGCCTATTATTAACATTTCTCTTATAGCAGCTTTACAAATGAAAGTGTTGAGATGGGAACAGCTTCATCCAGCTGTCGATTATTTATGAAAAACTGTCACTGTTCTCGTCTGAGAATGATTAAAATGAATGCTCCCCAGGCTTTAATGACAGTCTAATTAATTCAGCACATATTTAACATCGTAAACATGTCTCTCAGCTGTCACCAGTGTGGGCGCACATGTCAGTAATATAAATGACAATCCACACACTTCAGCTTTCAGGAAAAAACTTTGCGATGATGATTTATAGATCAGATTCCAGTCTTGGAGTTGGCAGAATGATGATACACGTTGGAGCTTCATTTCAACACTTGTACAGAGCAGGAAGAAAGAGAGTGAGACATAGAGATATGTTTCAACGCTGGATTCCCCCCCCCCCCCCCCAAAAAAGATAAAATTTGTCATTTTTTGTGGTGTCCAAGTGTCTGCATTGGAAGACTCTGCCTCAACAATCCCATGTTATTCTGCATAAGCAAGGCAGGTGGTTTGAACATTTATCACATGCTCGCAAAGTGACCGAGACCATTAACTTTAGGAGCAAAATCATTTAAATTAGGAGTCATTTCGTTGCTGAAATAATGAAGTTAATTTACTGCTGGAGTCTCCATTACTTCAAGACTTCACAAGGAGTGATGATGTGGTTAAAATTTAAAAGAGCCTGCAGCACAATACACAAATTCACTTGATTTCAAAAGTAATCACTGCAAAAAAAGTAAAATCCATTTTCTCGTAACTTACAATGAGGATAGAAGTCTTTTTGGATCATATTGCTCTACTCTGTCACTGTTTCCATTTGAAAACCATAAGACTGCTGTTTGGATTGTGTGCTTTTCTAGAGGAGGTAAAAAAAAAAAAGACATAATTTGTTGTCTTGGCAACCTCACATTACTGCCGTACAGTATGATTAGATTTGGATAGGAAATCCATGTGAGCTCAGTGTTATGACCCTGCACACAATTCTTCCGATCAATTCCAGCTCCACTACAGTTACTACTTTTCATCCTTCACTGATGGCAGTTAACCGACAGTTAGGAGCACTGGACACGCACAACAAACCTGCCACAGGCATTTCTATGCGCTTAAAACACTCAAAACATCTTTACTGCATATTTCAACATATTTTTAGCAGTGGGCCTTGTGACCTACTGGGTCTTTCTGGCCTAATAAAGTGTTAATGGAAATGAGAATAAAACTAGTATGATGAAATCTAGAGCAAGCTTCTTTAAATAGTTTAATTTAACATCAAAAACATGATAATGAGTCTTCAGAAGTCTGAAGTCTTTTTGTGAGTCTTTATAGTGATCTATTTATGGGGAAATGCTGCAACCAATCGACTCTTTTAGCTAAACTCTCAGCAGGAAAAATGCTTCACAATATTCAATATTAGATGAATAATTTCTGTTAAGGGTGTTAGCCTGAAGGATATCCCTTCAAACACCTGAGTTAGGTTTATATGAAATAATCAGGGTACATTTTGGGATGGCTGTGTGAGTTCTGTGAGACTCCCTTGTCTCTGCCTTCTCTTTGATTGTGCCACCAGAGACAATTTTCACAGCATTCAAATAAGCAGCGTTCATATTTCTTCCCTCAGTAAGAGAAGTAAAACAAACAGTGTAGGCTGCCAGATATTTCTGAATGCTGTGTAGTCGGGAGGTTGCTTTGGCTCAGCTCAGCACAGTATGCTTTCAGTCATCAATTGGCTCTGCTCTATCGATAATCCTCTTCCACTTTAATTTTTCTCAGTTTCATCTAGAAATAACTATTGGGTGTTTATTTAACAACTAACTGCACATTTTCCATCAAGAGGTTAACCATAGATTTGATTTTGCTCCAGGCTCCGAGACACAGAGGTAATGGGCAGCGGCGTGGGGCAGGATTTGAGGACAAACACAAAGAAGATGCCGGTTGGAGGGGAGGAGGCTGAATATTAGGTACCAGTTGCTGCTGACATGACACAAAAGTTTGAAAACCAGGGGCCACACCAAATCCCAGTTGGTCAATGAAGGGCGGCTCGTCCTGGCTGTGGATCTGAACCTTGATGCCTGCTTCGTAGGAGGTCTCATCTGTGGATACAGCACGCCAAAAGAAATGTAACAACAAGCACACTCGCCTATGGAAACCTGCTTTGGCTCTGGCTTTTTATATAAAGGGATATCCCCATGTTAAGAGTTAACATAAGGGGGATACTCATATGTTAACGTGCTGGACTGGTCATTAAACAGATTTACAGCCACAGATTTATTCCACTCTGTATACTTTATGATTGTTGTTGTCTGCCATAAAACTGAAGACAATATGTCAATGACTCTATTAGACATGTTGTCAGATGCAGAGCTAGGGAAACATATCAAGATAATGTGCTATTAAACAAGCTAGTAAATCACTCCTTTCTAACTCCTCAGATATTTATCAGTGAAGTGAGGGAGAAGAGTTTGGAATATCCTGGGCTCTTGAACCTGTATGAAGCGGTGCACTCACATGTTAAAGATGTAACAAAGGACTAGAAGAGGGATGTTCACACAGGATTGAGGAGTATACAAGTTAAAACATTACCATACTGAGAAAACAGTACTGACCTGTCTCTCCCCAAACAGGCAAGTATTCATCCTGCTGAATATCCAACATGATCTCCAAGCCGTTCCCCGTGCCCCCTTTTAAAGTGGTCAACAAAGGGTTTCCGTCTAACCCAGAGTTGAATGTGTAGCATTTTCCGTAGCGTGTGTAAATCTGTAGGAAAAAAAGAAAAGAAAAGAGAACAGAGAGAACAGGAGTGTTAATGAAAGTCAAACCCTTTCCACTGTGCTGCGCCTGTGTTCAATTTTGCACCTGCTGGAGGTGTATTACATGTCAGCTAGTAATTGTGCAGGACAGCTAATCATTGCAGAGGTTTTGTGATTATCAGAGAGAGAGAGCATACCAGCTTTAAACAGGCACCTGGCTCAGATTTGAGGAATTAATGAGCTTCTGTAGCAGCAGCACCAGTAACAGCAGTAGCTATCAATCTTTACCCAATTTCCCTCCAAATTTCCCCTGAGTAACTTGGAGTGAGTGTACTATTTTGCCGCCATTAAATAAGAAACATCTGAGGTGGACGCTCTCTGGACGCACAAACAAAGTCTAAATGGGGTTTAGTGAAAGACGTGTGTGTGTCTTGATTTAGAAAGTCTTCGATGGACTGAACCGTTGCCAGAAAAGCTCAGCAGTGCTTACCATCCGATTTGCAACTGCTACATTAGATTTGCTCGCACCAAAAATCTTTCTGGTTTCATAAATCCCGAAGGCTTGAGTCATTTATTTTCAGTATTTTGTTCAGTTTACCAAATTACATTTCATCTCAAGATGATGGAATTTATTTGTGACTGGAAAAGTTTGAACCCCCTGAAAACAAGTAAAAATAAATCCTTATCAAAATGTGAAATATAATTTTAATTTGAACAAAGTCTACAGCTTTGATTAAGACTAAGAAAGCCTAAAACTGTGAATACAGCTGAAGGGCTTCTGTAAATTCAAGATAAGCCCTATCAATTTGAGATAAGCTTATGACACTGTAAAACTGATTGGTTATGCAAGGCTTTGAAGAGCTACAATATCGGTACTTAATGAATTTCAGCACAATGTAAAAAACCTGCAAAAACTCAAAAACAGCAGCCATCTTAGTTTTATATCATTTGTGACCCCTATTTATGAATTACAGTTCGTGACACCTTTAATAAATGTATACATGCATTAATACAGGTGTGTTGGTGTTCCATGTAAACATTGAAATAAGGGAATAAGATATGACTGTATGAGCACATTTAAAACTAGTCTAGTACTCAGTTTCTTATCTACACCACTGATACAACTGAACATTTAACTTTGAAAAATAACCTATAAATGTATACTTCTTTTAACTTTTAATACATTTTTTTGGAGCTGATTTTTTAATGTTAAACATTCAAGTGTCCACTAAAACTTTGAAACTGAAGGGCAGCAGTTAAAAGTCAATGGATTATCTTTTTGATAATAAAACATTAATAGAGACACAAAACAGGTTTCTAATACTGTGTTATTCAAATCCAGACATCACATTTAAATTAACGGTTTAAACTTTAACATCTCAGAAGCCCAGTGGAACTGAGGTTAACTCATAACATAAATTTAGATTTACTCATTTGAAGTAAGCCCAGTGGTGGAATTCATCATTTATTATTAATGTGTAAGTTTAAGAATTCGTATAGAGTCAAACTATTTGAACCTTCTAGAAAAGAGTAAGTTCCTATTTTGAGCAATAATTTCCTTCTTACATGATCATGGTTGTACATGATAGGCAAACAGAAATAGATGTAGTACTCCGACAGGAAATTATAGCTCCTAAAATGATGGTCTATCTATCTTTCCACATCTGTCTGTCTACATATATATATAACAACAAGTCACAGCAGAAAGAAAGGGGGATGTCATCTGTCAATGGTTCCTTTTCACTACCCAGTCCTGGTAAGAGGGCTGCTGGCAAAAACCCAACCAGCATGGCAAAGCTGATCTCAAGAGATCAGAGCCAGCGGTCCATGTCCAGACTGAGAGAGACGAGCATGCAGCTCAGACAGATAAGACAAAGCTTTGGTCCGTTCCCCCTGCTGGCTGTATAATGAGGTCTACAAAGAGTCAAGAAACTGCTTTTTTTAAAGATTCAGATTTAAGTTGAGATAAAAATGTGAACCTCATTCAGTCACATCATGTGTTGCTTATTAAGATGCACACACCAAGCACATTTAAAACCCCCGTTATGAGCGTGAGCTGGCCAAGGATACTGGATGGAGAGGCTTTTTCTGGTTTCTGCAAAACAGACAAGCCACAGTGGACAGATGACATTTTGTAGTGTGCGAGACTTTGCATTTCAACCAGCTCGGAACGAGTTGACAGTGTCACAGCTATAGGATATTTCAGACTAGAATAAAGAACCTCTGCAGAGGCAAGTTCTTAAATGTGATGCTAGAGACAAGTCGATGTATTTTACATTCAGATTACAATTTTTCCCAGAGCTGCAAAAAATAAATTACTACTCACAGCAGAGTTTTCTCCATTCAGCATTTTAAATATTTTCTGATGATGTCATAAGCTACCAGTTTTTGATTGAAGTGTTTGATTAAAATGTTACCATTCATAACAGTGTGACTTTGGTTTCTACTTCCTCCATGGGGCATTCAATGCTTACCCATAAATGAATTGGTGTTATAGATGTATTTTTTTTGGTGTTGGTATGAGCAAATCAGCTCCCTTATTTTTTGAAACAAGACTTCACCTGCCCTCTAGATCATGAATTAAAAGAGCTAAAATACTGATTTACAACATCTCAATAACTTTTTTTCCTTGCTTTAATTTTCAGAGGTTATACAGCAAATCTACAACTTGCTAGGGTTCGAAGAAACACAATTAATTGTGATACTTAAGATACTCATGATTATATGACATTAATTATCCACCACACGATGTACTGTATTTGTTTCCTCAAGTGACTTTTTGAAGACATCAAATTTGATAAGGAAAGAGCTATCATGTCTGAGAGAGAGAGAAAAATAAAATAAAAAACAGGACAGGCTTTTCAGCAGCTTTGAAACAACACCATAAAACACCCTTAGAGAATGCCTGCTGAAGGACGCCTAGTCAAATGCTTCCATTAATTATTAACACACCTTGTAAACAACAGCCACACGTGAAAAACAAAATCTCTCTCTCCCTCTGTACATACAGTGCTGAAGTTTTTGTGGGTGCAGATATCCCCGCGGAACCTGCACTCCAGCAGCATTTCCTCCAACTGGTGACCGAGGCGTCCCATCATCTCAGTGGTGTTGATGCGGTAATCGGGGTGGGGGTTGTAGTTGTTAAAGTCCAGCAGGCTGAGGAGACCCTGCTTGTGGCTGTCTCTGAGGATTGACAGGCTCTTTTCCATGACGGTGTGATTGGGGTACATGAGGTCCATCCAGTAGCCGCTGTGGTACAGGTCCTCCCTGGTCAGAGTGGAAACCCTGAACACGTTTTTGTTGCAGATAGTCACAGCTGGGAAAGACATGTTGTGAGCCCAAACCATGTAGATCTTGGTGACAGCCGGGAAGGACATCAGGTAGTGGATTCGATTCAAAGACCAGGTGCCGAGGAGACTTATGCAAAGAAAGAAGGCCATGATCCAAATGACTCGCTGTGGTTTCGACTTGTCTGGAGAGAAGATAAACTTCAAACCATGGACCTTGGTCCTCATAATGAAGGAAACGGTGAGCTCTCTCCATGATGGTTTCAATGATTTGGACTTAGTGTTTTTAAGAGGGGTCTCTTGAGCATTACTTTTTTTATTTGGCCCCAGGGCAACTGATTCTGTTGAGGGTGCTTCAGCCATAATAACTTTAGTCAAGACAGGCGCGTCTTTCCCAAATTCTGTTTCTTAGTAGTCCACTCTCAACATTCTCAATTTACACACAGTGTCTTTCTCCATCTCCAGGTTTATAAATCACAAATCCAGGTAGCATCGACAGGAGACCTAACATGCAGCTGTCCCACTGTTCAGGCTTGAGAAATCTTTTCCGTAAAGACATAAACAAAGGAGGTAAAATTGATTTACATAATGACTCCTTTATGAAGAAAAAACAGCTGAATCACTCCATTAACAGAAAGCATCAAGCGTAACCATCACCAACCCTTCATCAATGGATAAATGGACGTGATAATTGCAGATGTAAGCGGCGACTTCTCTCCCACAGGCAATCACTTTGAAAATCCGGAGAGGCTTACCCCTGTTGCTCAGATCTTTCACTCCTCCATCTCCCTCTCCAGTGCCAGACAATACTTGCAGATTTCGATGGTTTTCTCTCTTTGTGCAGTAGCTTGCCCAGAACCCAACTCCTCCCTTTTTTTCAGAGATTGAAGAGATGCTTTTTAGTGTGTTGACTTGCAGCCTGCAGAAGGGAATATAAAGCTTGTTGCCCCCCCTACACATACTCTCTCTACAGTCGAATGGAGAATGAGGTGGAGCTAGTGGATGAAATTGTTTTCCGCCGGTGATGAAGTAGACCTCCAATGGCATAGAGAAGGGAGGGGTGGGGGGTGGGGGGGTATCAATCAAATTACGAATAATTGTAATAAAGAAATTCTGGCATAGAAAAAATGATGAGGTAGGTTTAATGTAAGAAGAATTGACAGCCTGCTTGTGGATCAATATACTTCTATATTTGATAACTGAAAGGAGGCATCAAGTTGGAGAAAAACACAGCCAAATCCCCCTTTAAAAAGGTGCAAGAAATATCCATAATACCGCATTTTGTAGCTCTTCTATTCTGCCATTTTAAATATGATTTTCCCAAATGCAGCATAATGAGTGCTGACATCCTGCTGCATGCAGATGTGGCTCTGGGTGATATTTAAGGTACTTTGCTCCAATTATGTGAGAATATCAGAGGAATCTGTTCAGCGGAAAGCTCGGCTCGTACTGAGACTGTTTTTTTTTTTTTTTATCAAGTTAGCTGGAATCTTTTCAGTCTGTAATGTGAGCATTGGCTGAGAACACTGATCACAGCTGTGGTAACATATGGTTGCAAATAATGATTCTAAAGGGTGGGGAAAACAAGCAAAAAAATTTTTTTGGATTACTGTGGTAACTTGAAGAAGAGAGTGTCATTTGTAAACTCAGATTGAATTAAATTGTAATAAAACCATTAGATTTGACCTTGTTAATGGGATCAACTCAACTCGACTCGGTGCATCACAGGGTCCCTGTGTTGCACCGAGTTGTGTGCCAGGATTGATCTACCTCTTCTAAATGCATCAATGATTATGTCCTGATGTCCACAATTTAATCATAAACGCTAATTAACATTAATACAATTTTAAAGAAAACAAAGTTTCTTCCACAGAAAATAATCTGCATTTAGGGCGATGAACTCCTTGCTGAGTGGACATCCCAAATTTCTCATATGTTCACTCTAAAGACGTAGTAGATGGTGTGTTTCATGTGATCTTGGAAGTCGGAAATTCTTAGTTGCCTGTCGGATACATCATTCAGGAAAGTAGCCTGAAGTCAGAACTTAAAACAGAACTTCAGTTACCCAAGCTCAAAATCCAACATGGCTGCTACGAGGATCAACAGTAAAGTTTCAGCTGTCCTTCATAGTGTTTATAGCAACTTAGTCTTGCTTTTGTGTAATTAAACCAATCACTCAGACAATATTGTGTAAATTCTGTCTGCGGACATGTCTTGATGCTTTTTCATGCAAACTATCAGGTAGTGTGTTGTCGCTTGGTATTAACGTACAAAACAGAGCTATTTCAGGAGGCGTCCATGCTGCTTCTCTAACGTGATGCGTTGAGTACTCGTTCAACTGTGAACTGTGTGACGTCATTCCCGGCTTCGACAACCGACTTCCGAGGTAAATGAAACGCACCATAAGGCTAGCAAGCCTTGTGCAATTTTTCATATACTCAATTACTGTCGAGTAAATGTCAAGTCTTTATTACACTGTCACTGGCTTCATATGAGTCCCTTCAAACCAAACCAATAAGAGGTTGTCTTCAACAAATGTTAAAAGTATGATTAGAACAAATAGTTTTATGATTGTATGACACATTTTCTCATTTTCAAACTGTCAAAAGGGATATGTCATCACATATCATGTTTGTCAGGACCAAACTAAGAATCTAAACTACTCCCAAAATTAATTACACATTTTTCAAGTAGAAAATATCAAAAGGTCAAACTGTAAATGAGAAATAATTATGCGCTTGGAGTCCTCTGTTCCTTTAAGCGAATATCTTTCCTTTTATATTTATGAAAATTAATGACAAGATTTGTTAAATCATTTCAGGTTGTCTCTAGCCACTTTATTTAAAGCAAAACAATAAGAATCAGGGAGGGTTTCACTATATAGATAGGTTTCCTATGTGTGCAAAAGTTGTGGTTTAAACCACCTGATAACATTAATAAATGTCTCACTACTGAATAGTAAGAGAAGAGAGAGCCTGTGTAATAGCTTTGATGCTGTGGTAATAGTTATATTCCCCATGTGTGCTTTCTGGGCTTTGGGGCAACAAAACAACTAAATTAATTGCCTGCATCAAGCTCCCCCAACAGCTACTGTATGTCACGTCAACACCACGCCTGGATTTTTTTTGCCTTCCAGACAAGACGGATGCCAGCCGCTACTTCCTTTGTAGGTTTAGTCTCAACCGTTTTTGTTCTAAGAAACAACTGGGTAAGCTTTTTCTTTTTAATTGGTAAATTAAACATTCTCTTTTTGTGAGGGAAAGATCCAATCAAAGAGAAAAACAGGCTCTATTTTGATAACTCCCTCGGTTTGCAGGCCTGATAACGAAGCGTAACAAAGAGGAGAAAATGACTAACGTGGCATGAGGGATAAGCAAGTATTTAAGTCCAGCGACAGCCCTTATTAGAGTTATAGCTGGCTCCCTGCTTTCTCCACATATTGACCAGCTGCATTGATTTCCTTTACTTCTGGTTTCTTTGGAAACTTGTCAATAGATATCAGGCACATTTAACTGGTGAGTTAAATGCTGGAGCTCATTTGTGCTATACAAGCCCAGTGGAGGCGTGAGGGGGGCGGCTCTCCTGCTCACTGAATTGTCAGCAGTTTGGCTGAAGCTCAATTTCATTAATCCCAGCTCCAGAGGCTCCACACAGGCAACGCATGACAATCACCATTACTCTTTAAACATGTGCTATCTGCCTCTGACTGCAGATCTCCCACAATCAACTCTAATTTCAGCCTTTTACTCTGTGCAACATTTAGAAGAAGAATTTATTCAAGGAGCGTCTGATGGACTAGAGGTTGTAGCAGATGCCCAATCTACAGTACAGAGGTTATAGTCCTTAAAGCAGATGGCTCAGGTCCCACTCTGACCCTCCTCGTGTTGCTGCATGACATTCCCTACTCTCTCATCTTAGTGTCCTACTCTATCTAATGTTCTCCTCTAAAAAATAATTGAATTGAATAATTGAATTGAATAACAGAAGTATTTTTTCAAGCACCAAGTAGTCAACGTTTGATTATTTGATCTTACTCAAACTTAATATCTTTAATTCTTAATCATTGAACTTGAGATATTTGTATATGCTGATGACTGCTCAGGGTATTGTTTGTGTTTCAGTGAGACTGGCTACATAACTCTATCTATATATCCATGTTTGGTCTTCTCTCTGTGATTACATATTTTGCTGCATTCATGTTTTCTTGCTAAATAAATCATAACTCTTTCTAATTACTTCATAACAAGGTTACTTTTTCAAGAGTGAAGAGAAGATATAAGACAAAATCTTACCTCTTTAAGTCTCTAACCTGCTTTGATTTATTTTCTGGCCATTTGAGGGTAGAGAAAAAAAGTTGTAAACACAATATTGACATTTAGTCTCCCTTAAGGTTGATATTGATAGTTTTAGCGAACAGTTGTTTATTTACACATCCAGTAGATGTAGAATACTTTTGGAGGGCTAAAATAGAGATAGTGACTAATCAGAGGGACTGATGTAAAAGGTATCGAAAATAGATTCTGAATCTTGAACCCAAGAATCAAAATTGAATCGAATCGTGAGACACCCAAAGATTCCCAGCCCTAGTGCTTCAGTTTGGCCTCTGATTTAACCGTTCACTCACACACCCACACACTGATGATGGCAGAGATGCCATGCAAGGTGCTGCCAGGAAGTTGGTGGAAGAACAAACCGCCAACCTTGAGGTGACCTCTTCTTCTATTATCACAAATAACAATAAAAACAGTCATTCTTTCCACAAGTAGCGCTAATGTGTGTAACAACATTGTGGGAGTACAAAAAGCTTCATTAAAAATATAAAGAGAAGACTTAAGCAAAACACCATTGGTGCCCCAGCAGAGATTTTACACCTCCTCCAAGCTTCTAAGATAAATATGCTGCTTTTTACTCCACATTTTTGTTGCCAACAACTGCCTATTGCTGCTGGTGATATTGTTGGAAGGGAAATTTAACAGTGAACAAATATAACATTGAGGGCATCAAAATCAAAACAATTAGCAGAAATATGTTAAGACACTTGGCAGAGATGCTGCATGATGATTTCTGTGTTCATCTCCAAAAGAAACTCCTCTCACATCACAAACAGTCTCTTCCTCCAATGGAAATATGGAAATATGGCTGAGTGCAGATTTAAGTATGAATGTTTGTCTAAATGAATGAAGTCTTACCAGTGTGTGTTTTTTTGTTTTCAGGTAAATTTATGATGTGCTGAAAACAAATTAACTTAGTTAACTGTGTACAAACAGGGATTTGTTTCCACCTGTACTATTTGAAATACAGCACCATATAAGGACATATTTAAAGAAAATACACACTATCCATTCATTCAACATGTATATCTCGAAAAATCATTAAGGGCAAGATTATACAACCAGGAGAATAAGCCGGTAGAGCAGGCAACTACAGTTAGAAACATTTACACTCATGAGCAAAGTGATATGTAATCATGTTTTTAAATTAACCCATGGTAACCATTGCATTCAGATTTCATGTGTTTTGTAATAGGTTCTAAGTGTGTGCAGCACAAAAGGTACAGTAAAGGGTGTTCCCCAATGTTTGTGTTCACTTGTGGAACCCTCAACATTAGCCAGTCACTTGATCTAGTCTGATACTGATTATCAGACCAAATTGATGTATGCTGGGATATATTACCAGTAAGTGCTTTATAAATAAAGCACAACAACAACAACAACAACAACAAACTTTTAAAATGTGGTGTAATGTTCTCACATTAACTTCTTTGGCACTGAACTGCAGTGTTGGAGAACTTTCTCTTTAATCTGTCTCATACTTTAGCATTGCTCTTCTTAAAAGTGTGTATTTGGTGAAGTCACAAAATCATTAATTTAATTAAAATACACTGCCCAACTCTAAGCTGTAATCACTCCAGACTACAAAGCGCTCCAGGCTAAAGTTAATGATTTTTCTTCTCTGTAGTGTTACCATCCTCCTTATTGAAATTAAAAAAAACACATTTCTGCTGCTCAGACATTTCCATTGTTATCTTGTGGCGGATGCAAACACATTTCATCTTTGTCTCGGTATTCAAGCATGTAATTAGGGGATCATGGCGTCATGAAATTTGCCAAATTAAAAATGAGCGGCCAGTTTGATGGAAAAGACAAGCAGAACAGTTTGAAAGATACGCTTTTTTTTTCTCTTCAGATTTGCACTTTTATGGGCCAGTTTAAGATTGAGCCCAGTGATCCCTGAGCCTGACAGGGACTGACACTAACCATCCTCTCCTTTCATGTCAAAGCCAAGTTGAACCCCCGAGGTCTCATTAAAGGAGGAGCAGTGTTTTGACTGGTTAAAGGAGAAGCGCTTCTTCAAGGGCCAGTGAGGATGTTCAACACCAAATGAAATACTGGCAGCAATTAGATGCACATAAAAAACCCAGCAGCACAGACAGGGCAGCCACAAAGACGAAAAGAATAAAAGCCATATTCAGTCTCGACATCCAGTTACTGTCAAGCTCAGCCAATAGGTAGATAGACAAAAAGTAATAACAATTTAAATAAATCACTTATAAATGTAACTTATCTGTTTGTAAAAATACAAAAAATGTAATATTCCATTTTGAGAGTTAATAGAAAATGTGTTTTTCGACTGATGGAATGATAAATACAGTAAATGGTTATGCATGTATGTTATGCATTTAGGAAATTCTTGTGGTATGTTTTCTGTGTGTTTTTATTTTTTTACACTTTTCAGGGAATGCACGTCATTAAAATGAGACAATACAGGGTTTCAATGAAACGATGCCATCGACTCAAACTGCACATTCGTGACAGACAGGTAGGATTACACTTGATTTATGCTCCATCATGGTGACTCATTGAATATTCAGGTAATCAAAGGCAGGTCACCACAAACTCTGAGAGCATGAAGGGTAGAACATTATAAATATAAACAATAAAAGGATATGGAATAATGTACATGCTGTTTGAATACTTTCTTATTTTACAGATGGATGTTTGTTTAAAAAATGCTATCATTTATCTCTTCACCTGGAGGACACTATGACTGATGAAGAGTACAAGAATGATGTTGATTCCCCTTCAGAAAATACTTTATTATCCCTGACAATAGTATACTGTGGTTGTTAGCTTATTATTTTAGAATGAGTATAACCCTAGAAAATTCCTGCAAAAAATCCAGTATTGGTTATCCAAACTATTTTAATTCAACCAGTAAAATGATTAAAATATTAAGAGAATAATGAATTATTAGTTATTGCTGAACAAAAACAGAGGAATCTGCAACTTATTTATATATATATATATATCATTGTATTGTTGTTCTTTTTGTATCAAATTCTGCGTAAAAAAACATTTAAAAAATGTTTAATAGAAATTCAGTCCAATATAATATGTGACAGAGAAACATAGATTACTCTTATTTCTCTGTATCATTTACACTACAGTACAAAACATCCTTTTGTTAGCGCTTAATTAATTTAAGTTTGAATAGACTGACTAAATGAAGAGAGTATAATATCTAACAACCCCTGAAATGCATACAGTAATATCCAGTGTTTTGTTATGTAAGCTGGTTATTTAATACAGAGAACTGAATTTCTCAGTTTCTCATTTGTGAGTTCAGGATTTCTCATGGAGTGACTTCATATGCCACCTGACTCATTAAGATTCACAAGAATTTTCACAACTCGACTCCCTGGGACCTGAAATCAAGGCCAGAAGAAGAAAAGAGACTTCTTGTGTTTTACAGAGTTTTCTGTTGACCAAACAAATGCAAATCTGGAGCAGACAGGCGGTTAAGAGAGCCAAAGCATTTGCAAATGGGGAATGTCAGTCTGGTGGACGGGCAGCTTCTTTAGCAGAGGGAGACATCTTGTGGCCTGCCTCTAAATGAAACTAACCTCTCACTGCCTTGAAAAGAAATACAGCCACTCTGTATGCTGCGCAAGTAATGCAGGGGAAGCAAGAATGGATTTTGAGCAAAGAGGGGCTTATACTTCCTCATAAAATTCATCAAAAGAGGGAAAATTTGGCATGTCATTTGCAAAAACTAAATAAATTAAACCCAAAGCTGGTTTGAAAGAGAGTAGAAAAAAATAGCTTTTCTTTTGTTTTCCAAAATTACAAAGTGTTGTTTCCTTAAATTGCTGTTCCATTTTTTTAAAAATTTAAACCAAGAAAAATGCTTATGCATAGTGCTGCGTTGAACTCTACAGTCATTTGAACATCTCTGACACAGAACAGGTATAGGTAAATCCCACCCTGACAGAGCAGGTAGAGCACAGATGCAGTCTGTATCAATAAGAAGCAGATGCTGCTGGCTGCACCTGTCGTCTTGTTCCTTTGTTAAATTCCAGGCAGAATCAAAAAAAAAATGTGTGCTGTCACTCAAGCTTTCAGTTGGTAGCCTACAGCCACACTTTGATAAACTCCCTCCTAAAATTTCCTTGCTGCTACTTTCATTTTCAAGGATAATCTTGTTTTATTAGCATGTTCTCATCTTGTTTGCTCAGCTGGAGGCTTTTTGGTATCCATTCCTGAATCCATTTCGCCTGCTCGCCAGAAATTAAGCAAACTAAGCACTTGCCAGCGGCCTAAAAGTGCCATCAAATAACTGAATTTCTCCGTTGTCAGGTGAACATATTATGAATTCAAATCATAACCCTAAACACCTGCAAGGCTACACGGATTATCTCTCCTTCCAACATTCAAATTGACGTCCTCACAAAATCTAAATAACAGAGTTTTTTACTCCTGGAAGTCGATTACATCATCACTCAAACTTCCCAAACACTAGTTTGCAGTTTCCAACAATCCATCAAACATTGCTTCCTTCCACTGTAAGAAGACTTGCTGTGTCAAGGGGGATCTCAGTTTACTAAATAGATAGAGAAACAATCCTTTATAGACTGTGCAAGATAGAGTGCCAGCTAGGATCCCATAAGCCATTAGTGGAACCAAAAGCTAAATATGGGCCTGACATGTAATTTAAGAGGACATGTGATAAGAAACCCTTAGTCAGTCATTTATTTGAACGCTCATTATCTGGTTAAATATGTAAATCTGGGTAGCACAAGCTTTTGTATTTATATCACACAATGCCAGAAGGCTTGTAATCCAAACCATAACATAACATAATGGCACTATTGGTCTTGGAAAGAGCCACACTTGTGTTGGGTGTCTCCACCTAACAAGCTAATTAACTTAAGAGGTTCTGTCAACTGGCACCTCTAATGTCTGCCTCTGGTGGTATCTGCTCCCCGATGTGCAAGTCAGCAGAAAGCACCCCGTGCAGCGCCCCCCCCGCTATGAATTCCTTTACTATTGCTCTTCAGCGCCATTGATCGAACTGCCGATACTGCACTTACAGTAACAGTGGCTCCCACACTGGCCTTCACTGACACTGAGTAATGGAACAAACACATTACGTACTTGCTATTTGGCCTGTCATCCACGCTCACCGTCTCAGATTTGTTTATTTCATTGTTTGCACCGTGGAGCTTTATTTCATCTGCCCCCTCCCCTTTTCATGGTCTGGGCAGCCCTGTTATTTTCTGCTCCTTCACACACCTCCTCCCTTCATCTTTCCTAATGCTTCCAGTTGTGCTTGGCGGCACTGGCTCGGCTCCAAAGCGGGCTGAATCACAATGATGGTGTCAGTCCTCGGCTGAGTCCCAGTCCCACCTCAATCTGAGCATAGCGCAGCTTCCATTTCCTCTCTCTCTCTTTCTCTCTCTCTCTCTCCCTCTCTCTCTCTCTCTCTCTTTTGTCTTTGGTTTTCACTTTGTCTAAGCTCTGCCCTTCAACTCTGTCTGATGCTTCTCTATATCTCTCTTTTATAAGCAACCACTCTTCTGTCTGTTCTCCTATCTCTTGACAACACCTATTTTCTGCCTCTGTCTTCAGCCAGAGTCATTGTTTCTGAACAGGTCTAACACTCAATCCTGACGTCTACTTCCTTTAAACACCTCTATATGTTCTCTGACCTCTAAAGTTGATTTCAGACCTCCAGACTACACTGCATTGAATAAAGTGAAGAAAAAAAAAACACATCCTGGTTCTGGACTCCCACACCCCTCACAAATCCCTGAACACTGCAGACAGGCTGTAATGTAATATTTAAAAGGTTTCAGCTTTGGTTTCAACACAAGATGTGATTCCCTAACAGGAACCTCAATTATAACACACGAGATCAACAGTAAAAGGATCATTGTGTTATAATCAAACCTCCGCATTGACGCAAGCCAGCTAGAGCGCTGAGCCGCAGATCGATGGAAATGATATTACACCAACTTCAGGATGCATCCTGCATATACTACTGACGGATGATTTATTTGTTAGGAGCCAATCTCGCAGGTTTAATCCAGAGCAGTGAGCTGGGCTGTGTTGGGTTGCTTACGCTTTTGAGTATTAATGAGGCAATCAATCACAAGCCGGTGCACAGACAGTGTGTGAAGCAACAAGATGGAGGCAAGAGATTAATTTTGATAATTAAATCAAGCCTCCAATAAGAGAGTGATTCAGCCCATCATTTGTGCTGAAAGCTGAAAATGACATTTTTTTTTATACACGAAGCGAGATATACTCCTATCTAAAACACAAAATGTGCTATGTTTCGCTAAGACGTCTTGCAGAAGTACAAAAAAAATCCTTCAGTGTAATCTGAAGAAAGCCTATTATCACGATTGACACATACTTTGATACAGGGACATTCAAGGCTATGCTCCTGTATGTATTTATAGCGCTTGGTAGAACATTTTCAGCATCTACCATATGCCAGCCTTTTAATATCTGAAACTCGTTCTCCTCCAGTGAATTACTGCATCCTCTCCCCCCCCCAAAAAAATATTTCATTACTTTATGCAGAGGGAATAATTGCACTTGGGGGCTCTGATATTTCCTCTCCAAGATTTCTCAATACCACTGCACCCATATCCAGCTCATTAGTTAGAACAGCTGCTCTTTCCTGTCACTGTAGGCAAGATCAGCTTCTTCAGACACTGATTCCTTGAAACACAAACGCACATTGAGGACTCAAACACAAACACAACTACTCACATGGGTTCTCAAACGCATACAGGGGAAAAGAAAGCCACATGTGTTATTGCTTCACAGATTTGGAATTGAAAAGATGCTTCAAAAAATGTAAGTAGATGCACAGTATGAAGTTAAACAGCAGTACTCTATGGGATGTAAAAGGAAACGATTATAATCTGGTAATTCTGATGTCGTATTGAAACCCATAACTCTGAAAACACAAGTGTAAGCAGAGGCATTGAATGTTTTATGCATATTCTCTCCAATATTTCCACATGCAGAGAGCTAATTGTCAGATGTTGTCTGGACCTCGAGTGAGTCATCTCCTGGTGATGTCGCTGAAGTATATAATGGGTATGCTTAATTCCATGGTTTCTCATCATCTGAGAGGACCTGCCTCTGAGCCTCCCACGGTAAGATCAGCAGGCCGAAGAGGGGGAATTCAGGCAGCGCCATGAATCTTTAATTAGCCCCCTCTATACATAGGCCCTTAGAGCGTCTCCAGTTTCTGACATTTAGCTGAAATTTGCCCTTTGTGCTTGTGGATGAGAAAGAGACAAGGTCACCTGACTGACCACAGAGATATCAAAATCTGCCTTTATAAGCTTACAATGTCGGTTCTGTTTTTTGGAGTTGCATCTCAAATCCGGTGCACCATTTTCCCATTCAAGTTGGGAACTCTTCTTATCAGACATGTCCAATTTGTGTTGGATTGAAAAGCCAAACCTCACCATTGTCTCTCGCACAAAATAATAATACTATTGCTACTGTAAAACTACTAAGTAATTAGTATAAATTATTTCCCTCGCCTTCACCGTGCTGGTTTTCAAAGAAATTGTGCAACAGGACAAGCCCATCTTGGTGCTGGGCTTTCATCACTCAAATCAATGGCCCATTTCATCGAAATACAATCCTTCCTCCGCCTCTGCAGCAGGACGATTACATTCCATCCAAATTCTGCTGACATGATTTTATCTTATTGGTACAAAGCCTGAAAATTGTGGAGAGAAAAAATGGGGTTCACAAAAAACGAAAGCCTCTTGAAGTGGAAAAAATACCTTTTTGTCCAATCCTTGAATCTAAAAGAGGCATTGTTCAGTTTTTGTAACATTATGTGTTTATGATTTTGCAAATTGAAAGATTTGTTCATTAAGTGATAGTTGCTCATAATGCTTTCCTATAAGGGATTTTTATCAAGAAAACAATAACGTATTAAAAGCTGTACTGGTCTTGAAAACAGCATATGTTTGCTTCATTATGCATGATGCATGATGTCAGCAGAGATTTGCTGAACCATATGGCAGCCTCAGTAGTTACATCTTTCTGTGGACGCTTTTCAGGAAGTAACTCATTTTTCCTTCAAGAAAAAATGATTTATTATAGTTGTCACAAAATAAAGAATTTGACACAGCGCAAATGTTACCATTACCAAGACATAAAAAGGCCAGGAAATATCTGTCTGCTCATGGTGCCTGCTCGTGTAAATAGAGATAAAGCGTTTCTTTATTAGTATTCCACAGAAATGTTTCCTGTCTTACACCCCCGTACCTGTTGTTCCCTCTGGAGCTACTTAATCTTTCCACAAATAAACCATTAATTATTTGGAAAGGGAGGATTATGAGACAGTTACTTGAAGAATAATTAAGCCATGACAACATAATTTGAATTAAAGTGACAACTATTTCACAAAAGATACCTGATGTGAATGTGTTTGTCTCATCACGAAGATGCATTTTTTTTATAGAAAGAACCATTCTGTTAAAGCAGATCTCTGCTCTTATGTCTCCTGGTGCGCATACACTGCCTCATATTTCATTACACCATGGGCAGAATAAAGCATTTAAATCATAGCATCATTATGACTACTAAATAGCTCATTGTTGTTAGTGTTGTTGCCAGAGGCTTTTGTTCAGATGTTGCTTTTAAGATTTTTGTCTTGAATATGTACTACTCATTTAAATCAATACATATTTTTAGATTTTTTTATAAATACTTTTTAAAAATAATTTGTATTGAATAACTCATCCTTCAGGGATAATCTGTAATATTTAAGATGGCACTTCTTTGCTTTTTTAGAGCTTACCTCCTATGGACGAGTGTTTTACCTGTAATGACTCAGTTTAGAGTGACTTCATCTTAACTCTAAAGCAGCCAGACTTACTGTAGTAAAGTTCTCCGAACCACAATCCTTGCCTCTGTATTTGCAGTCAAGCAACATTTCATCTATGTTGTGGCTAGTCCTCTGCACAAACTCCAGCATGTTGAAGGTCTTGCTTGGGAAAAACTTGCTGTTGTCCGTTGGCTGACCCAAAGCGGCCATGAAGTCATCAAAGTCGCCTTGCTCCACGCCCAAAAGCCCGGCCATCCAAAAGATGTCGTTCCTACGAATCTGGGACTTTCGATAGCTGTTGTAGTTGCAAAGGGTGATGGCGGGGAAGTACATGACAGGACTGTCCATTTCATCCAGGATGGTGACATGGGGGTATTGGTAGTACTCGATCACACGGTCTGCCACTTGGTAGAGGAAAATGGAAAGCGAGGAGCTGAATGCAGCGGCCCAAAGCAGTCGTCGGATAGTCACTCCACCAGGCAGGAAGATGTGGCTTAGGCCATGGAGAGTACAGTTTGCTCCGAACACTGTAATGTCGGATGGTGGACGTGGCGCTTCTTCCTCTGGAGCTCCCATTTTTCACCAAAAAGTTTACAAGTTGCGGTCTGTGCTGGGTGTTGTCTTGCTGCAGTCATGAGCTGCTGATTACTGGTTCTAAAAGGGCGATTCACCCAAACTTACTGAACGAGGAAGGCTGCAGGAGACAGGGTCTGGTTTCCTCTTGGTACCCGAGGGGGAGGAAGGGGTTGGATATGTGGAGCTGAGACGTAGCTATGGACTGTCATATCAACCAATCCTCGATGAGATCTTAGAGGGCACATTGAATTCAAGAGATCGCGTTTCATTTGGGAAGTAAGACCTGATCCCACAGGGTAGTGGATGATAGATTTAACAGGGATACAACAAGGAGGAATAGATGAAAGCTGAAACATATTCAATTTAGTGACCTCTGACGTACACAAATTCTTCTTTCATTTGTAAAAATCAACTATCGAGGGGAGGTTTCTGGACACCCATCGATGTTTTTGTTGAAATGATACCTTATCCAACTAAAAGGACATGTTGTTTTCACCTAAGGAAAGATCCCTGCTAATTAATGGGACAAACACTGTCACCCAATCAAAACCCATTGGGGACATCACAAATGCATGGTCATAAAGCTAGAAACAAGACAGTTCTTTTAGTTCCTGAAAGGTTGACATTTTGCAGAAACAAAATGTCAGCAATTCCCCATTAGCATCACATTTAGTTACAAAGCTTGTGCTGCCATGTACAACCCCAGTAATCCATCTTTAGCCTCTGAGAAGACTGGGGGGATGTTCTTAATGAAACCTTGATGGACATAGTTGTGAAAGGCCAGAGAATTACTCATGCATGCAAACCATTACGCTTATTGCAGCTTGATTCAGACCTGGCACCCTTCTTAGTCATAGGGAGGCATTAATAATCTTAAGACTATCATCATCCTCCGGAACTTCTAGATTTTTTTTGAATGATTACACCTTATAGAATCATATTAGTCACTCTTGGGATATAAAGCAAGCATACATCTTCTGTAACAGCACTTAACTAGTTGTAAAATATTAGAATGGTAGAAAAAATACAAATAAAATCTGAGTCAATGCACCCATAGCTCATCCCTTAAGTTTGCAGCACACATCATCTTCTATCTTGCTGCAGCCTCCCTATCATGTGTTTTGTAACGGCATCAATTATTAATGCATTCCCCTGCATACATTTCAACTCATGGGCCGAGGTTTATATTGGCAGAGTACAGGCCTGAGGTTATTTCAGTGCACCCTGATAAGTATCAGTCTCGACTGAAATTGATTTGCTCAGAGCAACATTCATTTTAAATGAAGTTAATAAGTTAACTGATGTTAGGAGCCAAGCAGAGATCGCAACCACACCTCTAATTGCCTGTCTGAACTACTTATCAAAAAAACCCTGTTACCCGTTCCTCTCCAGAGTGTCTTACATTTGTTTACCCTCCCACCAATCTGTCTTCATTGTCCACATCTCTTCCCTTTTACTTTTATTCCCTTTACTAACCTTCTGCACAGTCATTCCCTCTCTCATCCGTCTCTATCCTTCCCCTCCTTAAATCAATAGTAAACATACCTCTCTAAGTTTTATTTCATTCAGTTACTGTCTGGAGATCCAAGAAGTTGAAATGTGCATTTTATTCACTGCAGATTTCCTTGAGCTGTGTTGCTGTAATCAGAATGACAATTTGAGAGGGGTTTGTCATAAAGACGAATCTAAAGAGAATGATGACTTCAATCTACACCTCTGCTCAACTTTTCAAGGATTTATTTTGTACAGTAGGGAACTGGCTGGTTGACATAATGCTGCAGTTATCTGCAAAACAGTTGAATATTTCCCTCAAGGGTTGGTTGAGACCAAAAATGGAGAGAATATCTTTTATTCATCTGTCACAAATTTGACTGAAAACTAATGATTGCGTTGCTCTGTTACTACTAGTTGTGTTCATAGGTACGTTTGCCTACAAGTTCATATTAACTAACATAACTTGTTAGTGCTGCCCTTAAATACCTATACAAATAAGCAACTGTAGTTTAGATCTGTTTTAGATTTTCATAAAGATCTCTAGGAATTTTAGGGATTATTGTTGTGTATTCAAAATGTGGATACATTTTGTACTGCATTTACATTTATAACCTGCATAGAAACAGTTTTCCACCTGGGGGCAGGAAAATGCCTCGTTAACACACTATTCAGCTAAAAAATAAATCAATAAATCATAGTGGTAAAGTGTTAGGATACTGTTGCATGTAGAAACATTAGCAAACTTGAACATATATAGGCATAAAGCAGCTGATGCCTTATTTTGATTCTCTGCTCAAACAGCTGCCAACTTTGAGAGAACAGTAAAGATTAATCAAAGAGCTAAGTGGCCATCATACCAAAACAATCGGCTGAAAGTATGTAAAACACTCCATAGAGCACAAGGGTCGACAGAGTGGCAGATTTCTGAGGACTGTACTCTACAAAAGCTCTCCTTTGTATTACATGTAGCCTTTTCATCCATAGTTAATGTGAACATATTGATTGAAGATGCTTTAACAGCTGTAACATTACCAAAGGGGGTTGTCATTATGTGGCTTCACACTAAACACTGACTCAGATATCAATCTGTCAATGAATTGATGCAGGCCATGCCAAATCCGGTACATGAAGCGCAAACCTTGTTGCGCATTCATTCATTTATACTTGATACATTTGCCACATGTGTTATTGCTTCACACAGATTTGGAATGTATTCTTTAGGATTCAGAAGAAAAAACAGCACATTTCCCTGGCTGCAGAATGTTCTGACTTTGTGTACAAAGTGACAATAAAGGAATATGTGAAGATATTTACATTCAAGTAAGTCTGGTGGTTTAATGAGGTAGTAATAAAAAAAACAAAATAGTAATATCCCGTAGTTTCAATTAATCTTTAACTGGATCTGCAGCAAAAGTTATCACTTGTTCATTGGCAGGTGTCCTAATTTAACTTCCCACCAAATGTCATTAAAATCTGTTTACCACTCTTTTTAATCTAATAAGCAAAAAGACACAGTCAACACAGTAATAAAGATGTATACTAATCTCCCTAGCATTATTAGTATCTCCGAGAACAGGTAAAAAAAAGATGCCTGCAGCTGCCTCAAGCTTAGCATTTATAGACAATAAACACAATGGGAGCAAAATCTAAAGGCTGAGGTTTTACTTCACTTTTTAAGTTAAATATCTAAAAAGATTCCAGCACAGGGACCTTTCCCTCAGAGACTATGTTGAGTTACTAGTCATTTGGACAATGTCAGGTTAAGCAAACACATAGAAAAGCAACAGTAAAAAAATTCAAGCTTTAAATACTTTAGCTTCTTTAATGCAAAGATTGAAGGGCATTAAGTTAATTCATTTCAAAACATTTCACTATACTCACAGTCAACTGAACATTGATGCCCTGAGCACCATCTTAGCCATTCAGTCCCACCTAAATGTAAAATTGAGTTATCTTTCTTCTACCGCAGCAAACAGGAAAGTGGTCATAGCACATTCCTGTAATTAATAGTTGCACTCCGAGTGAAGTGCAAGCCACTATACACAGTCAATACGCTGTGGAGTTTTTCCACATGCTTTAAGTTAGGTGTAGTGGTTAATGCACTGCCGGAAGAAATCAACGATTCAGTACATCACAGCTTCTCCATGCCATGAAAACACTTTCTTCCCCTCTACAGTGAGGAGAGGCCCTGGCTGCATTCACACGTGTGGAGATTACTGATACCTTCAGAGACTAAGTGCTCTTTCTCATCAACCACTTTGTATCCGGCCTGTGTGGAGAATGTCAGAGTTAGTCTGCTGCATCTGACAGAGGACCTGTTATGGATGGATACAAGAAGGCCATTATCATAATGCTGAAAGGTCATTAGGTTTGAGCCTGTTCCTTTATTCTTTAAATTCTAGTTAGCTGCCCTCTGGTTTGGTCAAAGCAAAGGGCATCTCACCGTCCACCTGGACGTCACAATGTTTGGTTTAAGAAATATAGATTTAAAAGCTTCAGGGTTATTTCGGGGTCTTTAGTTAGATAAAAAATTGCTTGTCCTGTTAGGTCGAGTCAAAAGAGTCTTTGCAGCTGGAGGAATACATTTTTCTGTGGATAAACATTTCAAGTTTAAAAGTAATATCGGACTGTCTCCCAGCTGGCAGTTTTTCATGATTCCTCTCACCACATGTAGAGATGGACTTTCATGTTTTTCCAGAATCAAATTGGAGGGAAGGAGCCAAGTTTGAAAGTGCTGAGCTGACATATAAATGTAAAGACACATTTCACATCAGTAAGCATTACTGAGATAATGACGAACAGGGATGCAAATAAACTCATTAAAAAGAAGAGATGCAGCAGGATGCTGGGATTCAATTCAAAATGCGGGTTGGTGTTTTTTTTTTTACTTCAGACCCCAAAACTCCTCAGAGTTAATCTTTCAAGTTCAACCAACCATCAATTCCATCAACTGATCACAGCTGACAAATGTTTAAAAATAGAATCATTGTAATATCAACACAACTTGCCACCTGTCATCTCTTTCTGGAGCTTTTTACCTGCATCAAACTGAGCGGGAGAGAAAACTTGGGATGAAAATAACTGATTTATTTTATAGTAGAGGAATTTGTTGATCACTTTGTCATGAATTGATTGGTTAACTAAGCACAATTACCTAAAAGCCAAGTCAGGGATAAATTGTGTGTGTTTTGATCTTAACTTCAAAATCCAAAGTTATTTAATACTATTACAGAACCCTTATAATACCAAAAAACATATTTAGCAAGCTAAAATTAAGTGAATTTGGGGATACTTTTGTTTGGAATTCAGCATTGAATTTTAAGGGAGTGATACCAATCAATTAATTGACTCGCTGTTTAAGTGTTGGCTTAAAGCTCTTAGTTCATTGACCTTTCAGACTTCCTTTTTTTGGAGCAGACAGTAGTGATTGCAGGGATTAGCAACTTCAATATGTGCCAAAATCTCAAATGTGAATGTCAATATCTTCCACAAACAAAACCCTCTTTAAAAAACAGCATCAAATATGTGATCTCCCAGCAGCTGAGTCGACATTTGTCTCTTAAAAGTCCTGCTTAGCTTACACTGAAGCTTGTATGATTCATAAATCATGGTTAGAAGAACTTTGATTTACATGCTTCATACTCTAATTATGCAAATAAAAAAGAAACATCAATCAAAGTCCCTGAGCAGCCCTTGCCAGCTTAACACAGTTTAATAGCAGCAAAGTATTTTCTTCTATCCATCCACTCCTCCACTTTCACTTCATAAAAAAGGATCTTTAAATGGCAACGATCAGAATCTGGGACTTCACTGAATGCAAGCCGCAGCTGGTTTCTCTAGTGGAAAGAAGGAAATGGCCAATGAATAATTAGGAAATTCAATATTTCAGTATTGACCCTCCCACACAACACAGCATCTCTGATGAAACGTATGTCATACCAGCAAGGAAAACTGCTTTAACTGTTGTTTACACCACAGTGTGAAAACTGCGGCTTTACTACACAAAGAGCATGTTCTTTGATTTTTCCTTTCAGAATTCTGCCCCAGTTTGTTTTAATACCTAATTCTATTCTGACAGTTAATCATCAGGCACAAGCAGAGGACTTCATACAGCTGCCACAGTAATCACATGCAGTAAAAGGCAGAAAAGATTCACTGTGGGTACTTCAAAGGACCTTTCAAAAATTAATTTCTGTCCATCTAAGACGGCAATTAGCTGTAAGTACTGTTGAGAGGAATAAAAGGTGACTTACCCCCCAACCTTAAAAAAAGGGCAGGTTGGAAACAACGCTCGTTAAAAAAAAGCCTTATCTTAAATGAAATTCATATATTGTCCATGTCCATGCACACAGCAGAAAGCTTATATCGTCACAGAGATAACTTTTAGGTAAATGGTAAATTGTCTTGAGCGTGTATAGCGCTTTCCTACCCATTCACACACTGATGGTGGAGGCTACTATGTAAAGTGACTATCAGAAGTAACCAACTCTACCAACTGAGCCACAGACTTAGCAACATTTTCCACAAGGTAACCAATATAATATAATGTTAGGACAGCTCAGTCTACATTTGTCAATGTCAAACATTATCTGGTCCAAAAATGGAGACAGGTTGTGTAATTTGGAATGTCATTATGAGACAGACCTTTAAGTATGAAGAATGGCCGACTACTCCACACTTAAGGATGTGTAGGAATAACCTGGAGATTTTCTGAGGAAGCACTTCACCACGCTGATCACTGGAGATGGAACTTATAGAGAAATGTTCAATGTATAATTGAATTAATGGTTATTGTTACTGGTGCCTTTGATGGTCGCAGATTTAGATTCATATTCAGACCACGTTATTAATCCCAGAAGGGCAATTCAGTTTTACATCCTACTGAGTCATTGAAAGAAGCCAAGACAATATAAAGTAAATGAACACAGTCAGCAGCATTCAGACAATTACATTTACATGCCAGTAACAACAATTCAACAGAATCGCCAAATGACAAGCCAGAGCTAGCAAATATAGAAATTAATAAATCTGTCTGAATTGCTGACTTTTCAGAATTTGTATTATGTGGTCTTGTTGGAGCTTTTATTCTTAAATCAATGCTGTTTCCATTTAGAATTGGTAGTTTTGAAACAATGTGCATGTCTGCAGTGGGAATGCACCAATATGACTTTTTCAGTATCAATACCATCCGATTTAGAAAGTGTATGATACTATAATAATACTGTATAAAACTATGCACCTCCCTGTATGGCATTGAATCATTCTTTTATGTGAAGGGCAAATTAAGACTAAAGCATTGTTATTCTTGCATAATTAATACAAATGTAAAAACTAAGCAAGTTGGGTCAAAACTTGACTAACTTGAACTATATCCGATTGCCTTGAAACCCGATCTAGCTATTTCAGTCACTATTGATATACCAATATTTAATATCAGTATTGGCTTAGGACATCCTTTGTCTGCTGGAAATTACACCATCACCGGCCAGTTTCCTCCATGTTCTCCTTTACCTACCTAAAAGAGAACTATCTGCATAGTTATACAAGATGGGATCACAGTTAAGACTCTCTTGTCTTTAGTTTTGATAGACTGTATAAGCCCCCTGGTATGGGTTGTATCCAGTTGTACCCTTTGAAGAAAATGCACACAACTGTTGACCAACTCACAAGCTGGCATTACTTTACAGATCTGCCCGCCAATTCTGAACCGGCTGTGTTGCAGTGAACAACAAGATCCATCATCTGTTTTAAAAGACCTTCACCCCTACAGCGTCGTCAACAATAAGGCTTTATATTTATGATCACATCATTTCTTCATTGGCAATTTTCTGATAAATACTCTATTAGTTGTCTCAAGCCCACTCTTCAGTCATATTAACCTGTTTTGCCAGTTAAGCCAATGTTATCTTTCTTTAAGGTTTTTCATTGTGTATTTACATTGTTGCAGTCAGCTGATTGAAACATTAGAAATATAAAAGCTGCATTATTTTAAACACATTTTGAGCTTTTTAATGTCAAATAATAATTCTGATACTCTCTAATAATTAAGTGCACAGCTGACTGGAGTACATCCTGAAATAAGCAACCCTTTGCAAAGAATAGGGGATTAAATGTGAACAAGGAATGAATTTGAAAATTGATTTTTAATTAAATCATGCCCCCAAGTATGGAAATCAAACCCAATTGTGAGATAATGAAAGATTCACATCCCCCATAGACGTGTGCTAATAAACATCTAAAAAGAAAATTCTGCGATGAATTTCAAGTGATGATATGCATCTCAAAGTTGATTTGATTTTCTGTTTGTCTATTTAGGCCAAAGAAATTATTTTCCTCTATTTGAAAACTCAGTTTGTTCTCTTTTGACAAAACTCTGCTTCATACCGTGTCTATTAATACTCAGAATGTTGCACATTCTACCTTTAACTTGTAACTTCTGTAAATACAACAACAAATCTAGTTCATGTTATCAAAGGTCACAAAAACAACACATGTGATTGACAGCCAATTTCAGGTAAGTCTTCGCCCAATGGCCTTGTGTAATTTAACATCTTGTCCAAGTGTTCACTGAAAATCCACATCCCAGGCAACTACAACAGGCCTCTATGCTTCATCCAAACTGTCAGGACTCATTATACACAATGATGACCTGCTCTTCTGGTACATGATTGCAGTTGTCAAGATGGCAACACGCTGTAAAATTTCACCGCTGCAGATTAACCAATTCCTTCAATTTATCACTTACGATACTCAAAACCTCAAAGACTAAAGATCTAAAACATTAAAGTGGCATAGGAAAACAGCACAAGCAGGTAAATTGCAGTTTTAGGCAAGAATTTACCCCACAAAAAAATCATCACTGAGAAGTATACTTTTTTTTTTTTTTGCAATAACAGTTAGGTGTATTACTTTAGACATTTCTATATCCCCAAAGACCAAATTATGTAAAAAATATATGTCAAACACATTTTAAACTCACAGTAGCCTCTAGATTCAAGATTCAGGATTTTTGTTTGTCACATGCTCTACATTTATCTCTACGTATAAGATGACAGACCATTTGACTTGAAACAGAAGTAACTGTCTAAAATAGCTATATAGTCTAGCTATGTGTACCTGAGTTAGCCAAAAGCATCATTTTCATCGGCAGTCCCTTTGACATATGAAATCCTCCTAGGTACCATGCATGCAAACCAGTTGCAATTTCTTATCCATCCACCGGGTGAAGCAGTGAATATGGAAGCTGATACAGTTACTATTATTACTGCTGTAGTGTGACTATTTTACTCCATACTCTTCCATTGCAGCTGGACATTCTCATTAAACAAGAGCACCTAAAATCAGTTGTTTGTTAAGTATTGATACAGTGTTGTTTGTTTTATATATAATCACTGTAATATGGCTAATAAATGTAACAGATATTCAAACACACAGATGCATGTAGTCATTCGTCCATCGTCTTCTCTTTATCGGACAAACTGCATAGAAAAAGAAAACTAAACAGTTGGGGAACTATTGATATACAGTGAGACATAAGAGTCATTTGAAACAAGTTTAAGGTCACATGATGACAACTGATGCATCTTAATGACCACTAAGCCAATGTCATTTGATGAAGGGTGAGAAATCCATGGAGAGCTAAAAGAAAAAAAACTCTTTCATGTTTCCAATTCCAAAAGCTTCTCCTGCTAATAAAGTCATCTTTACGACAAAATCTTTACCATCGGTTTTTGCTTGATTGATTGATTGAATCCGTTAGATCTGTATCATTAATCATCACAGCTGAGTAGTATGATCCTTGCGATCGAGATGTTTAAGAGAGGAAGACTGATATCAAATAGAGCAGGGAGTTCAGGCTGCTCTAAGGCATAATAATGGCCTCACAGCTTGCCCTGACTTTGCACTGCTGTACAAAGTCAGCTAACTGGATTAGCAGTGACAGCCGAAAAGAGGCACTGGACAGTTCTCATCAATAAAGAATTACTCCCTCTTCTTCTCATTTATGCCTGGGTGTAAAGTTTACATTGAGAACTCAAGGCTGTGTCCGACTCACTCCCCCAGCCATTAATTACAGCAGCTATAAATCGCCTCACACTAATTAATACACTTCTAGACAGAGCTTGATTGTTTTGATAGCTGTCTGAAGGACGTCTGGAATATGAAACAAAGGATGAAGGGGGAATAACTGCCAGGGTTGTTACAGCCCTGTAGTGCTGGCTGCTCCTGTCTGCTGTCGGCCCCCTCGGGGAGATTGGCAGGAAGTCCATCTGAGGCTCTGCCGACACCTGTTCTGGCTGGATCCTCAGCTTTATGAGCTGGAGGAGGAAGTCAGTCACTCCAACCCTCCCCTGGTATTTGCTTGTTTATTTTGGATTGGTTTTGACTTGTGTTTGCTTATTTCATATATTGCAAAATATTTTACACTGTGTCTGTTCTTATAGAAGAGTAAGTAAACAACTGGACTTGGCTACGCTTTTTTTCTTCGGCTAAATTAAAACAAGTGGAGACATTTATTTTTTTGGCACTAATGAGAACATCTCAAAGTTAATGCTCAGCTTGTTTGCAGGCTATAAAGACAAAAGGCCTAGTTGAAAGTCTGAATGCCTTAATGGAAATCGTCTCCCAAGCCACACAGAGGAAGATATTCTTTTAATTCCCAAACTATATAATGTGAATCACAGATTTCAAATGCAGAACATTTCTTGAATGGTCCCTGATGCCCTTAAGCAGAATATATCATTTTTTAACAGACTTGTGTCTGGTCTTTCAAAAACGACCACTGAACCACAACCAAATCTGAAGGATGCATGTTTGTGTACGATAAGAACAAACATTGCAACCCTGTGTCCCTATGGTTCATGATTTTTTTTTTTTTAAAGATTTCAATAAATAGCTGCTCGTTATGTGTTCAGTTGCAATGTGTTCTAATGTTAGGTCTGATCGTACCACACAGGCATCTTAGTGTAGTGGTCAGGGAAGGTGGTGAACGTACTGTACAAGGACTTTCATGTCTGATAGTGGCAGTCATATCCTGCATCCTGCAAGCTGTCAGGTTAATGCTCCCGGCAATTCTTTGCCAAAGATGAGGAAAAGATTGTGTCTTCAACAATTTCCCGCCATTTAATATCTTCACCCTGACTTCTACTAAGAGTGCAAACTAACACTAACAGCAGGTTGTCATGTGTGGTATACAACCCAATGCAGTGACAGTATGTTTGCAGATCCATATTATATGGGGGAAGGAATAAATGGATGAGAACATTTTATTTGCATGTTTCTCTCAAAAGAAGTACACACTTGCATAAACAGAAGTTTTAGCTCTCCTGAACCAAGTTATTTTGAGATTGGATTTAGCAGGCACCGAAGGTCTATATGGAAGATAAGCTAGTTAGATAAGATGCATTTTGCTACTCTGTGGCTCCCACAGTGTTAAATGTGACCCAACTTTAACCACTTTTAATTCTTTGTGAAAAATACTACTAATCTGTAGGACTGTCATTTTATGTTCCTCATTAATGACTATCTATTTCTGCACTAGCTCCCCTGAAACATTTATATCACTTCATTTTAATTATTCATATTTTCTCATTCTTTATCCTTTAATTTTATGATATTAATATTCATAATTACTTCAAGTGTACTTTACATTTTTCCTTTCAAATGTTTCTGTCCGCTATGTTTTAAAAGTTTTTCACAACTATGGCTGCCTTGCAGATTCATCCTTGCACTATACGCACAACACCAGCGATAATGACATATTTGAGTTTATATATGGATTGGTTGACCTTGTAAAACTCATGTGCGGTCAAGAGGTTAGATCGAGCCTAAAATAACACATCCCGACCCTACCCAGGCCGGTGCACATTCTCTCAGAGCCCACCCCGTACTGTCCTGACTTCCTGTTCCATTAACTGAGATTATGGGCACAAGCCCGATTTCAACCAGACTTTTTAAAATAAGTTAGCTGTTATAAGTACAATTCAGAGTTATTTTTAACCTCAGAAATCTTTTCAGAAAAGTGTGTATCCCATCCGGGCTGCGTGCCGGTCTTGGGCAAAGAATCTAGCCTCTCGTGTGGTCTCCTCCTCTGAGCCCCGGTGAGGACCTAGTGTGCAAACAAAACACTGAAACCAATTACCCTTTTTCCTGTACACCCGACGGACAACTTAAAGCTGGGACTAAATAAATGGGCACACAGGTCAGCTCAGGAATCAATGGAATTAAAGTCTGTATTTACACTGATTGCCTGAATCTTTCCTTATTACATCTAACCGCTGGCCGTGGCAGTGAACTGTCATCAGGCTGCAGGCTCCGGTTAACTAATCAGGCTATTCCGGGCCTGTAATGGCAGAGTATGAAGCATGAGGAATTCAATTAAAATGGGCAAGTTAACATTCAGTCAGCTACAACCTGCAACATTAATCCATGGGAAAGACCTGCAGAGCCTTACTTCTCTTATTCCCATAGAATTAACTGCACCAGTCTCTCTTATGGTTAACCAAGCAGAGCAGAAGCTAGGACACAGAGACAGAGGCTTATTGAAAAAATGAATACACTTCAACTATGTTTTAAAAACTTCCTTTTGAGTTCATGAAACAAGCGTTGGAGATATTGGAGGTTTGAATTGCAGGGTAACTCATGATACCATACAGTACGATACACAATACCTGGCCCACATTCATGATTCTGCGATAATTAATAAACTGCTAAACAATCAAATAATGATCACACACATCAATATATCCAAATAAATTGAAGAATAAGATATGCCTCCTGCAATCTCATGTGTCATCCTTACCTTCTTTTCACCGCTGTCGGACATTATCCCGCTGTCTGTTGGAGTGCTGTACATTTTGGCACCAGTGCTTCAAAAATTGGTATCACAGGTGCCAGGACAACAGTATACTGTATTAACATTTTGATATTTTGACCCAACCCGGGAGATATAATAAATGACCTACAACAAAGACAACAGACCATTGTTCTGGGGAAATAACGAACAGTATCTGACCTCTGCTGCTGGACTCTTTGACGTTATTACCTCCACTCCTACACAGCTCTTTCTACAGAACATGTCTGTGTTGCTAAACAATCTGTAAACTGTGAACATCAACTTTTCATTTCAGCAGTGCAGAAGTTTTTTGTTGCGCTGTCTACAAATGAAAATCAAACCAACAAAAAACAAAACTATTTTGGCAGTTGCTTCAGGGCCATATGATTTTCTTCTTGAGGAGGGGGTGCTTACATACAGTGCCAGGGCCCATCATGTTGTGTTTATGTCTTTTCTCAGAGAATTTTTTTCTCTGTTTTTTTTTTTTTTTTTTGGGGGGGGGGTGCCTTTAGCAGATACTGAAGTGAGAAGCTTCCTTTATCCTTTTTCCAGCCGCCTCCTTAACAAGCTCTCCTGTGGGCCTCAGAGCGATGCTACACATCTCTACTGTTCATCCACCTAGAGCTCGCTACCTGCAGAGTCCCCACAAACTGTCTCAACACCCCCCCCCCCCCCTCCCTCCCCCCAGGTAGTTCATCTTCAACACTTTATCCCCACTTCTCCAACTGAGAGAGACTTTTAAAATTCAACAGATGCATTGCCTGCATAGGTCTGTGAAAACACATGCTGATAGATCCTGACACCATGATGCTACCTGCCTACTGATATATCTGAAGACTTTTTTTTAATGATTTGTGCTACCAAGGTTTCGTGTTTGACATTTTTCCCAGTCCATTAAGTTATCTATTTGATCATGACAGGAAAATTAAATTTCTGTCTGTGCACTGAGATAGAGAGAAGCCTATCAAATAATCCTTTTGCGCCCTGATTCAATTAATCGAGGCTGGCAGCAGGTGGCAATGTTTATTTAGCCAGAGATACAGTACTGTGCAAAAGAGCTATCGTCAGAAACAATGATTCCTCCCATCCTTTTAATGTTGTACTATCACTTTAAATCACCTTATTACCTCTACATTTCCCTAATTTTAAGAAACACTTGGTGCTCTGAGAAACATCTTTAATTAAAACTATCATTATAATTGCAATTATTAAAAACTCTCACAGAGGTTTCATTTAGCTGGAATACAGTATAATGAGGTGTTTTTCATTTTGCCCAGCTTATACACTGAAACATGGACTAAACGCTGCCAATTGCTGCTAAGTGCAACTTATGTAATGAACATATTTGTTTAACCACATCGTTCAGAAAGTTTGACAAAAACAAACGCCAGTACAAGTTTGACACAACTGGGGTTCTGGGTTGAATAGTTTGAAGCTAATAAAATGAAAAGGGAGTTTACTTTTGTTTATATAATGAATCCAGCTGGCAGATTAATTTACAGGTTTGAAAAGAGAATGACACACACACAGCTCTGCCATCTGTATTACTCACTAACAACTTATGAGTCAACTTAGACCTTGGACACAAGTGACTAATGAAGTGATAAATATTGTGCAGGTAATTCTACTAACAATGAGCAAACACGTAGGCATACACACACAAACACAAAGGACTCAGCAAGTATTCCATCATAGAGCCGCGACTGAGCCACAAATCATTCTGTTAGCGTATACACAAACAAGCTATTTATCTAACCTAGTCCAGATCTGCTCCTGTCAGCAGAGTTGAGCCTCCAGATTAGGTCTCGACGGAGTCTTGTGAAGTCTGCGCTCTGTGAAATATGTGATTTCTTTTTTTTATTCACATGGAAGTCACATTCAGTCGCTTTCATTTCAAAATGACTGAAGCCAGCAACTTCAAACAAAACAAAAATACAAATTCAAACTAAATACATTCATATGATTGCACAGCTGAGCATAAATAAATGATGCCAGTCGTTCATCTTGTTCTCAGACATCTATGAAATCAGACTCAACTAACTTCATCCCTGCAAAAAATATCTTATTTGTGCCCAAAGGCAAAAAATAAATCACAATAAGTGCTTCTAAGTAGTTAGACTAGTGGTAGCAAGAGGACACTCGTACATATTACACATGAGAATTTCGACTTAATTTGAGTTCACTGGTGTGAGAGATTACGGAGGGTCTGTGGGTGCCTGTGAGAGGCGCTGGTACATGGCGGTGGAAGAGGACTTGGCTTTCCACCTATTGCTCTCAAGCCTGCATGACCAATAGCATACAGGGAGGCAAACAAGTCTGTCAAGCCGTGATAAATGCTCTATGGGGCAAATCTGTGGGTGACAGAAAAGCCGAAGCCATGTGCTGCCATTTGTTGGTATGAGCATGTCTATAATTTAGGCACAATCATTTCCTGACATCTAGTGAACTGCAAGGTCTTCATGAGGTTTTTAGCTGCAACATGGCATATCTGCATTGATTAACCAGGTGTAATTAGGGTATTTAAGAGACAATTATGCACATAATTATTGGTATCCTTGTAGTATGTAGTCTCTTTGAAGGGAAACATAGCTTACCCAGTCAGAATCTAGAGGTTTTTAGCTGCAACATGTCAGATCTGCATTGATTTACCACATGTAATCAGGGTATTTAAGAGAAAATTATGAACATAATTATTGGTATCTATATTTTATGTAGTCTCTTGGAAGGGAAAACATATCTATAGAAAATGCAGTTGAGCTTACTGATCCATTAACCCTTTAAATTTTTTCTGCAGCTCGCACTGATCATGCAGTCTGTGTGCAGCCTTGTGTAATCAGGGTGTGAGCAGAGAAGCACAGGATTAAGTCTTTTTTAATGCAGCCCAGTCCAGTGATGGGCACGTTTTGATGGATGGGAAGGAATGACTTTGGTTGCAGGGCTGCAGCTTTTTAATTTGTGAAGGATCATTAGCTGGAGACGGCTCCTGCTTGTAGCTGCTGGGGGCGGGGGCAGGGAATCCAATAGATGCAGCATTAAAAAAAATAAAAAGGCACCTCTTCATCCATCCAGTCGCTGTAGCTTCTCTCAGCTGGTGAGAAGAGGATATTATTCATGCACTACAATGCAACGTTAAAAATAAAAAAAACACCACTGTAAACTGTACATGGTGGGTTTCGTCATGAAGACAACTGTTCTGTATGATTATGTGGCTTTTGAAAAATACACTGGCATACCAAGTGAGCTTGAGTCAAGTACTATATATCCTGGACTTGTCATCCAATCCTCCACCCACACACACAGCAATGCGTGTGGGCTCGGAGTGTCAGGCTGGGGTCTCACTTACTGCCGCAGTCACTATGTAAAGTAAATTCATAAATGCAAACAGTGAACACAACTGATTCAGATTTGCCCACAGCGTAAAAATAGATGTTCACCTTTTGATCACTTTCCAACACTCACACAACCACAGCTAATGGCTTCATCATCAGCTTTATTTCCGACTGAATTATAATATCACAATAAGAATTTACCTCACATACAGTGCTCTTAAAGTCCAGATAAGATACCAAAGGCGCTAACGATAATGTTCAGTACATTTTCTGTGATTTTTTCCTTTTTCCCTTCCTGCGACGAAAAAAATAAAAATCCCACACTTAGGCCAATATCATATAATTTTCATATAGTTCTTGCAATCAAAGCAGCTACATCAACTCGGAGTTAAATAACAACTATCTTGTGCCTCCTGTTTTTTGATGGATAAACCCTCTGCAGCAGCTGATGTGCTTTTTTTTTTTTTCATAAAGCCCACTCATATGGAGCCTTTTGAATTTCCCCCAAATCAACAGAAAGGAAACAATACAATCTCATGCCCGAGGCACTCCACTCATTCTATTGAACACATGTCTACATTGTGATTGCTCCAGGAGATTGAGTCCAATCATAGCATACCAATATTTTTTCTTCTTCTTCTTTTCTTTTTTTACATACTGAAAAGGATTACATCAAAGAGACAAAACTCCTTCTGGTGTAACATTTCAAAAATGTAAATTAACTCTCTATACTTATCACTTTTGTAGCAACCTCGGTAGTAATGTACATTTTCCCTAAAAGAAGCAATAACATAGAGGCTATGCTCATACTGTCAGAGTTTTTCCTCACATATAGCTTTTTAAGCAGAAAATAACATATTCACTGCTTCCCTCCCCTCCACAGGAGAGGGCAATGAGGCAGTCAGATAATTAGCATAAGGAATTTCTTGTTATTAATTATGAAGGAGATATGCACCCACGTGTAGTTTTGCCTTCCTGCCTTCAGTGTCAAGGCTCTGTAATAAAAAAAAAAAACAGAGATTTTCTATTTATAGAAACATATCGATGTGCAGGTTGGTGATTTAAAGCTGCGTAGAATAGGGACGCATGGAGGAGATTTATTACGGTTGTGTCTTAAAGATTTTTTCTGCAAAGTGAAAAGGGACAGCTCTGCCGTGTCAGTCAAATTAGATGTAAATGGAACGATATGATGGTGAGAAATAAGCCAGGTACTTCAAGTGAAAAGATGTATGAATGAGAGCTGATCTTTTATGTTTTTTTCCCCAATGGCCATCTTTTACAGCACATAAAGGCGACATATACTGAGAGATAATTAAGCTTTAAAGGGGACGTGCCTAAGCAGTAGTGGCATGGAGACTTGTTTGTGGACGACAGAATTAGCCCTGGTCAGCAAATTATTATTATTTTTTGTTTGCGGGTGGTGATACGGTCAGCTTTAAGTCCGGCGTACACAGTACCATTTAGGGCCAATTTAGACCCGATTTTTTTTATTCATGCCACTCATTTAGAAGTCGGGCCGAATTTCAGCTTAATTGCCCGACATCAGTCGTACAGTACATTGTACACTGAGGCACGACAGCCGATCATCGTTCCAACAGCTGCTCCCGATCACTCGGATTCATTTCTGACAAGTTTGATTTTTGGTCGTACGACTGCACACAATCGCACAGTGTGAGCAGAGCCACTAGCAATCCTCGACACTTACACCAGGCGTTAAAGGAATGAGGATCTTTCAAAATACTCTCAACCTTATAACAAACAAAATGAATGTGTAAGGAGAAAAACAAACTATTTTTGAGGCTTTTCAAGAATTGTTAAGTCTGTGTAATTCTCAACTTCTTTTGCAGGATGTTCATTGAGAGAAGAGTTCCCCCTTGATAACTTCCACCACTGAGTGATTATGCAAAATTCATGATTCATTAAATTAACAGCAGAATATTAATTGTTCTGTCTTTGCCACGAACTGCCAGTTCTTGCCTTTTCGTCTCCTTAACTTGTCAAGTTTATGCTGCCATCTCTTGCAGCTCCAGGCATCCGTATAATGAACATCTAATCTTGTCATCATTAGCTTAATTAAGGTTAACAGCAAGATCATGCCTACACCTGGAAATAGATGGATTGTGTCATGTTTGTAGTTAACTAATTTTGGTGATTGCATCATTCTAACTCTAACAGGTCTCATAACACACACAAAATAATTTCTGGTTCTTGATTAAATATCCAACAAAGCATATTTATCTTACTGAACCTCAGTGAAGCCCCATGACTCCTTTACACATGAGCAGTGTTTCACTGGATGTTGACTGGTGCAAATTATTTGCATAGTTTCAGAGAAACAGTGTTTCCCTGGCAGACAGAAAGAAGGGCGACGCTGTATGAGTGGATTACTGCACAGTTAACCATCCTTCTGGGTAAGTGTACAAAGGAGCATGCAGAAAGCATTCAGTTGTTGATGCATACAGAACTCCTCTCAACTTTGACTGGTAATAGATGCAGTATGACTCACTAGTCCTCAACCAAAACAGTTTTGGTTACTGTCTTTAACTTCCACCTCACTTAAAATGGTACAAATGGAGAAGCAGCAGACTGATTTTAATGAGCCTCAAAACACTGCCAGTGTGTGAATGGCAAAGCAACAATGGTGAAAATATGAGAGCAGTTAAAGCTGGTGAATCTCATTAATATTAAATGAACACATCCCTAAAGAGCAACCTTTAAAAATTCATGTTTAAATAATTATATTAAAAGGGTAGATTCAGATTGATCCGACATAGGACACTGCAGAGATCTCACTGAAGATGATGTCACCTTTTACATTAGAGTGATGGAATTCATTGTAACAACCTTTTCACTCACAACACGTCTACAAGTTTTCAGTTCCTGGCAAAGACAAGTGACTCATCAACAGAGCATTTCCCTCCTCATAATGTTTTATAACAGAATCCGATTTTGTTGTTCAGGACTAAATTTGGACTATTTGTCCCATGTCAGTGCCAAATTACACTGCTGAAACAGCCTCCATAGGTCCAATGTTTCGTCTGTAAGAAGAGTGAGACAATACCAGCTGAGTACTTCTGTAGTATTTAAATTCATACCAACACGTGTTCTGAATGCATATTAAAGTGACGGTAGATATTGACCTGATCGGACATTCAGATCTTAAGTTATCAGAGAAACAAGCCAGGATTAAGTTAGAGTCTGACATTACAAAATGGCATCAGAGTTCCCTAGATTTTATGAGTGAAACTAATTAATGCAGTTTTGTTTTTTTAACCAACTGAATTGCCCTGATGATTTTTTTTTTTTTTATTGGAGTGGGGAAGACCTTTAGGATAAGCTTTATACTTTACCATATAAAACATTTATCTGCCCATATGGTGATCATAATAAACATGAATTAGCTGAGTGATTCTGTGCTTTTATTTGAGCTACTTATTGCTACTGTGTAAATGTCGCTTTACAGGGTTGTAAGATTACGTCTAACCTAGTCGACATGCTTACAAGTTCTGTTCACTCATCCTTATCAAGATACTACCAATATCACACATTGCTCGCAGCAGAACTCAAGTTTAGCTTTTGGTCAAATAAAAAAAAAACCAGCAGGCTCACATCACAGCCGGGGGCAAAAAAGCTGACATTCCTTATATTGAGTGCAATGGGTTAGGCACAATATACCATAGGCTATTTATACACATTTACTCATGTAATTTTTCTTTCTGTACCAAGCCAGTTCTTTCCTTTTTGCTTTCTACTTGTAAGCATACAAGTTGAAATGCTAACATTGATGTTGTACAAAGTATTTATTAATCAATGACTGCAAAAGTGAGCATGGTATGTAGTTAATGATAAAAATAAAAAAAAGATTCCTTGGCGTTTACTTATGATGCAATACCACACACACACGCACGCACGCACGCACGCACACACACACACACACACGCATACAAAAAAATACACCTTTTGGTGGACAACGTGCATTCAGAGGCCATGCAGTTTGAATAGTGGATCATCTAAGCCTTGATATACAATTAGTCCTGTACAGTGGCTGTATATGACATCTTTCATTGTACCTGAATATCAGCAGCTTCTCTGCAGTGAGACATTTGGCTGCTTTCTCTTCCCCATCTTTGATCATTACCTGTCTTCTTTTGCAAGGATGATGTTTATGTTGTAAAATGTGTTTTATATTGCCACAGTCTCATTTAGACTTTAAAAGAATCACAGTTTGCCTCATAGTGGTTAAGTAAAGTATCCCAAAGCTGCATTTCTTCATTTCTACCATTTCTCCTGTCTGGCTTTGTCTGTCTTGTGTTTTCTCAAAGGGACTGTGATTTTCTCATTACAGGCACTGCTGTCAAGAGCAAAAAGTTCAGTACTGATGCCAACAATCAAGGATTAGATTAAGACTTTCAAAAAATACTGGCTCTGCTCATGGAGTTCGGATGCAAATCCACTTGATATAGGAGATTACATTTTAACTAAATCAACCAGAATCAGTTTAGAATGTGTAATAAATCCTCTGTAGAGGGCTTTGGTTACCAATAATAAGGCCTTCTCCCAGATCACAGAGGTAGAAGAGATGCTTAAATCAGGCATTATTAGGGAAGAAATTAAGATGTGTTTTTTTTTCTGTCATCAGTGAAAAGATCCTTGAGCTTTCCCTTCATAATGAGCCCCTGAACAGCGTCTGTTTCCTGAGGTTTCATCTCTGAACAACTGCAGTAAATTGGCCCTGGCATAGTTAATGAACACCCACAAATTGAAAACATATCAGTATATCTATTTATGTAAAATCAGGAACACACTTTAGTTAGTGAAACCTCATTAAAGTCATCATTTCAGCGGGACCAGAGAAATTGTTATTTGAGCCCTTTCTAATTATCAGGCTGGTCTCGTCTTGTCGACTCACTCAGCTTTCATGAATAAAGGTCCAGCAAAGAATAGAAGCACATTTTCTGATACAACCTAATACAGTGCATCCATTTGTAGCCCTGTATTGAGGGAGAGCAGTGGTTTAATCAGGTCTGGTTTAATTAAATGTTGAAATATAACATTTGGAGTCACTGGGGGTAAAATTAATAATTCCGTTCTTTCTTGTGTCTAGAACAGAGCGAGGAGAGGTTTAAAGGTGTGTCTACAGAAATGCAAAGGTACTGCTTCAGTGGAGCAGAAATCTTCAGCCAGAAAGTTCAGTTGGCTTTCAATCCTCGCTGCAGACATACATTTCTGGAATTTCCCCACTGTGCCACACACTCTGATTTAAATGTCAAGCTCCATACTAATATTTCAATGCAAAACGCAACTTTATACTAATACATGTGCATTGGAAACAAGGGGTCAGTATTGACATGTCAAAAGCTAACTTCATCTCATAGAGATGAAGATGGCGGAGGTTGAAAGTCAGACTACACCATCATCAAGATCATGTTTTATGAGCTGAACACAGTATTGCCTCAAGTAAACCCAGAAAGTGAAATGTATTGAATAGCAAGCTACAATTTTGATTACAATTATTTTGAAATAAAACTTATTTGGTTACTTACCACGATGACTTCTGGAATTACTGGCTAAGTTACTAAGTAAAATAATTATCCAATTAACAGTCAATTGTTAAAACTAAAAAAATGGTATTAATGACAACCATATAGGCAGCCAAAGACGTGGTAAACAAAATAGTGTAAGAGTAAGAGTCTCATTTAGATATACCGTAAGTATCAGCAAAGAGGTGCAAATATCCAGTAAACAGGGCGCACCTTGAGCAGCCGAAAATTCTAAACTTCCCTCCCATATAGCTCTGCCTTGGTCTCGTTTATTTCACAAGGAACATATCTTGTTCTTTTTCTCATGGCTAGACTCCAACTTAAAACATCTGTCTTTGGTTGCTGGGCAGGTTTCTAAAGTGGACAGGTTTTTAAAATGGTGTTTAAACAAAACAGCAAGTTGTGGGTAATAAAAACAAAACATGAGTTTAAAAAAGCTAAAAGCCTCGGAGGACTGGTTAATCTCATTTAATGTCTTGCTCCTTTTATCCTTGAACAGATTTTTGATCCATTGTTAAAATAACAACCATATATTAATTCATCCCTGAGGTGATTTATTCCAACTACCAGACATAATGGCATGCTGCAAATTTTTAAAATGTCCCTCTTTTTCTTTCATTTCAATTAAATTTGGACTGACAAAAGAGCTTATTCAAGACCTTGTGTGATAGAAAATTGTAATGAGCCTTTTCTCATATTTTTTGACATTTTAAAATCCAGATGATTATTTTCCAATTACAAGACAAGTGAGTTGATGAAAAAAAAAAAGATCACTGTTAGCTCCAGCAATAAGTGATACTGAAACAGCTCTGTGTTGGTTTCTTAATACTGAAGATCACTGTGCATGGATGATCAGATGGACACGCTCCCATTTCTGTGATATAAGCAGTTTGGTGCGGGGTTATTTTTTTTATAGAATTCTCTAAAGTTAGAGATCAGACTTGACCCAGAAAGATGTATTTTTTTTTCACTGCAGAGTATGGCCGTTTGAAAAGATAAAGCTACTTACTGTAAAGAGAGTAACTGTGAAGCAGCCATTTATAATGGATCCCCAATGACCAGCTGTTCTAAACTGAAAATGGTAATACAAGGTATCACTTAAGGTGCCTCGGCAATGCTTGCTACTGATCATTTAAAAAAAGCATTCTTCAGAACACAAAATGGGAAACAATTCATAATCACAGAGGACAGCATTCACATAATGAATTCATAGTTTCCCTGAGAGCAGACAGTCAGCCTATGTGATACATATGGGCTGTAATCACCAGTATAGAGGAGACTTACAGGTGGCTACCATGAGAAAAATCTCATGTCAACCATAACAGCATGTGACTAACTAGCTCTTTTATGAGGCCGTCCACAGAGAGCAGATTCAATCTACTTATATCCTGGGCTGATGACTGCTGATTCATATGCTGTGTATAAGGTAGTCTCTAAAGCTGTTCATCAGGTGTTGCATTAAATCATGCTGAGGGGAAAAATACCAGTGAGGAGGAGGAGGAGGATGACTCAATGCACCTTCCAGGGTACTGAAGCTGATGCACAAACACAGGTCTTGACATGCAAATGAGGATGATGGTGAACATTCAGGATGATCATAAATGGGTATTTTTCCGTTGTGCCATCATGGATTCTCTGCCTTTTTTGGAAGCAAAACAAAACACCGCTCCGAGACTGCAATCTACGTCATAGCAGCCCTAAGCTCCATCATCATTCCTGCACTGCACTGTCGCACGTAATGACATAACGTTTACAGAATGCAGTTATGTCCTCTCTCATTTATCCAGTTAACTTGATGTCTTCCAATTTAGGTGGACAGGAACATTTCTCAACATCTACAGACTCGGTTTTTCAACATTTACCAGTGTAAAATATGGAACTCTCTTTAAAAAGCACAGCCTTTCAAGAAAAATAGCAGTGTCCAATGTCTGCTGTCTTAGAGAAACTTGATACTTCCTGTATTTTTCTTTGTAAAAATCAGTTGATCATTTATTTCTTTACTCACTCTCACTCATGAGAAATGAACCTGTTTTGCCATTTTTCACAAACACTGTATTGAATCTTTCCAACTCCACTCGCTTGAAACTGGTTCTGGTACATTATCTGCTTTGTTTTCCATCTTCGAAAATAACAGCTCATAGACTGCCTTTAAAACAGTTGACTTTCATCACCCCCTTACACCTAACAACCGGGAACAGGGAGGGCACCCCAAATGGCAAAACTCTCATGTTTTTATTCCGACTTTGGACATTTTTCAGTGACTTTGGGATCATTTGAAATGTCAAACAGTCTCAAAAAGCCATGATAGTGTTTTTAGAGCGACACAAATACAAGCAGGAAGTTTATGTAATATAATCAAAGAACTTGAGCTCTGTGTGTTTAATTACAAATTTGACTTCATGTAAAGTCATCCGCCTCCGGATTCCCAGTACCTAATCTAAGTGGTCTGAAATGATTTAACTCTACCTTTAGGAGGTAGAGTTAAATCACTTTGACCTTGGAATAGATTAAGAAAAAGGACAGGGAACCGGGTACCATCCACAATTTGTATCAAAGGAAAACTAAGACATTATCAACTTAAAGCTAGGCCAGTTGAGTACAGCAGTATCATTAAGTCATTTGTAGCAAACATGACTGGTCCGTTAACATGGCACACCTTTTGGATTCCATTTCTGTTAAATTTGGGCTTTTGAAATAATCTGCAACAAAAATTAATGTTCAAGATTATAGTTTATAGTTTCTATTCCTTTAGCATTCTATATGCAGCTAAACTAAGATATATCCTGTCTTTATGTCAAAGCATTGAAACTGGTTATAAAGACAGTAGGTGCAAACAGTTCAGTAGAAAACATCTGTGTTTAATGCTCATTGATAAACAGTTAAGAGCTTGATGCCTTAAATACAGCTGACTCTTAAAATCCATTTAAGTGAGGCTGTTTAGAGTGGCTTTAACCTCCTCAGTGTCAGAAATCCCAGCTGAAAGAGCTCATTTGAATGAGTGAGAGGACTGTGTTCAATCGCCAGGATTTCTAAGTCTTTCTAACATTACAAACATAACACTGTGAAAAATCTGGAGTAGGAAGCACTTATCACAGACATTATGCCTTTTTTTTTAAACTTCACAGCTTCGGATTGCAAATTGCACCTCCACTTTTTTGAACAGTGGGTGGGATTTTAACTTGTTATACTCTCTCTAAAATTGTTGTGAACTCAAAAGTAATAGTGGCTGCTCTGAGAGGTTATCTCTCATTTTAAACAGGTACAACTGAGCTGTAATATTGTTTTCTTCATCCAGAGGAAAGTTTGTATTTGATGTTGGTTACACTAACATTGCTGAGTGCCGTGGTAAGCAAGAAGATGAAGCACTGTCACAAGGATGTGCAGCTCCACACAACATTAAGTCAGAGAGGGTAGTTCATAGTACCTGCGATGATTTTCTAGTATTATGGGTACATTTTCTGATATTCCATCCATAGCCAACATAAAGATGTAAAGTAAAGCTCATTTCGATGCAAATTCAGACAAACAAAGGCAAAGTCTTCAAAGTCAGCCTGATGTAACGCCAACAGAGCTGTTCCACGTAGCATAAAAGATTAGAGTCTTGTTTTTCTCCAGGATGCACATGGTCACAATACAGACTGAACTGAAACTCATTATGAATCGAAACGCTCCAAAGTTTAGGATTTTCTCAAGCAGTAAATCGTCACTGAAAAAAAACATGCATTCTGAAAATACCCTTTTCTGTTGTGAATATGAAATGTGCTTTCTAGTTTCACTGGTGGCGAAATATATTTTATAATCATTACACCTTAAAAACTTTGACTAGCACTAACGCGCAGTGGTTAGTGCGTGCACTCCATGTATGGAGGCCGTGGTCCTCTAAGCGGGCGGCCTGGGTTCGAGTCCGGCCTGTAGCTCCTTTTCCGCATGTCATTCCACTCTCTCTCTCCCTGGTTTCTGGCTCTATCCACTGTCCTATCTCTCCATTAAAGGCACAAAAAGCCCCAAAAAATAAATCTTTAAAAACTTTGACTTTAACAACTGAAGTGTCTAAGCCAGCTAGATCATTTTCTCTGAGGTGCTCAGGTCAAAGGTACGGGGGTTGGAGTGACTGTGTGTGAGTGAATGTGGTGTAGAGAGTAGGGTCCAACCAATGTGGGAATTTTTTGGGCAGATCCTGATATCGATATTTGGGAAAGAAAAAAATCCAATACTGATTTTCTGGCCGATATCTTTCTTAGATCTATGTTAGATCTGTAGAGATAGATAGATATATTTATTGCGTTGATCCCTAAAATGTAGTTCTCAAACACTGGTGGAAAAGATTTATAATGAAGACAAGATGGTCACTCAACTGAAAAGTAACTGCACATCTACGTGCATCACCGCTTGACACTCTGAAGAGTGATGATGCTTATTTTAATCCAGATATCACACTCTGCTGGTGACCGCCATACAGAGAACTGCTAGTGTAATACAACGGTGCTCAAATCAAATGTTAATTGACAAGTGAATAAATCAAGTAATATTGGTGCATATCTTCAATAAAATTAGCAGATACGGATAGTCGCTGGATATGCTAATATCAGCCAATATTATCGGCCGGCTGATGAATCAGTCGGGCTCTGGTTGAGGGATGTCAGTAAAGCATGATGGGAAAGCAATTCCTACGTATGTGCCTGATTCCAGCATGCTCTTAATTTATCTTTAGAGACTGTGTGGCTCCTCTGCAATAATAACCTTGCTTTCAACTCGTACTGCTTAAAGATTTGTAATCAAATTTTTCTAGCTCAGTATGCAAAAACAATGTAAATTCAGTTGTAGCTCCATTAACATCAAGCAGTATTATGAAAGTAAGACCAAAAGGAAAAGATTTTGTATAATAATATGTATATGTACTTTTAAACCTTATGTTTCATGTCCCTGCTTCTTACACTAGAAGTTAGCATTTTATTGAACGCACTTGTGATTTGCCAAAAGTTTGATAATAGACATTACATAATTAAAATCATTATCGGCTTAAGATGACAACGTTTGAACATTGCTTCTTCTAATATTAATAGAATGAAATACAAGAATTCAAAAGGAGTTGGTGTCAGGGTTGTGCTCATCACAATATTTTGTTGACTGAATTTAAAACCGAACCTATTCAAACTCAGACCCCATTTTAAATACATTAACATATCAAATGTGGCTGTGGGGTAATAGTGATTGCTGCAGAGAAGGTAGACATCTTCCTTTTTCCCCTATCGTCCTTTTACTTTTTAAATCCTAAATTATAGTGTGCAGTTATCAAAAGGACTAACCTGAAGTAGAAAACAGCTCAATAAATTCTGTCTTTTCCCTAAAGTCAAAACACCAAAACAAGCCCCTCAGGTCATAAGAAGGAGGAGAAATGAGATGGGAAACAACTGCGAAGCCACTGTGCAAGGGGGAAATGCAAGCCAGCTGCTCACTAAATCAGCTTCAGCAGGGGTATCTCACTCCATCACCACCGCTTCAGTGAACACATCACATAGATGGAGAGGGGCTGCATCAATCAAACACCATGCCACAGGGAGCTCCAGCTTTCGTACCCTCAGGGAAAACTTTGGAGACAGTGTGGAAACGCAACAAAATATCAACAAATGAGCCTTGGGTTAGAGAAAATCCAGAGTGTAGAAAGTAAAAAAAAAATAGATATACAGACTCCCTGTTGAAACCTTGCCTTCTTACTGTACCTTTCCATGCTTCAAAAACTTGGTACTAAACTGAAAAAAAACAATATCCAGAGAGAGTGGGGATCAAATTTAAAGAGAAAAGAAGCAGCCATACATCAAATCCTGGTTAGTTTCCAACTATGAGGAAAGAAAGATAAAATTAATATGGGCAGAGGGCTTCATGCCAAATACAGGGGACTGAATGATTAAGACGATGTGCACTGCATGTGTTGTTTATTTCTGAAGAGAGCTGGAAGTAAACTACAGAGCCAAAATAATTACATCAATCAAACCAGCAGGCTACAGCGAACCCATTCTTAGTGCAAGGTTTTTATCCCAATTGTTGCTGATCGTTCTCCTTTTTAGAGTTGTCTCACAGTGCAAGAGCATTGTGGGTTTTGTACTGACAAAATCAAACATGTTTGAATATCTCAAAATGTCTGAAGGGGATCAGAAAGTAGTTCAGACTGCCTCTCTCCTCTGCTCTAACTTAAAGAACAGTTCCAGCATGGCTTCAGATTTCACTTTGACATAGTTTCTCTTTTATGTTTTGCCTGCCTTCAGTATTGAAGTTGAACTGACATTTGAATTCACCCCACTTTTTGTATGAGGAAATACACACTACAGTATGAAATGATACTGCATACATTTTTTAGTACTTTTTCTAAAAGTAGATGCATCTCTATATTTGTGTTCTTGCCTCTGACATGCTTCCTTTGGCGCCTTTTGACTTTTGGCAACTACAACAAAGGGTTGTCAGAAGATGCACAGTTACTTACATGGTGTGTTACTGACTGCAACGTGCCACAGTTTTTTTTCATAAGTTCTGCAATTAAGGGGGGGGGACGCTTTCAGGAGTTTGTGAATTCATATACTGTCTTTGAGTGTGATCTGATTGGGATGCAAGGATTTCTGTGTTTTGATAAAAGACAAATTTCTGTGCAAACGGACAATAAAGTATTATCTTATCTTATATACCCAGGGAGTTAACTTTACATGTACCAAAACACTGCAGACTAACTTCAAGTTGCAAATTCAAATGTCTTTATAATAGCTAATACTGTATATCTAGGCTGTTTCCCCTTTAATATTGCGTAAAAATGTTCAAAGTTGATCATTTTCAGACATCATCTTTTTGTGATCCCCTATAGATATTGGCCCTGCCCTAGTATTACAATCCTCTAACCTTATCACTTCTTTATATCCTGTGATTACAAGTGTTTCAGTACCCATCCACATAGACATATCATTGTTTATACCTTCCATTTTAAATGCAACAATGGCGTTAAATATAATTTAGATTTTAAGTATATTAAATATAGTTTGTCTTATAGATCACAGTGAGCGTCCACTTTTGCAGCAGCTCTAATTTTGGAAGTAAGCCAAGGAACTACCCATCCCACAATCCATTGCAAATGACAAGGCTTCTTCTTTATGTTGTTGAATATATAAATTACATTTACTGTGGCATAACAAGGTTATTGGTACATTTCTTGTTAGCTAGCGATGTTTGCATTCGGCGCTGAAGGGCGGGATCATTACCATGGTAACAGCAAGCTCCACCAATCAGAGACGTCGCTGTGACACTATGATGGTGGGTGGTGTAGTTATTTTCCACAATATCACAAATTAACAATGTTTTTCTTAAGACGAGGTTGGTATCATACAGACTTTAGTCTCCTACAGGAGCTTATACTTTCGTTTCACACAGTAGGTAGCTCGTGGTAAGTCAACCTTGGATTGATAACATTATGGCGAATAATCTTCCAAAACCACACTGTTGAGCCCTATTCCTGCCATACCTTTGAGGCCAGATATTAATATTCTGGATATTTAACATCATCAGAATATCTGTTTTCATATCATATTTCAGATATGAGTATCATTTACCATGGTGTTTCTATCAGATATGTATCTTAAAGCTAAATAAAAGCATATGGGAAAATGTAAGAGCATGATTAACTTGAGTATCAAGATTTTCACGAGTCAGTCAACTACTAAAAGCAGCTCACCCCTGGATACTCGTAAACTTAATCGTTCTCACACAAAAAAATAACTCAAAATAGAATCTGAGTTCGGGCTACTGAGCAGAACTTACATTTAACCAACTTCAAACAAAATGGATTTAAGGCATACATTGTTTAACCCCTGTCAGTCATGCACCAATATGAGCACAAATACACACAAACGCCAACACAGCCACATAAATATAATGAAAGGCGATAATGACAGCCCAGGCCTGAATGCTAAATTACTTCCCTATTTTTTTTTTCTAGACCAAGCTTCCTTTTAACTCCCAGGGAGAAAAGAGCGAAGGTTTAAACGCTCTGATGCAGACTTTAAAGACAGGTTGGATTTTCATATAAATGCTCAGGACGTGACATGTGTTTGATGGTGTGTGTGTGTGTGTGATATGATGATAAATGCTATGTGCATATGTGTGTGGGAGGCTGCGTTGTGTATTCCTGTGTGTGTGTGTGTGTGTGTGTGTGTGTGTGTCCCTCTCTCTCTCTCTGCGTACAAAGGAGTGGGTGGATAAGTGCATGCTTGTGAAGGTGTTTCTGTGTGTCAGTGTGAATCTGTTTGTACACACAAACATTTATTTGCTCTTCCAGGTCTTGTGTTGAATGTTCACCGGTTGAATTTGACCTTCCAACATCATCCAGAACTCGAAACAGGCTAAAGATCATGCAAACTCTGACAGAGATCAATTGTCTCATTTCCCCTTTTATACTCCCCCAGGTGTTCTGCTCGGCCCTTTTCTCTCCGGCCTAATTCAGAATGAAAGGACCTCATGAAATATGAAACTTCTCTTTTGAAAACTTAGCCCTACAACCAAAAGTATAATAAAGTGGCTGATAATTAATTTACCTTCCTGTGTTAATTCCACATGCCTTAGCAAACTGATAATACTCATGTCTGTATCTGTAATGTGACGCCCACTCACACCCATTCTCACACTAATGGCAGAGGTTGGGGACAGAAATACAGTGGACTAGGGGCGCTGGTAGCCTAATGGTTAGTGCTCGGCCCCATATACGTAGGCTGTGGTCCTTGGGGGCTGACAGGGTTCAAATCCGACCTATGGCACCTTTCCTGCATGTCTCTCCCCACTCTCTCTCTCCCATCCACTTTCCTATCTCTAAAATAAAGGCATACAAATCCCCCCCCCAAAAAAGAAAGAATTACAGTAGACTAAATTAAAACACAAGGAGAGGAGTTCTGCAAAGTTCTTCACACCTACATGAGAATAACATCTAAGTATCAGATAACACAAAGGAAAGGAAAGGAGTCCAGAAGTCAGATGATGCTGATAATGAGATGTGTGTGATGCTTATCTCTATTAGACCTCTACGTTTCTGATCATACCTGAGGATTCTTTTCAAGTAGTAAATATGGTAAATGTTGTGCTCACTGATGGGCGCTTCCCCTAAGAGATAAACATCTGATTCAATGAGAGCATTTTAAGAGGGATTAAAGAAATGGGGATGTCATATTCCTGTGGCAAAGCAAGAAAAATAGCAAAAGAAAAGATGATAGAATTGGTACGAGTCAAAACAGATATAAAATGAAATAACAAAAATGCCTTTTAGAAGCCAAATTCAACTTGTTCCAGCGTTTAAAAGTTATGACATTATAAACCCTGAAACAGTGGAAACATGTCTTTCTGTAGAGAAATGGCAAAGCTGTCTCACCGCAGAAGCTATTCTCAAGTGATCTCCTGAGCTCATGTCACAGTAATGTGATTTTCACAGACATATAGGGGGGAGCGGAGCCATAATACGGAACAGGAGGGGGTACTCTGCAGTTTTTTTGTCAGGCAGAAGAAGCTGTTTGAAGAGGTCACATTAGGCCGTGGAAAAGTATGTTGTCGCTAACACCCTCACTTTGTCGGCACCAGAATAACTAGTCGTTTAAACCACCACTTGCATTTTTATTAATGTATTAAAGCCAACCTTGATGGATAAATGTTGTGTCTAAGGTGGACTGCAGCAGTGTTTGGGAACCAGATATTTACTATTCAAAATTGAAATGAGCATTTTTCATTTTTATTTGAATGGTTTAATTGAAATTGGCAGAATCACTGATCCCTGCACTCACTGCCCTCACTTGCATGTTTGCTATTATTTATACTGTTTGGCTTGTGTTTTCTTTTTGTGTACTTTTGAATAAATCATATTAAACATAAACACTTCCTTACACTTACAGTAATCATTAGGGTTCGACTGATGAGGGTATTACAGATAATATTGTGCAGCTCATGGATAATACTGTCCCGAATAAAAAAGGTACCAGTAAACTAAAGAGTATCCAACTCAACTTTTGTTAATAATTTGCATTTGGCTTCATAACAAGATAAACCAATCATAAAAGCCATTATGCATAATAAGCCAGAAAACAAAACAAAAAATCAAACATGACTGCTGAAACAGTATCCATTAAGCAGGATAACATAAAAGTGTATTCAATATTTGTTGACAGCATCTCTACTGTGAAAGGGAACTGGTTATGGTTGATAATGGTGCCCCTGTCAAACCTGTGTGCATTAATAATGAGCTCATCCAATCAGCCTGTCACTATCTGTTCGTTCAGTTAGGCAGAATAAACAAACCTCAGTCAGATGCACACACAACCTTTTAAACTTCTGCTTGGTGCCAGATGACCACCTGTCACTCTGTCTCATTGAACTCTGGGAGATATTTTCAGGCACCAGAAAATCTTCAGTTGCGGGAGATATCAAAAGATTCAGCTCAGGCATTTTAATACCTGTTTACAGAGGCTAAGTCAATATTGCACTTGGCTTTATCTAAACTTGCTGAATGCCTCGGGCTGATTGATAGTGCCTTTTTTATCTACTGAAAGGAATTTCGAGCCACCCCAAGGTGCACAGTCTCTGAACTCAAGGACGGTCAGGCAACAAGCCCTGGAAACTGAAATGACAACAGATTTTGAGAGAGTTACCTCTCAGAAATTCTGTGCACCAGCAGCAGCTGTCAGTAGGTGAAATAATCCCTCACACTTGTATCAAATCCTCCTTAATAGATCCCCACGCACATGCAGACAAATCTCTCCCAGCTGTCAATCTCCTGATTATCGGGAGAAAAGTAATAAAAATACAAAATGAAATCATTACTTAAATATCTTTCAATTTCCTTTCAACAGGGCAACATAATAACAGTTTTTTTTTTGGTATTTATGTGGTCTCCTACACTCTGGTTGAAACTTTACTGTTACATTTTTAACTGAATTTCAAAGCTTCCCTTTCAGCAGGACACACTCCTATCCCGAGGAGAGGAATAGTCAGGAGTACAAGTAGCAACAAAATTGGCTGCCACAAGAAACTCCAAATTCCTGATGGTTTGAAATAAAACAAAATAAAAAACAGCAGAGAATAAACACAGTAATATCATGGAGACATCTGAGGGGAAAGATGCAGCTTTCGTCTTCAGACTAGCAGACTGTCTGGCAAGCCTGCCTATTGTACTCTTTTCATATTTTAGAGATCATGTTTTTTTTTTTGTTTTTTTTTCAGTCACACGATTGCCAGCTACAGATCTCTCTCCCATCCAGTTTAGAAGTGTAATCTATTTTTGTTGTATCAAAACGTGTCACTGAATTAAAAGAAGAGACAACACTTTCAAGTTTGTAGGGGCAAGAAAGCTCCATTTAATCCAGAGAATGTAACAGACATAGACGTGGTGTAAACAGAGAGGGAGAGAACATGAGAAATTGGATTTTTAATTTGGCATTGAGTTTGTCTGGCTGTATGTGTATGTGTCTAACTTTAACAATACCTAAACTCATTACATATTGCTCATTTTGACTGTTTTCATTCTACTCCGGAAACTGCCACTAACAGTATAACATGGCTGTTCACACTGTTCCATTTAAACAGACAAAAAGTTGTCTTCAACAAGGTTTGTTGTTTGGCTCTTTATGCCTCTATTTTAGAGATAGAACAGTGGTTAGCGTCAGAAATCGTGGAGAGTTGGAGTGGGGAATGACACTCGGAAAAGGAGACGTAGGTTGATTCTAACCCACCGGTGCCCGCCCAGAGGACCCCAGCCTCCGCACATGGGGGTGAGCACACCTACCGCCAGGCCATCAGCACCTCCTCTTTAGCTTTATTATGTTGTTGCACAATCTACCCTGGGATCACTTAGTGTGTTTGGGGTGTAAATATTTCCTGTAGCTTCAACATTATACATTTTGGTAACAGAGCCAACTCACACCCAGAGGTCACTTTACAGAAACACATAACCCTGAACACTCCCCGATGTTTCCTCCACTCATTAAGCCATGGATCTTTTTTAAAAATGTGCTGTTTTAGGAGCTTTGCCTCATTACAGGGAACTATTTTTGGTTTCACGATTTAAACAAAATCCTCTTATATTACAGCTTGTGTGTGTGTGTGTGTGTGTGTGTGTGTGAATTATCAATGTAATTCCATGTATCAGCAGTGAACAAACTTTATGTTGAACAAACAGTATCTGTTCATTTGTGTGTCTCTCCCTGTCTCTCTCTCTCTCTCTCTCTCTCTCTCTCTGTTTACTGTCGTTCCTCCATCCGTCTACATCAAAGCGTTGACAGCAGATGTGAGCTATCCCACTACAGCGTGATCAAGCCTTACAACTTCATCCTGTGCATCAGCAGAAGTGGAACTATGAGCTTGTACTCTATTTCCTCTCGCAGCAATTAGCTGGGCGCCCTGCAGGGCTAACTGCCTTACAAGTCTAAACTCCAGAGTTTCAAGACTGCTGACAAAATATTTCCCCTCGAGGGAAACATTAACCTAAACAATGGCTGTAATCCTGCAAGTGTCGCTACAAAAGCAACAGAACCCTCAATTAAAGCCCGAGTGGGTTTTTTGAGTCTGAGAGTGATACTCATACCGAATCTAGAGGTGAAATGTATTGTGAATTGTTTGACTTGGAATAAAAATAAAGGATTATTACATGGATTGTTCAACAATTTTGCATCGATAATACAAAGTGAAGTTTCTCAGAAGGCCGCTTTCTTAAACAACTTTGTTTAAAAAAAAAAAACTTAGTCATACATTGTCAACCAATCCTTTTGCAGACAACAGCCTGCTGAGCTGTGATGATCTGCTCGATGTGCTGCAAACAGAGCTGAGGGGATTTTAAACCATGGAGCGAGATATTCTCTGCTGGAAGAATATGCAATAAGACCATTTTGAAATTGTCACAAACATCGAATTCTAAATTTTATGAAATTAATTTATTATTTAATTTCTTTGCATATCTGAGGACACACTGATCTACAGGGACGTATCTGTATTAGGCTGATAAATATTGGCTGGCAGATATCACCTTTATTTTTAATGGGGAAAAACCATTTACTCTCACCACCAACATATTTAAACTTTTGAATACATGTGTACTTCTGTCTTATTCATTAATGATCTGCACACAAAGTAATTTTGCAAAAAAAATGAAAAAGCTTCTTATCAGACTACAATAAAAAGAAGTACTGTTAGAGCCAACAGGGAAAGAAAGAGTGCATACAAGCTGCAATGACACTTTATAATGTATTCAGAAAAAAGCAGAATGTTTAACAGATTTGACTACTATGAGATACTTTGATTTGTCTTTACACCTGAGTGGTTTGCAAACGTTTTCACGGTTTCTTAAAGCGTCACTTGCACAGTCTCCGCCTGAGGGCTGCAGCAGCAGCAACAATCAACAACACACAGGCTGGGTACAGGAAAGAGCCTCTCACTCTATCACATCAGGAACACTCAGACACCTTTTTTTTTTTTGTAGGTTGACTGCAGCTATCATATCATATGTACTGTATTCAAAACGCCTCCAGAATTTCTGTAACTTTGAATTCGGAGAGCAGTGGAAAATGTTCTGATGCAGAATTGGCCCCACATGAAAAGTCAGCTCCTCTTATATACTGCATGCATTACAGTAAGTATTTGACTGTGGAAGAGCAATTCAGGGAGTGCCTATGCAATAGACTTGACTCTTTAACCCAGTGTAAAGCTGTGACTGACACTGTGGAAATATTTGGTGTCACCGATTGTGGTTATATTGATAAAAAGGCTTGTGGGGAGCTGAATCCCTTTGCTCATCCATCAACAACTGAGGCAGCTACTCTCTGCCCTTTTAAATCCCATGCAACACACACCTCTGGGAATGCGATGATAGAATTGACAAAATTCAAGGGGAAATAGAGCGGATTGAAGATTTGTTCTAAAAACACTCTTGTGTTCTCCCCAACAAATATTCAATGACTTTCTGTGTCACTTCCATTTCTTGTTCTGTTTATGTATGCACATTGTCATGTAGCACAGTAGCAAGCAAATATCCGTGACAAATTACCACTTGACCATGAAAACTCCTCACTCCTCGTAAAGCACAGTTTGAACAGTGCAGCAGGACTGGAGAAACCTTCCAGAAATCAAAACAAAAAAGCCTCCCGACACAGCGGGGTCACTGACTCAAAGAATGTCTCGGTGCTCCGTAAACAGAGCGAACCCTCAGGTCAGGCTGACAGAACAGATGCAGCCATTACAACGCCTCGCTGGTGTCACAACCTCACACAAATCTCTCCACTGCACCACAGCCAGACGGGAGTGTGTGTGCAGAACCACAACGCATTAAACTGCGGTAACATTCGACTGTGTTTGATTCATGCATAACACACTTACACACATGCACAAGCATACAGTGGTTCTGCGACTGCTTCTGTTTAAAATGTAATCAGGAAAGCTTGGTTTTGTCAGTGCTCTTGTATTCCCCTCTGCTATCCACACTATTTTAATTCCTCTCCTAATCCCGCCTACAGAGGCTCAGGTAATTACATATGTTCAACACTGGTCTACTGCAATATAGAGAGAGAGAGAGTTAAAGAAAAAAAAAACAAGCTCCAGCAGCTCTCTGCACTCCGTCTCTGTTTGTGCTACACTACAAAACAAAAGGAACGATGCAGCTGCCTTGTCATTTGCTCGATCATGTTGCTTTCTCTCTGAAAATGTTCCTGGACAATGACAGTACGCCGATCCAATGAGGTGCCCTGGGATTCTCACTCCAATGAGGGGCTGTGTGCTCTATGGCTCATCTTTGATTTCTGGAAACACAACAAAGGCTTGTGGCTCAGTGGATGGAGCTGGGTATTGATTTCTGTGACAATGCAGTTGTGTTTGTGATTCAAGTACATTGGGAGTAAAAATAGAACAATTATTTATAGATTAGTTGATCTGATGACGGCATAGGATAGGATAAAGGCATCATTCCTTGGGAAAAAAATAAATAACAACTTTTATCCGGAGCGATTTGTTTGAAATGTGAGGTACATAAAGACCTTTATTAGGCATCCAGCTACTCCATTAATCAAGGAAGTATGCTTTGGGTGCTTAGATCCAGCTGAGGTTGGCTGGAAAGCCGATAGTCATGGCTCTGTGATGGATTGTGTGTATTCTGTGTTCCCCGAGCAAGACGCTGTGATCCCCGGGCCGGGCCAGCCCCAGTGGCACACAGCCATGAGAAATTAGCTGAGTGTGCCCAACATTTTTCTGCCTTGACATATATCCACAGATCAACTCCGGTCAACATAGCACACAGTCTGGGCTGGGAGGAGAAGAGTGTGGTGTGACTCATCATTCCTTCTGGTAACTGTGGACGTATCTCCTCATCCAGCCTGCTGCCTAATATCTGCCTGAGGGAAAATATGCAGCATAACCTACAACTACTCTATTCACAGATTTGAACTAGAATTCCAACACCGTAATCGTAAATCATAAAGCAGTACATGTCTATATGTCTGTCAATGCTTACATATGATAGTGAACACTTGAAGTTAAAAGTTAAAGGCTTAAATTTAGTTTATTGACGAACCCATTGTTATCACATCAACATGTTAATTCCAGTAAACCATTCTCAGTTATTGTTCTTCCTGTATCAAAGCTTTGAGAATTGGTTAGAGTTTCCTTTCCAGCAACCTGGAATTAACTTTCCCAGAGAGGCCGAGTAGTGGGATATGTTTCCGCTTGGAGCGACAAATAATCTAGAGGTTATGTTGCGCGCCCAATCTATTGAGGCTATAGTCCTCGTCGCAGCGACCGTGGGATTGAATCCAACCTCATTCCTTTGCTGCATGTAATCCCCCACTCTCTCCACCCAACAGTTCCTGAGTGTATTTAGCTGTCCTATCCTAAAAGGGCAAAAAGACAAAAAAATCTAACTTTGAAACAAGAAAAATCTACTTTTGCATTTTTTATAAATACATATTGCATATATCTAAAGAGATGTATAAAACTTTGTCAGAATTAGCATGGGAATTTGTAATAATACAGCAAAATGATTTTGTGAGGTCACAGTGAGATAACAATGTTACTACTGATGGCTTTTCTGTGCTTCGATCATAAACTATGATTTTAGATGAACAGAGGATTATCTCCACTGTGCCAGCATATTCTCATATTCAATCAACAACAGTTAAGTGAACTGCCGGCTATGTTTCATATAAGTCTGTAGATTCAGGGTAGTATGTAATGATTGTAAAGATAACACTTAACTCGCGATACGATACGAAACAAAACGATTTTTGTATGGCCCTAATGTATCCTAGTTTATATCCAATCTCTATATAAGAGGATATCTTATTGAAGTGTTATTTGTCATGCTTTTCATTTATTTCCTGGTTCTTCTACTAGGTCACACAATTCAAGGGGTAAAAGCTGAAAACAGCTAAAAAGAACGATCAACAGTAATAAATGTTAGATTAATTTTCATCTTCTGACGAGACATCAGCTCTCACAGTGATATAACGCTGTCTGTTACGTATCTCTGTATCTCTGGTCCACTGGTGTATATAAAAGTGGATGGCAAAAAAAGAAGGAAGCAAAAATTGTCAGTAAATATATTGCTGCTGGGGGAACACTTCAGGTGCATTGCGCACTGTAAAATCTTCGCCTGCCTCCCCCCCATGTCTTCACCTCTCTTCAGCTGTTTTGTGAGGTATCGTTACATAATGAGTTAACTGTTCAAAGGAGTTAGGATCAGACACTAGTGCCCGCTTTTCTGTTTATAAAATTCAGAAGAGAGATTGAAATCAACTCATGACTGAGGATGGACAATTTTACTAGAGTTGACTTCCCTTCACAATATGTTAAATTAGCTGATTTTAGATTCAAACTTGATTCTTTGTGAGTAAATTGTAAATCATCAGCAACAGTTGGCAGAGCAGGACTTTGTGCTGCAGCCCCTGACAGCAGCCTTGTCACCTCCAAGCATACGACTGATTGGCCGTATTCCCTCAAGGGCAAATTACAAACACAAATCAAGAGCATGCTTTAAACATGCTGCCAGTGAAGGCAACCTACATTGGGTGATGACTGTTTGGTACAGGCAAATGTTATGTCTGTTTAAATATCACACACCATTTGTATTCTCCCAGTTCCACAACACAAAAAAAAGAGGTAAAAATTGGTAGGCAGAGGGGAGGAGAGCAGGGATTTTGCTTGCAACGCCTTGGTGCTTTGACGTTTACTGAATCAATGAGATAAACATGAGGGCTGTGAATGTCAGAGTTCACATCTACAAGATTGAAGACTTAAATTTGGTCACTGGCGACTGCTCTTAGGGAATATTCCATTTAAAAAGGTCAGCCTCAGCCCTCCTCACACTGAATAACTAAATGTCTCTGTGCGGCTCCAGCCTCCTGTATCAAAAGCATAAAATTGACTTGCTCTGCCATTGTTTACGAAAAACCAGAGAAAGCCCAGAAGATTGTTTTTCCTAACAACAAATGTCCCTTCCTAACAAATGTCCCTTCCTATACTGTAAATCTTTAGGTTTTAGCTACTGGGTGTTTGATAGAATAAGAGTTATAAAACAAACCTTTTCATTTTAAAAAGTCTCTTCATAAGTCCAATTATCTCCATCAATGACTACCTTAATTGACTAACACATTTTAGCTGAAGGTGTTAGAAGAAAATAATTAATTTCTGTTCACACCTAAACAAAGAAGAGATTAGCACTTGGCACTGTTGCTCGCTTGTTCACAACTGTTGTTGCCAAGGTCCTCGTTGAGGACTACAGCTTCATAAGGAAACGTCACTGCTACATGGAGTGGAATGTTATCCTGCATGCCCACAGCGATGTCTCAGTGTCAGGCCCTGGATGCCTTCATGTGCCCAACATGTCAGAGAATGTGCCCTCACACTCACATGAGGGACAAGAACATGGCACTTTTCACATTGGCTCTGGTGTGCAGACAAGAGAGAAAATTGGTTTAGTAAATGAGATGGATGTGGGCTGTCGGTGCAGGACGTAGAAGGCATGAGTTTGACTGAAATCCTCTTTAAGACGGACTGTAGGAAAGATAGTCAACAAGCCTGAATGAGGAAGGACCTAACCTGGAAAATTAGGAGTTGCAGCTGTCCAAGAAAGCATTTCCACTGCTCAAACAATGACTGAAGCAGACGTGTCTGTTATATTGGGTGAATAAAACAACATGTGTTGAAATGTGCTGCTTACCAGGGAGTAATTCTCTCATAAAATCTTCATCCAAACATTATTTGTCTGCTTTGAACTCATTTTGTTCCTTTCTGCTCCTTTCTAGAGATGGAAAGTTTTAAAACTCCAATTTCAAAGCTAGTGGAGATTTTTTGTCTTTCCTTTGAGGATTTATTCAGCAGTCTGAAGTCTGTCCATAGCAACATGAAGCACTTTTAACCCTTCCATGTGTGTGGAGTGTCCTGAGAGTTCCCAGTTTGAATAACTAGCTGTTCCCACTGTTGTTCCCAAAAATGTCATTTGGGTAGATTCCCATGGATCTAGCTAATCTTCTCATGTGTTCCACTCCATTGTTCAACTAATTTCCTCATTGTTTACTCTTGTAATAATTCATGTGGAAAGATGATCTAACTGATGAATTCCACCCACCCTGTGAAGCTGTAAACACAGCAGCATCTACAATGACAAATGGCAATTATATTGTTTGGAAATAAGACTAACTGTGCCAATAGCCATGCCTGTGTAGTTACGTCGCTGCACACTGTTTCTGTAACATAAACCCCAATATACAACTTGTGGTGAAATATCACGAGCCAACAGCTTCCAATCAGAAGTCAATTATTACAGCCATAATGAGTTCATTATGATAATGAAAGAGCCAAGGCTGAGTTTCCTTACTGCATCTTAAACTCTTGTATTAGGTTCTCCACAAGCAATTTAGATTAGCAAACACAGACTCAAACTGCCTTGAAAGAGATAAAACATTGCTGTTTGCTGCAGAACACACAGAGGTTACTGGATATTTGCATCCAAATAAATGCTTGAATGATCAAGATGAACACAGGAAAGATTATTGGGCTCTGTGCTGTGATTTACAACAACATTAAGGACTTTTAGGCCGGCGTAATCTGATTTTATAGACCAAATATTCTTCAATAATTAGAGGTTCAAAACCTGCATGATGATGTATACACCAAAAAAGGCTCTCTTAAACACATATCCTTTATACTGTAACCTTAATTGTTAAATTGTTTTTTGTTTTGTGTAATCCAATTAGGACATTTTAATGATTTAAAAAAAGAGATGTTTTATGGTAGCAACGATAATTTTTTGATTGTCCAAATGAACTATTCTGAGCCCTGGGCAAATTAAGAAAGCCACTGTGCACTTAGATGCTGAATTCCTCAAAAAGGCAAACATTTCTTCTGGTGTGAAGGAAGCTGATCAGTTTGATGCTGACTGCTAATCAGTTTTCATTTTTCCTAGAATTGGTGATATTTCAGATAATCAAGTATTTAACATCTTTATTTTTTTATTTGGAAAATCATCTTGGTAATTGGCTACGACAAAAAAAAGCCAAACCTTTTTACACCGAATGTGGCTTGGATCTAATTTAGCCCAGCTAGCCAATGCCCAAAAATTGAGAGGCCATTCAAGCCCCTAGAAACCTGACTTGAATATTAAAAAATCACATGTGATATCAACATGTAATGTGTCTTTAAGCATCAACAAATATCTGAGTGAAAATAAACATTCACAAGTTTTAGAAAACCACTTTCAAAAACCACTAAGGTTATTGCTCAGGACTGTGGGCGTGGCAGCTCACACATGTCAATCAAGTTTTGCCCCTATTCATTGTGTACTTCAACCGTCAGACTCGTTGCTCAAAATATCCTGGGATATAGCCACATTAAAGGAGGTATCAGCGCCACTTTTAACATGTTTTCTCACTTGTTATGTCAAAATCATCCACATAAAGAAAACTACGATATACTGTTTGGAAAATAAACTTCATTTGAGTGTTGGTTTGTTTGAATAGGAACTTAAATTCAAGACGAGTGTGCAATGGAACTGCGCAGCACAACTCTAGACGAACTGTTGAATTTCAGTGGGCAGGCAGAGGCTGAAGTGCAGAGAGATAGGACACTGCTCCAGGTGTTAGATGAAGCCGTTTGGAAAAAGACCAGAGCTTCCTGAAAAAAGCTGGTTAACTGGTATTGGGGGTGATGAGTGCAGCATATGTGAGTCTTAACAAAACGCAAAAATCTGTTTCACTAAATCCACTCATGACAATCTGACATTATCACCGGTGGATGTGCAGCCAGGAACAGCACATACTGTACATGCATGAAGTCTGAGCAGTAGGAGCAGGGTAGTTTTGGTGCAATTGATTGGGCAATTGTAAGATTTTTCAAAATGGGGCAAACACATGTACAGTGACTTGTGTGTCGACTGTAAACAAAGGTGTTCCTTTAGACTCTAATTGGAGCATGAAAGAAAAATAGAATGGCAATAAATCAAGGATCATTCAATTGAAGCACTTGCCATAAATTCACAACTGTGGACATTACTCATCCGCGGTTTGTAACATGTGAATGAGTTTGCCTCTCCCATCATTACCCTCTGTGAAACAAGCACCACCTCTCAGTGAGAAGTTTGAAACAGCACTGAGAAGCAAAGCAGATAATAAAGCATAGATGCTGCTATCTGCTTTCATTTATATGCAAGCTGAGAGTGATCTGCCTTGAGCATGTAAGGCCTGACTAAGCAGAGTGAGTGAGACATTGACTTGTCTGCAGAGAGCCTTCCCACAATCAACTGAAGAGAAATGATGTGTACTGGTTAGGGATGCTATACACTGACGTATGCATGGCTTTCATGTCTGTGCGAATACATCCTTACATGATCCTGACTGGATCTCCCAGTAACTTTGTGGCCATGGCTTTGGAAAGTAAACAGCAAAATAAAGACATTTCTTTGACAAATTGCAGCATTACAGAGACTCTACATGTGGGAAACATATTGCCTGAAACCAGCCATTACAGAGAGCTGGTTCAGCTACCAAGCAGCAGTTTCAGTATAACAATCACTGTTTTAAGTGATCAGTGTGAGGTGTCTTCAAAAAGGAATGATCCCCTGTGGCTGTCAGACTCCTATTAGAATTTATCGACAGATATGAGGGAGAAGCAGACACAGGAAGGAATATGGAGATGAAACAAAAGAGGGGATGAAGCAGACATGAGGACAGAGTTAGTCTGAAAGATACATTTCCATGGCTCTCTGGGGTACATGAATTATCTAACTGCTACATTTGTTATATCCAAAAAGGATGTTGTACTGTAAGTACAGCACTTTGTTTTAGTCATTACTATATTCAAAGGCACCCAATATCAATAACATTTGTTTAACAGGAAAAACATTTCAGAACAGAGTTATTCAATGCATAGGCATCTGCAGCCAAATGGGTTAGAGTGGTCTGAGCTATTACTGACACAAAACAACTAAAAGAGAACAAGCACAGATTTTGAGGTGTACAACCCAGATATTAAGTGCACACTTTTTCTGTTTGTGGCTGACATCATGTAGAAAAAAAATGCATTTTCAGTTGAAATTACTCTGCTCTTCGGGTTGTGTTGTTTTGGGCAAAGAGTGAATCAGCAGCCACAGAGGTTTACTAATCCGTGCATACAGAGGCAGAGACGGGGGGGGGGACAGGAAGGTACGAACTGTGCTGCAGAATAGAGACACTTTGAGATAAGCAGAGTTACAGAAAAATGCAAACTAGATGAGTCACCACTCTTCTTTGCTGGATCAGAACAACACATTTCAGGTAAGGTCATTACAATTACAGATAACAATACAGTGGCAGAATTCAGTGCTGTGCAAACTGTGATTGTGTTTCACTATCTCCTGCAGGTTTAGCAGTTCTGTCAATGTCATCCCCATCACCCCTTCAGCTCACTAAGTGGGAGCTTTGGTCCTCGTTTATTCTGCTATTGTTGAAACCACTGCGTCGATTGGCATGTTGGTGACACAGACACTGGCTGATTCATGAATATTAGCAGGAGTGCAAGCTCAGAGAGCACATTGAAAACACCTACTGGGCATGCTGGTTATGGTCTGCGATAACACAAAGCCCACTTTCAATTTGCCCTCCTCAGGTGGCATGTAGGCTTCCAATCAAAACCATTAATAAATGAAAGTCATTGTCATTGCAAATAACACCAAACTCTGAACTCAGCCCTAGTCACATTTGGATATCCATGACAACAGTCAATTTAGCACCTTCATAGGGTGTGACTGAATCCACACTTGACATTTCAGTGTCCACATGGCAAGCCCTGACACTTATCAAAAGAAAACACAAGCAAACACACAGAGAGGTGAAGTTTTACATTCCAAAATTGGGTTTCTTTTCAGTACTTTGTCCCCAGTGAAACCATTATTTTACAACCTCCGGTTCCACAGCCATAATGAGCCTCAGGAGAGTGCATTGTAATAACAAGAAGACTCCACACAGGAAGACAGCAACGGTTAATAAATTGGGACTTGTTTTGACTGTCAAATTGTGGATCAATAACCAAACAAGTGTACGCAGGGAACCTTTTACAGCACCACTCTAGGTTGTTATAGAACTAGCTGCCAAACATTTAAATTAACAATCATTTCAGAGCGATGTCGCTTAGAAGGAGAACTTGCGTCTTATTGACTCACATATTTAAAGTAATGCATACAGATATATCTACATTCTTTTTCCAAAACCAAATACTTTGTTAGAGGTATAGTGTGTCCAATAAAGAGGAGCAAAGGATTCCACAAACATAATTTAGTTTATGAACACAATACTTTCTAACCCTTCATTCTGCAGTCTTCCCTGAAGATGCTCTCTGCCATTCTTTTGTCTTTTCTTCCAGACTGTATTAACTGAATACTAAATGAAGCCCTGCATACAACTCCCTTCAGTAAAACTGTCGATAACATTCAAGTTTGATTACTTGTGTGGCAAAGGAGCGTCCTGAAGAGAAAAATGTGATGATGCTCGCGTAAGATAGAGTGAGATGAATAAAATAAAAGTACAAAAAAAGACAGAAGTGGTAACTGCTCTCTCAATCTCCACAAAGCTAAATAATTAAATAATACATCAACACATCTATTGAATGGGTTCATACATAAGTAATAGTGATATTAAAAGCACAAGTTTGTTTATGGGATGTGACTCACAGAAGTCTACGGCCAGTAGTCGAATCTAGGATGACCTTCAGAGTCCAACCTCTTCCTTTATTTAAGAGTTTCTGAAAATATTCCAGAAAAACAAAATGTCTTTGTGCTCATGCTGACTCATTGATTCTCTTGGGTGACGAGTATCTTCTTTAGTATGGTCACTGATCAGATATATTGATCAGCAGGGTAATGAGATGTCATTTCACTGTCAACATGGTCAATCACAGGTGATCCACTGATCTCTGTACAAAGAGGTAACTGTGGACCAAACACAAAGGGACTGAAAATAAAGGATAAAAGGACTGATGTTCACATTGCACCCTGTGTTAAGCACAGGAGAAGTTTCATTGCACCGTAAGAGCTGGTTAGATGAGTCGGGTAATTGTGCCGAACGTAGAGTAATGCAATTCCTGATAACGGCATGAGAGCATGTCTCACTGACGACTGCCATGGCAACAGACCGGCCCAAGGTAGCGAAGGGGGTAGATCTTATTTCAGTTCACACACAGAAATGAGAAAACAGGCAGTTTACATCAAGCTTTGATGTATTTAAGCAAAAAACATTAAAAATACTGGATATTTAACAAAAGAGAGTTTATATGAGCTTAGACGGGTGTGACAAAAACAAGCTTCCAGTATTCATTTTTCACCGATTTGATTGGATGGATGGATGGTACAGGATTGCTGGTGGCACTCATTGCAGAGCAGTTGAATTGCAGATTTCATTGTTTTGCCAACATGTCAAAACAAAATCATGATATAGTAAGTCATAAAATTTACTGTTTTTTCATAAGAAGTGAAATCTTGTTCTATTTATTTCCATTTTGGACATTATTTAGTTCCATGCATTGTGTGTGTCAGATATGAAAGTCTGTTTGATGGTCTGGAAAATCACTTGTTAAGCGGGTGTGTAATAATAAGACCTCAGCTGGAACGAGCATTGAGAGACGAGAATAATTATAATTCTTTGAGTTTTAAAAGGGCAGCCACTGTACTCCCCTGTCATTGCAGTGATTTCCCCTTTGGTTACATCCTTTGAAATCTTGGACCTAGGCTGAAGAGTGAATTTAAAATAAAAACGCAGGACGGTCATTGAATCATCAGATAATGTATTTCTCAGAGACCCTGTTAAGCTTGTATGACGATCTATAGTTGAAATGCTTTTTTTTTTTACTTTCAAGCTAGATATTTACCCAACAAGATACATGATTTTTAAATGCATTTTTTAAAGGAACATACCAAACTTTCTCTGGATTATTCACTTTTCAACGTTAATATTTGCTTGGTTTTTTCTGTCTTCTTCGACATTAAAATGCACTTTGGGTTTTGAGTAACTTCAACAAAAAAAATCCATAAAAGTTTGTTGACATGACATTCGATAAAAATGTTTGTTATCATTTTTCCTTTGATTAGACATTTTAAAAATAAATGAGTGAATTAAATGATTCAGTTTATGAAAAAAAGCAACTGACGTATAATTGGTTAAATAATTGCTTCATCTGTTGCCAGTTGAAATAAGAGTAATAACACTAAGCATCAAACAGCAGGTAGAATCCAATCATGAAATGTCAAACATCTCACATCTGATGCTGTGGGTGCTGTATTACTGGGAGAGAGAGCGCACCACTTTCCCTGAATGAATGTATGAGGGTAAAATAAATGTACACAGCCAAACATTCATCTCAAATTCCTTCTGGCATCAGTGTACCAAACAAAAATTCAAATGTCAGCTCAGATGGTTTCACACTCGGAGGAGGCTGAGGAGTGCTGGAGTGGTATGTTACTCTCATAGCAGAGGTGTGACCTTCTGTCTGCTCATTGACCGCGGGCCATCACCTCATCTTACAGCTTTGTATCTGTAACAGAAGCATGTTCTGTAACTGCAGACCATAACACTGAAAAGAGAGAAACCCTTACAAAACCTTGGGGATTGTGTCTCTATTTCTGGCTACGACACTGGAAGATTGGATTTTGGCAAGTACTGAAGTGTTTGAGGACCATTGACCTATTATGTTGTACTCAATACATTTCCTTTGACACTGCGAAAGGCAGCACACATGATGCTATACAATATGCAACACAGGAGCTATAAGAATAAGAATAAAAGCACATTATGCTTAAATATGTGTCTGGAGAAAAGGGATGCATTGGATTTAGCACTGACCACAAATTAGAGGCTTTGTAAACATAATTGTATTGATCATGCTTGTGCTAAGGGACAAATCATGACAGAGCACATAACATACCTAGAGCTATAAGAGGGTTTAATGAAGAAAAAAGGAGTAAGTTATAGGATCAGAGGCTCGCACTAATCTCTCCAAGATTCATTTCAGTGGGAACAAAAGTCCAAGCCACTTCATATAAAAGCAAACGCAAAGCAGACAAACAAGCTGGAACTCAGTGGTTATCTTTTTGGGATGTAGAGAAATTCTACTATTCCTACATATTTAATATTGATACAATACTTGAGCTAATGTTTCCCATAAATAAACTTGAGCGATGTTTCTCTCCCACATCAATTGAGCTGTACAAAATAGAGGGACATAGTAACAATGTCCCCTAGATATAAAGTATTCCAGCCTCGGTGAAGGAAAACAAACCACCACAGCATTTTAATGCAAATGTATTAGTCACTGTAACCTTGTTTATGATGGTACAATAGAAATCACAATCAAGGTAATGACAGGTGAAATGAATTCCAGCACATTCCTGTCTCCGTTATTGGTGGTTCAAATAAACAAAAATTGTGAAGAACTTAAAGGAGTCTGCTTGTGTTCAAGCTCTGGGCAAATTTTTGGTGGGAATTAATAAACATTCTGAACATGTAGGAGGCAGAATCGATTTACTTTCAGACATATTCATTTGTGCGTCCTCATTGTGTTGTTGTACTTTAATGGAAAAAGCACTCATGCAAACAGAAGGTGAAAATGCTCACTGTGCCCCAGCCACACCAAAAAATACAAGTGCTTGTTTTGCAACATCTTTGGTCAGTTTATGTCTCTTGTTTGATATTGGCAAGTCAAGAACCAGAATAATACTAGATTAACCTGTGTTTGCAGTATCACTGGCTGTGCATACAGAATAACATTAAAGTTCTAAATATATTTTGACATCACGTAACTTGAGGTTGTACCGATCACAAGTTTAGAACAATTAAAACATCAAGATAGTTGATTGATTGAGTCCTTTCTATTATATAAGAAATATACTATTATATATAGTATAAGACTAAAGTAGTGATGATATAAACTTTTTCATGTGGACACATGAGAAACAAGATATACAAAATAATCCATTTAGCATTACATTTTGCCTTGCCTTTTGATGTTTTAGACACATTCAGTATGCCTCATTTCACCTGTCTGGACCCACTTTGTTCACATCTCATTGGTTGACTCATAAACAGCCAATGCATGTGTTAAAGCTTGCAAAAGAAGCATTGCCGATGTGTGTTAATGTCCGAGTGTGGTTTTGTTCAGTTCTGCCTCTGACCAAGCTAAGAACTCAACTGGGGTATCAGATCTTCAAGCAATTTCCTGTGTACTCTTTTTCCCCTACCACTTTCCCTGTTTTCTTCCATTTTCTTCACAAGTGTAAAATAGATGAATAAACCTGCAGAAAGGCACATTTGGAGTTGAAACATTTCCAACTGGCACAGATGAGTCTTGGCATCCATTTTTGGGAGTATTGTATCTAATCCTGTATTACCAAAGCTTGGCATCGCATTGCAAAAAGAGTAATAGTCTGAAAACTATCAGTTCATTTTCTAAAACCCTTCAAAGTTCACTGCATTGTTTCTTAATTTCTTAAAGAAGCTACACCAGCTAATGTTATAGCTGGTGGGCCAGTAAAGAATTGCTTACAAAGATGAATGAAATAGTTAAAAGATGAACCAATTACACATTTTTTTGCCGGACATTCCTACCGATGCCCTTAATGTCCACATATGATATAACTATACTTGTCACTTGTGCCATATAGCTAATACATTTTCATTAATGTTTTTAGTATCTGCTTCACATATTTGCATGTCAAAGCACTGCCATGGCACTGATTCCAAAATTGTGATAGTGAGTCAAATATGAGCCACCCAGCTCTCTTTCACGCTAACTTCTAAAGCACGGGAAATAAACACCTGTTCCAGCGACAGGGGAACACAGAGGTCATGGCTGCAGTCATTTGCGTAATATTGTACTGATGAACAACGAATATTAAGCTTGTTTTCTTTTGAAAACAATGATTTCTGTATAATGAAAACTGTCCTGCAGTAATGATCGGCAAACAATTATAATTCATTTTGGAAATTGGCTTTTTTTGCTATCTTAAGTCACTTTAAACTAACTTTTTAATTATTACAGGATAACATCATGTCCTATATGAATATTTAAGGGATATTAAAGCGGACTTGTCATTTGGTTGCAGCAGCAATAGCTTGTAATAACTAATGTCATCTGCTGATGTCAAATGTGAACAGTGACATAAGGCAATCTCGGGCAGAGATTAGACTCATCCTTGCCTCCCTGATGTGAATGCAGATGAGGGCAGCCCGTTTAGGTTGAAGAAAAATGACAACAATTGAACAGATTCAGTCTTTCTTAGATGACACTGAAAGCCTGTCATATACCTCTGCTACTGCAAATATTCTACTGCTGATGTTGGGAGATTAATTTAACTTTCAAGAACCTGTCAGTCTAGAGTAATTGTTTATTAAATCATGTAGATTTGCTGTATTATTAAAATCATCAGGTGCAGAATACCAGACAAAATCTGACTTCTAAATAGGAAGCTTATTAAGGTTATGATTTCCAAATTATGGCAAAACAAACCTCCATACTCTTGAATTTTTTCATATGCTGCAGTTGCAACAGTGATTTGGTACTTTCACAAATTGCTTTAATCTGTTTAATCTTTTATAGTTTTTCAGGAGCACCATTAGCCTGCTTCTTGGGTTCAACCTTCTTGTTCTCTTCTGTGAAGCTTAAAGGTTGGCGAGAGGACGTTAACCCCAAAGCCAGGGCTCCTCCCTATGGTATAGTACACTGCCTGGATTGTGGCTCTGCCTATAACCAAAGTCAGGGAACAAATGTCTACAGTGTTAACACCATGAATTACATGGATATTTTAATATGATGACTTCAGCCTTGACATACAAGAACTCCTTAACATTTCTAGACAATTCCCTGAAATCTTCCTGAGTTGGTTGTTCAAACAAACACCCTGCAGCAGGAGACTTTCCCCTAGTGGACAGGACGGAGGGGGTCTTAAGAGGTAGGACATTAAATAAAAAGAATGATGCGGAAATGGCGGAGAAAGCAACTGCGTCACACTACAATGAAAGTTTTTGCCTTCATTTAAATGCTTCGTTTAATTGGACAGTATTGGACTTATCATCAGATAAGTGGAAGAGGAAACATACTTGCAAGCAGAGAAGAGTCTGAGTCACAACGTGCACAACAAACACATCGGTCGCTCCTTAACACTTCCTGTTACATTCTCACACTGGCTCACCCGACCTCATGCGGAAATCTTTCTTGGGGGCTAGCAGGAAAAAATCTGAGTAAAGTTGAGGTAAAAATCTGCCTTTTGTGTTCAGACATGAAACTTACCCCCAAATTTCAGGTGGGAATTTTGTGTAAAGCACTTGATGAAACATTACTTAGAATATTTCAGTAATTGCAGTACCAGTAAACACTGCATCATTGCCTTTAGTATCTAAAAATTTTAAGAACGCATAACTGTCCCTTGATGTAATGATGTTATGACGGTTTCCTTTTTTTTTCTTCACTAAAAGCCTCCTCCTTGAATGGTACCACACATTTATTATTAGATCTACTGTAATATACTTTTGATTGAAAGTGTCTGTTTTTCACCACTCAAGGACACAAACTGTTCTCACCCTTTGTATCTTTTCATGACCCACTAAGTAATGGAGACCACACTACAGTATAACAGGCAAGGTTGAAAAACATTAGCAGGAGTGATCTTTGCAGAGAAACTTAAAGGTCTTGTAATTTAAAAAGACTGAGGACTGACACAATTTCAGCTTAAAAACATGTCCTACAGCACAGGTGACAAAGGGTCCTCTACTTGTAACAAGGACACATGCTGATCCCTCTGAGAGCACACTTCAAAGTGCAGATGAAACGCACTGCTACATCTTCACCAATGAAGATGAGCGCCTCCAAACTGTTGCTTAAAGGCGGTTAGACTCTCACCATTAATGATGACAGGTTTAATGTGCATATATAAGCTGACAGCATCACTAACAAGGCGTGTCTGACAAAATATGTCCACTTGCCAACAGATATTTTTCAACACGTTTTTTTTTCAGGATCTCTTTTAAATGAAGTACTTAGTTTTGACATTATCCCTCAAACAAAATTACTCTCAACAACCATAGTGTGCAAACACATCAGGAACTTGCAACATTAAATGAGACAAATATCTTTAACTTAGTAAACAGTTTAAATCCATTAAACCACTAAAAGTAGAAACCAGGAGGTATTTCATTTTTTCTCATTTTTTAAAGTTATATTACACAATCATATATTTATCTATTAGCATATCATATATTATATATATACATATATATATATATATACACACACACATACATCTATTTGTGGTCAATTTGAGCATGTATTTACTTAATGTTATTTACCTAACTTTTAAAATATATCCATGTTTTCTTTTTTCCCCATCTTCCTTCGTTTTAAAGTTTATACAGAATATGTCTGCCACGCTCTGCTTAGTTCTCAAAACTCTTAAAAAACTTTTAAAAGATAATGCAGTGGAGCTTCTTGTTCTCTTCCTGACCCTCTCCAATGTTGCTTCTATTTACCATGTTCTCATATAAGCTGATGTTGCAGAGCAGCTGGTAGAACAGCACAGCTACATAAATGTATTATTTTTTTCCACAAAAACTTACCGGCTTAATGATGCAAATTTAAAGACTATGTGTTCCCACCAGCTGGATTTTGAGGATAGCTTTGTTGCATAAAGTCATCCCACGTACCCATTTAACAAAACCAAATGAAATGACTACAGTGGGCTCATACAGTGGCAGCTGGAGAAGACTGTTGATTTGGTATTTTACAGTAAGAGTTGCTTTGTGAGGTGTCGTATGTGCTCTCTCACTGTGTATATCATTGCATGTGTGCATAAGGATCTGTTTAGCAGTGTCAGCTGCCATGTTCCTGACTGCAGGCACGCCTCTGTGTATTGTGTCTGTGTATGTACACATGGTAAAGAGATTCGTAAACAAATGCTTAGCATGTGCATCTGTCACCCCCTGACTGGTGTTGGACTTAAGCAGCCATGCCAATATTTGTCAGTTCAAATGTCCCGAAAACATTTAGTGAGCATAGCAGGACAAGAAGAAGGTGAGCATTTTAAAAATTATAATGGTTTAATTGATCACATGTAATAGTTAAGGGGCCATATGCAGGATGAAGCTACAGATAATAATCACCCATGAGGCATCTTGGTGGCATACAAGGTCTAGTGCTCTAAATAAGAGGCTACTTACTTATTTTCAAGCACTTAGAGTAGAGGCAGAACAAAAAGGTAAGTGTAAAATGGTGAGGATTGGAGCTACTTAAGTTTTCGGGGAAAAATACAGTTTTATCAGATGGCAGAAAAACAGATGGATGGATGAGTAGGTGAGTGGATGGATGGATAGAACCTGTGCACACCAAAACAGAGAAACATTATATACAGAGATAAAACTCAGATTTAAAATCACCAGACTGTAACATAACTGCAAAATTGTTCTTATGATATTGGATGTGAATTGGATGTGTGTGCTCAAATGATATATTCTTTTCATATCCTCAAACAAATTCAGCTGTTATTAATGATGTTAGATACAGCAGTGTTTGACAGATCAACATGTCCTCTGTGGGAAATATCTACTTGCCGATAATCATAATCTGACCTTTTTTTTCTCAAGGAATCCCACATTGTATTACCAGAGCGTTGGGACAAAGACATATTTCACAGGGTTTCCCCACAGCTAATCATTATAGTTATTATTAACAGAATCTGCATCACCATCTGCTAAACTGTGATAATTTACTCTGCCAGGCTCAGAGTGTTATCAACAAAAGGACCTGCTCTACAAACAATGAAGTTATGCTTTTAAATTGATTGTGTTTACAAGACTATGCACTCTTTTTCATACCAGTCAGCCACCATACACACCACTGCTGACATTCAGTATCTATGATAACACAACCGTATTAAGGATATAATTTTTGGCTCTGGCATCAACAGGCTTAGAGAGGGAGAAAACAAGCTTCAAAATGATGAAGACCTCTGCCTAGAAACATAAATGTGCAGATCCACAAGTCACATCGTCTCAACTGTAGCCATGTTTCCTCCTCTTGGAACCTGCTGTCATCTGGATGATAAGATGAAAGGCAACTCACATGTTAAAAGACTGAGCTTCAGCAAAATGTGATGGTGAATACTGATTTAACACACTCCGGAAGAAATGGACAAAACTTAAGAATGCAGCGCTACATCCACAGTATCAGATTATGATAATCAACTTCTTGTTCAGTAGCTGAAGCCCATCATCGACTGAGGTTCCATTTACATACAGTGTTAGTCACAGGTGTACATGCAGTCTGTCAGAGCCATGACAAGAAGATACATATAATAAAGGTAATTTTAGTTACAGGGACAGAGCCACTATAAAAAATGTAATCTGCTGGTAGGACTGGTATAATCCCCAGTGAGTTCAATTTACTATTTCGGTGGATTACCGTTGATATGGTAGTAAAATGTTTAAATTAAATTTAAGTTAACCCTGCTATGATCTTCAAATAGGATAAACCTTTGTTGATAACTGGGGATTCAAAATTACAGAATGGATGGAAAGCAGCATTTGTGAGATTTTGGCAGCAGATTTGAACTCTGAGTCACTCTAGACATCAGAGGGGTATTTTTTTACATGTTTCAGCCTTCTGAGGAGTAAAGTCACTGTCGGAGCTAATCAAGCATAAGAATCCAGAGGTTACAGAATATACTCATCTGAAATAGACCATAACGGATAAGAACTGTAGGGGAACCTGAGAGCTAACTTTGTATTTTTTGTGTTTTAAGAAGTACAAGAGGCTATTTTCTTGTACTTCAAAATATATATTTTTTTTTACTGAAAAAATCTGAAGAAAAGACATGACATTGGTAACATATGCCATTCCAAAATCATCTAAATGGACTAAATTTGTGAAAGGCTTTTGAAATACAAATTGTCATCCTGTCATTGCCCATCCATCTGTACAATGCAAAACATTTTGAATGCTTTGTTTCCCAACTGCATCATAACCAAGACTTAATGGAATTCTCCCTTCATTTATTCAAGGTCAAAGCTCATCACTCCCACAGTCCTTTGCATCGTAAATCTGTCTCTCAACACGTCTGAGGAGGAATGGAATAATTGAAATAAATATCAGCACACTGCCAGTGAATAGTGATTTTGTGTTTGGAAAAGAAAACAACATAAGTAGATTTAAAAAAAAAGAAAGAAAAAAACCTTTCTATATTAGAAACATGACTATATTATGTGTTTGCTGCTGAAGATTTCTAATAAACAATCGCTGAGACTGAAGAAGGTTATGACCTCACTTACTCTATTGGCGAGCAAGCCTGAAGGTTTGCAGTTAGTAGTGTAAGATTATTATCAGGTACAGCACCAAACAGTAAGATAGATGGATAAGGTACTTTGGCATTAATCCAAGTCCTGACAAACACATTCCTGCCCACTGAGAACATAATGCAGCCTGGTGTGGCGCTGCTTTAACCACTCCGTCTGAACAGCACTACAATGATGGATGAGTATCAACAACACTGTTCAGATCTAAAGCAAGTAATTACAGCCAGGTCAAAGTTCACAGTTTGATGAAAAACCAAAGAAAAATAAGTAGACCTGCAACAAAATAAACACATCAACAGTTTTCACCAGCTTGTTTGAAACAGCAAGCTTTTTCAATCAAGCAATACAACGGCAATTAGATTCCCATGCATGATTCCAATCTCAAGACACTAGAGTGCTGCTTGGAGGCAAACACGCAAACAGAGTCATCCTTAAGTCACAATATGTGTGACACAATCTAAAAAGAAATTCATTTGAAAAGCAGTATTTAAATTGTTTTTTTATTCCCTACAACAGCAGGGAAGAGTCTTGCTCAACTCTAAAGATTTTACAGGCAGTCACTTAGACGGTTCTTCTACAGGGATTTCTTTCAGAGATGATTAAAGATGCTATGTAGATAAGAAACTGTATTTATGAGAGTGGATAGACTCAATTGAGAGATAAATGTAACTCCACCAAACCAGCAGTTTAATAGACGGGAAATAGGACACTAATACAGCCAGAATAATAAAATATCTTAAATAAGAATGAAAAGTGAAACAGAAAGGACTGATATTGCAGTGCTGCCCATCCGTGGCTGCATCTTTATTATGTTTTCCTTCTTGGCCTTTACACAGTGCTCTGGTTTAAATAAAATAACAGACAAACCACAGTTAGCCAAGAAAAGCTTTGTCTACTGCTTTTTGGGTCTGTATTCCCCCTAATAAAATGAGCTGGTCGTAATGAAAAGCCCAATTAAACCAAAACTTGTATTCCTGCTGCAGAAAGTGTGGGGGAAGGAAATACATTTGGAGCCATTGTATGAGACATACATTTCATGACGCTACAGCTAAATAGAAATGAAATTACTTTCTACCATGAAATTTCTCAAGATCATGACTTTATGGTAAAACTAATTAATCTAATATTTTAAAAACATAACGCTGAAGCACCAGTTGGCCTAGCGGTAATATCACGCCCAACAGAGGCTGTAATCCTCAAAGCAGGTAGCCCAGGTTCGACTAAAACCCTCTGCACTTTGCCTGATATCATCCCACACTCTCCCACCCGGCCACATCTCCGTACTAATGCAGCTGCCAAGTGTCTGCTGTAAGTATTTAAAGCATGAAACTACTCTGGGAGTTCAAGTTCATGTTATGTCTATTTCAAATATCCTTTCAATCATTCCATTAAAAAGGGTGCATTTTTCATCAGCAATGACTTTCAATGATTCATTGTTGACAGAACAAACCAAAAAGGACCAGTTTAGTGAACTTCATTCATACTGTGCGGTGAATGGAGAGATATGCTTGGTTGGATACAAGTGAAGGGTAGAATGAATCAAAGCAGCAGCAAATGTCTTCTAGGTGATAACTCCACTTTCTGAATGGTCTTGGTAAAAATCTTTAAAGACGTATCACTTGTTTAAACATTTGAAATACACTACTGATAAATACTTTGAAATAGACCATTTGAAGCAGCAGTGCTATAAAAATAAATGACTAAACAAAATGAGAAAAATAATGACAACAGGCGGCACAGTGACCCCAAAGTCATAACAGAGCAATTATCACTTTGATTCGAACAATGTTTCTAAAGCATCTATCAGATTTAGTAAGACAAATTCTTGTGTGTGCAGGCTTAAACCTTATTTTTAACCTTAGAACAGCATTTCATGCAAAACATTCCTTACATCATACTAAAATGATTTCCACCTTCTAAGAAGACTTCTTGAAAGTCTTTAGAGATCACTAAGCAAGTCGATGTTTGTCAAAAAAGGGAAATGTGTTTTGCATCATTTCACCTTAGGACCTTGTGATTGCTCTCAGAAAAGCACACGCATCAACTACAATCACCAATGCAACACCTGCAACAACAGCTTTTCAAACACTGACAGTAAATTAGGAATAAAAACAATAATATAAACACTATTGGCGTTCCAAATGCATTAAAACCAGGCATGAAGCACAAGCTAAATTAAAAAAAATAAAACTCTTGTGAACAGGATAGCCTGTCATCACTTGCAGGAGACAGATCTGCAAACATGCTGTGCTGACTTCCAGCATGTAGAGGTAAGAGAGCATGTGTGAAAGGTTTACTCACTGTGGAGAAGTTCACTGCGTAGCAATCCTGTCCTCGAAATGTGCACTGCAGAAGCATGTCGTTGATGTCATGACCCGTGCGGTTATAGAAATCAGTCATGTTGAACAGTTTGGGCTTGAAGTTCTGGAAGTTTGCCTTATCCTTTAGGGCAGCCAGCACTTCCGGCTCAGCCAAGTGCGGGTTGGCTATTTGGTAGTTATTATTGAGGAGGGCCAGCAGCTCCCCCACATGATAGAGGTCATTTCTGGTGATTTTGGAGAAGCGGAACTCATTGAGGTTACAGAAGGTAACGGATGGGAAAGTGAGGTTAGTCGCCGCCACCTCGTCCAGCTTGGTGACGTGAGGATACTCCAGGTAATATGATACTCGATCCATGCAGACCAGCATCAATAAGCTTAGTGAACCCAGGAAGGAAAGAGTCCAAAGAAACCGACGGAATGTCATGTGTCCATAGGCGAATATGTGACTCATGCCATGTAGGGTGGAAATGTTAGCAAAAGCTTGCAGGTTGGAGGGCCTGATGCTTTCAATGCTTTCCTCTGAGCTTCCTTTCATGGCTGTAGTGATGCTCAACACTGTCTCTCCAAGAACTTCAAGTTAAAGACTTTGCTTAGCAACAGCAATTGAAGAATCCAACCTGCTGGTTTGGCACACAGCTTCTTTATTCCCCTCAGAAGTGGTAATGTTCTCAATAAAAGCTACCTTAAAATGGTTGTCAGTCTCTGTAACAGTTTTCTTTTCATTGCAATGCACCTTCCCGTGGTCGTCAGCTGCTTCTTTAGTGTCAGATCCCCCCTTTCTTTTCACACTGCTGTTTTATTATCTCCAAAAAGCTGTCCCTCTCACTCCCTGCTCAGCTGTCCTTTGTAGCGGCACCAAACACAATGACAGCTCCAGAAACACCCACTTCTACCAAAACGCAATGCCCCCTGATTCCTGAGTGGTGTGAAAAGGGACAAGGATACGAGGGATAAGAAAAGAGAGAGGAACAGAGAAAATAGCAGACGTAAGGATAGAGATGAAAGCCGGGAGGAGAGGGGGGGGGGCTGTAATGAAAAGGGCTAGCGTTTTGGAGAGAAGTGCTAAGCCTCAGCAGTCAATGGGACCCTTCCTCCTCTAATCGTAGAGAATGCCTCTACATTGCTGTGATAATGGGATGCAATGGTTTTGTGAATGGAGATAATAAAGAGATAAATGGCTCACTGGTCCCTCGCTGCCACCTTCGTTTTTCTCTCGTGTTTCTTTGGCTCTTCTTTTTTCTTCTAGAAATAAAAATGAGGGGGGTCAGGGACCTCCGACCAGCCCACCACTGTGCTTGACAACGGGCGTTCACAGCTTCCACGGGTCCCACTTCCTTTCGTGCACAGATCCTCAGTTAATAGGGAAGACCACCTCTTGATGCTATATGGTCACCCCCACCAGCACAACCACTAAAGCCGCTTGGAGACCTCCAGCTTTAAGTCCGGTTAACATACAGATTTATATTCTGCCGTGTGGAGCCTTTCACTCTCTTTCGCTTCCTCTCTCTCTCCCACCACTCCCCCATTTCTTGCTCGTTCTCTCTCTCTCTCTCCCTCTCTCAGTCTCTCTCAGTCTCTCTCTCTCTCTCTCTCTCTCTCTCTCTCTCTCCCTCTTTAGTAGTCAGGATCCATCCCACTGCTGAATGGCTGCTTTGCCTGTGTGTCTGTGCTCACAGGGGAAGTCTTTCAATCTGGACACCACCTTCAATGTGTTATTATTATTCTCTAATCTGCTCAAACAGCCTCCGCCGAAAGCATGTTGAATTGCATAAGGGAATTCCACAGGTTGCATGTTTATTGCACTCATAAATGTAAAGAAGTTTCTAGTAATGTCTAAATGTTTTACCTTTTCATAACAATGCAAACATATAATGAATAAATAAAATGCCTCAAAAGCACCAGGTAAAATGTCATCGTTACATAAAATGACTAATCACAATGAATCATTATTGAAGTCTTTTTTATTCTCTTGTGAAAGTAACAATAAAAGATATCCTTTCCAGTTTCAGCCTTGACCAGTAATAGAATGGCTGATTTTATTGGGGTTAAAATGTAACCACACCATATTCAACAAACCTTTTCATTTCTCCTGGGTTCAAACAAGATTTCCACTTATTGGCCAACCGGGGATGTCTTATTAACATAACAATAAGTAACTGCCAAGGATATGGCCGTAGCCCTTGAGGATTAAATCAATACCCTGCCCTAGTAACCAAGCACAGAGACCATAGCAACCATTTGACGCAAAGCTATGGAGGTATGCAATCCAGATAAAACCACATGCACCGTTTCATTGGTACACTCCAGAGAAACGCAATGTCAACAGTACATTGTCACAGACGAAATGCAATTTAAGAACGGCTCACATAACGGAAATGCAACATGACGGCTGAACTGATAGACTCTTGTCGTTTTGTATCCACCTATCACAGGGAATGCAAAGACTGAGAACAGCTCTATCAGAACAACGTCTGGGGTACTGCAGTTTAAAAACTTCAACACATGAAATGAGTAGAAGATTACATTTAAAAAAAAAGGAGTGAGCAACTTTTAATAACTTGTACATCATGACATCTCTAGGATATCAAATATTTTTCCTTGCAATGCCGTTGACTTGGTTAAGGCGTTTGACTCAGAGCTAGCTTATCCACTCCGATATCTAGAAATATATTAAATTCAGTTGCTCTCTTTCGCATTCACAGTCAGGACTGATAATGATTAATGTGCTAAAAAACATTTAAGAGTGATGGATGATGCTGTGCCCACTTAACATATGAGACCTTCACTGAGTTTTAATGTCTTCATTCACAAACAGTGCCAAGTAAGTCAATGCTGCTGACAACTGCTGACAAACTACAAATCTTTCTCTGAGGAGTCACCTTTGAAGTACAGAAAGTAACCTACTTTGGCTGAATATTTTTAGTAATATATAGATAATACGCATCTAGAAGTATTAAAACACACAGAAATAAGTGAGCATGGAATACCAGAAAATGCATGCTGAAGAGGTGTGTGACCAAAAAGCATGTGCTAAAACACAGTTTACAAGCCAACAGCAACAGATTAGTCTGACATATAATCTCTCAGTTCTCAACCAGTTTGTGGGCGATGGCGGTTATATAATGGCTTCACTATTAACCTTAACTAATATCTCAATGATAGAGTCCTGTCAGAGCTAACCTCACACTTTATGATAGAAAAACCGGGAATAATGAAGTGAAATCCTATGATTGCAGAGATTACACTCCATGAATAGGGTTCAAAATGACTGGCTGTGATATAAAACCATTATTTGGGAATATTTTATGAAAAATACGACTGTTTTCAGAACTAGACAAAATAGTCAGTATTCCAGTTTGTGATTTTTGTCCTAATTTTACCATTAAGTTGAATTTCAAAATGAATGTCACATCATATTACTACATGTCCGTAGTTACTAACCACGTATTTTCCTGGGAGCTCCCGAGCTCTCATGTCTTGTAGGTTCCTCAGGATTGTTGGTGGGGGGCCTGCTGCTATGGACGGCCTGCTACCATAGGCCACCCCCCTCCCGTTCCCTTCTGTATCCTTCTTCCATCACCCATCCTTCTTCCTGCATCTTATCCCATCTACCCCTATCCCATTTTTCTTTAATAACATAATTATTTTACCTGTGTTTTTGTAAAGCGTCTCGAGATAACATTTGTTATGAATTGGCGCTATACAAATAATGATTGACTGATTCATGAAGATTGATGTACAAATTTAGTAATAAAACAGCAAATAGTTGCATTTTTTTTGTGTCCTATTTACATTTGGGTTATGTTGTCCTGCATAAAGATTAGCAAATTTAAACTCCTAATTCATACTGACAGGCATGTCTGTTGTTGCAGATTACAGGATGAAAGAGTTGGGACTTTTCAACAGTAATTGGCTTTCAAGTGGATGGTAGGATGCACAACATAATGCAGTGAATATTAATATGCTGGAGCATTACTGAGGAGCTACGAAGCAATGCACTCTGTATTTTGGGGTGCAGGCTTTGAGTTTAACTTTTAACTATCGTGATGCTCTAAAACACCTCTGCTCATAGATGAGTGACAAGCGTGTATCATCATAGCAGACACATATATGTTCATGTTGAATAGTCCAGATTTGTTTTTGAAACCGTCTTCATATTGTAAAGACACAGTTACATGTATTTGCTCAATGGCTAGTTTGGTAAATGAGACAACCAAATACAACACTTACTCTGATTTAGCCTTATAACCAAATAATTTGTTCTTCCCTATGTTAATGCTAGATGTTTTAGTTCAGAGTTTCATGTCTAGATTTGGTCAAATTAGTAGAAAATGAATCTGGGATAAACCATATTAAAATGCTTACCAAAATGATCGGATGTCATGAGAAGACAATGTATGGAACAACAACTAAAAGCATGGTTTCTGATCATTTAATAAACACAACAAATTTCTTACGATTTACATGGTTTAGGTTGGTCCATAATGCAGGGCAACAAACAATGTTAATGTAAAACTGTCAGATGTTTTATAGTTTGTAGGGATGATTAACGATTAACTAAATTCAAAATACAATACGATTCTCTCACGATTTATTTTACAAAATGAGACTGATGAAAAATTATGAGATGACTGAAAACCATTCCTTTAATTTTTTCATAAAAACACCAATGCACCTCGTAATCTCTTCGGCTCTTGCACGCGTTTGGGGGAGCGGGGCTGCAAACCCGCTTGTTAGTATGGTTTGACCTCCACAGCTGCCATGATAACGCCTGCTTGTTACGACCAACCGCCTCTGCTCTACAGCTGCTAAAGCTCACGACATTACTGCGATTCATTATTCAGAGTAACGATGTTTACCTTTGAATTGATTTTTAACTGCCTCACGATTAATCTTTACATCCCTACTAGTTTGTATCACAACAGAGGATTTTGTGCATACAACATGTCGTGACATAAATACATTATGTTTCATTATTTCTTGTTTTTTTGAGAAATAAAAGAAATAGCTGCAACTTGTTCAAAGTTTTAAGTCATGAGTCAATGTTGTACATCTGTGTGTCTGACGCATGTGTTGCAAAAGCTTTAAAAGTTAACCTGATTTGAAATGTAACTAGCTTAATTGAGGGATGACCATGCTCTTACTGTGTGTATCTAAATGATGTTTGGTATTATGTAATGTGTTATAAGTTCTATATTTCAGCACAAATTCCTATAACCGGCAAGAACACCCTAATATGATCTAAAACTAAAAGAAGCAATTACAGTAAGTCACTCTTTGTGACGCCCGAATTATGCAGATTTGGCAAAATACCTCAGCTGTTAGGAAGAGAACCCTGCAGTAAAGCAGTCAACATTTAAGAGGACATACATCAAGCAGCAGCAGAGATGCAACTCTGCACTGAACAGAGCAAGTCAGTGTGAGGAAGAAAAAAACACAACCTCAAAACTACAAATCCAAGCAAGGGTGATCCTTCACAACTCTCTCAACCTCTGTTTTTCTATTCAAATTGAACAACAGCTGGCATTGCAACTCCAAAAGTCAATAATTGGACGTGTTTTAGTTTAAATGTAAAAATGTAAACCCCAAGTCTTCTGTAGTCCTTAAAGAAGTGTGTGGCTCATGTTTAAACAGAAAAACCATTTTGTTCACAGCAGTAGGCAATCCAATCAAAAAAAAACTCCTGACCTTTTTTATCTGCACCACAGATCTATTTATTTCATTGCCAAGACAAACTAAATAAGCATTGTTTGTGCAAAAGGTTTTTAATGACTCATTCATCCCATCCAAAGATCAATAATAAGCCAAAGGTCAAAACATAAAGACAAAAAGGATAATAGGATCATTTAAACACCAACTTTTGGGGGCAAAACACACATCTGAAGCATCTATTCTTTAGAATTCAAAATCAATAGACACAGTTAGAGTTAACCAAAGGTGATGGCACTTGCTGTTGTACATTTGTGCTGGTTGCATTCACTTGTAATTAACCCTACCTGAGTTTATTGATTTGTGATTGATGCATGCATTTTGCCCAAAAAGTTGGTGTTTAAATATTATTCTACTTATTAGCATATACCGGGTTAATCAGTATTTTCTTGCCGCCCTTCTGCTGTGATTGTCTCTTTTTGTCATTCACTAAGGAGCAAAGTTTGTGCATTTGTGCATCAACAGAGTAATCACTACAGGTATCAAGCTTTGTTTTGTTGTATTAAGTAACGCACACTGCAGAGAAACTAAAGCAAACACTTCACATAGCCTTTAGCAATATGTCTATATGACAGACAGGCTGTGATAAACATAACAGCCAACAATTTTCTTTTTCTGTGACTGTCAGACAAACGTAGAGAGGCAGCAGGATGTTCTCACACACACACACACACCTCTTTCCCATCTTCTCTTTGCAGATGAAACAAGCAAACAACAGAAATCTGCCAGACAACAGAGAAATAGATGGCCTTCCCAAAACATTCAACCAATGGCTGCTTTTCAGAAGCTGCAACTGACCTTGCATAAACGCTGCCTCAGATAAGATCCTATTCACATGTTATCTACTGCTCACTATCTGTTCAGCACTGGTGGAGAACACGAGAGAGGAGACCAAAGAGTCCAAGACCCTGGACGCAGGAATGGTTATATACTATGAAAAAGAATTAGCCCTTATTACATATTCAAGTAGTAACACATAAGTGTCATTAATCAAAACAAATGTGGCCTTTACTTGATAGAAAAAGAGGTAAGTGTCATTTAGTTAATCAGAGAGAATATCACAAGGTCAGTGAAGTTTTGAATCCTTTGATGAAAAACCTTAGAGCCATTATTTGAATCTGTTTATATTCACTGAAATCTGTTGTGTTGCTGGAATATATTTTTATGTTTACGCTGCAGCTTGCCTGACATTTAAGCAGGGGCTTTTAGAAATATGTTTCCTTACTTCTTGTGTGCTGAGAAATTAAATAAATAACCACAACTTGCTTAAGGTTTTAAGTACCGGTAATTAGTCCAGAGCTATTTTAAGAGCTTCCGTGATGATGTTATTGCAAAGTGTCGACACTTAGAGCTGTTTGCCGTAGCTTTACTGTCAATTTACCTCACAATGTACAACCTAAACTGCCCTACCTACTTGATAATAAGTCATGTTGCAGTAAATTTGTCCATGTTTACTGCTAACCCGAAAGATGATTTATGGTATGGATGTGTCTCAAAATTGTCTGGAACCTCACCGGTATCATTGAAGTCAATACAACTGATCCAAGCTTAGGTATGATAGTGACAAATTAGCATGAAATAGTGCTTTGGAGGAATCTGAATGTGCGATGAAAGGTTTAATTTGTGGTCTGATCCTTCAGGTACCTTGAATCACATCCATCAGGAATACGGAGGCAACAACATACAATTTATAGATGTGCTTAAGACACGATATAAAATCATTTTTGATTCGTCTTAAGGTTTTATATAGTCATTTGACTGACAGTTTTGGAGAAAATCAGACTTATATGTGTTTAAAGGACATTAAATACTACTGAAGTCAGAAGAATTATTTGGGGAATAAAACGTTTAAGTCCCTACCTTTAGTTTAAAAAAGTATGTGTTTCATGATCAGTAGATGCCAAAAATGTTGTAATCAAATCTGGAATAGGTTGGTGAGCTATTACACAAAATGAGTAGAGCAGTTGTTAACTTGCGGCCAATTTGGATATGAAACTCTATAGCCTAAAGACAACAGCAAGAAAATATATAAAACTCAAACCTCCAGGATTAAACTCAAGCTAAGCATAGAAATGTAAACAGGGGCACCCTGGTAGCTCACCTGATACAGCATACCTATAGTTTAAAGATGCTGGCTCCGCCGCACATCTCAAGTTCTTTTCAAACTCTGGCACCTTTGCTGTAAGTAGTCCAATCTCTTGTCCAGCGATGTCCTTTGTTTACAGCCCTTACAACCTAACACATGCAAAAAAGTAGCACACAAAAAAAGATAAAAAGAAATGTAGCACACCATTATTTAATGAAAAAGTATGGCACCGCTATAACAATCAGCCACCACAGTACCACCAAGTAAAACTTGGTGCACATTCAACGCTGTGCACTGATGTGTGCAAAGTAATTGAACTGTTTGTATGGTATTTCGAGTTTTAGTTTTGTTATTATCTGATGAAAAGATGTGTTAATCATAATATGCTAAATAAATTAAAACCAAATGCAGGAGTATGAAGTGTAAATACTACTGGGCTTTTGCAGGTAGTGCCAAATAGGATTTTGTATAGACATGAAATACTTTAATGATATTTAACACAGAGCTCCACAGTATAAAAAATGCTTCAAGACTACAGATTAACAGGGAAAAATTCCCAGACACATCTGCATTTTGTACGACAGCTCCATACTTAATCAGACAAAATGACAGTGGGGATTCTGGGGCTGGGGTACTGGGACATGCTTTAATCCAGCCTTGCTCAAAGTACCATACATATTTAATAAGCATAGCCTAACTGTGCATTCATCTATCTGAAAAAAAAAAAGCACAGGCCTTTATGAAAATCAAGATTGAGTTTACAGAAACATTAAATGTGACAATAAACGCTGGTCAAAAGGATTTCCCTGTAAATGTTATGGTATCTTGACATATTCGTAGGTCATAAATATCTCTCAGGCTTCAAGCTATATGGAAGATTACAATGGATTTCAGTGGAAGCTACTTCAGGAATGTATCAACACAAACACAATTTCATGCAGTCTAAAAACTGGTTTAAGTGTGCCACCAAGTGGACGCTATTGTTATGTGCAACAGTATAATTTGTATTGGTATAATTACCTCAATACACGTTTACAAAAGTCAGTCCACGACCGCAAAAAAAAACAGTATATTTATATAAAACCTGCCTTATAAAATAATAACGTCGAGTAGGCCGTTTAGCGTTAGTTATACCCCTTTAGTAATTTCAATGTATTAATGGTACCTTAATGTGGCGCGAGCAAGAAAAACAAAGCAGGTGATCTTAATCTGTCACTAATTAAGGCAAACTACATAAACAGCGTTGCACGAGCCAGAAAATTTGGATTACAATCTTCTTGATAAGGTATTTAAAATAGCTTAACATTGTCGAATTCACAAACTTGACAGTATAAAAAAATGACTAACGACATACCTAAGAGAAAGGGGAAGAACCCAGGTGAGAAAAAGGGCAAAAGAAAGGCCAAAAGAAGAGAGACTTATGCGATGTACATCTATAAAGTTTTGAAACAGGTGGGTAAAAATAGTGCGGAATGCTTTCTCGCTTTTCCCCGCTTGTCTGAAATACCACTTAAAGACATTTCCCTATGCTTTCACAGGTTCACCCGGATACAGGGATTTCAAGCAGAGCCATGAGCATCATGAACTCCTTCGTGAACGACCTGTTTGAGAGAATCGCCACAGAAGCGTCCCGGCTGGCTCAGTACAATAAACGCTCCACCATCACTAGCAGAGAGGTGCAAACTGCAGTGAGACTGCTGCTGCCCGGGGAGCTGGCCAAACACGCCGTGTCTGAAGGCACAAAAGCTGTCACCAAGTACACCAGCTCCAAATGAAGGCTGCAACACACTACGAGTTAAAATTACACTACGAGTTAGGATACTGGATCAGTCGCTTTGTGACCCGATAGATGTCAATAAAAGCATATAAAATGTGATTGTTGATTTATCTAATTTATTCCTCCACTATTATCAAGAAGTAAAGCAACACGCCATTATAACCACTAGATGGGGTATTAGCACATTTTACATAATAAAAGTAGGATGATTTAGTCTTTGATTAACAGTTTAGAGATTATGAGCCCAAAATTGATGCATGAGCTGTAATTTCTATTACACTACAGATATAAATGTTTATATTTACAAACCGAACAAATGTAGAAATGTTATTTGGTGGAATAAACTGTTTAGTGTTACAAATTATAATACATGAAGTCAGCATTGCATTCATCTTTCACACCGTTTTTCTCATCATTAAATAATATACGTCAGTGAGATTATGCTTTATGCCTTAGGACAGTCTGAACACTTCTGCAGTGTTTTTGTAATTTAAAAGGATATTACAAGGAGTCCATTGGAGAGCCTCCAAGTCTCTCAAAAGTCAATTGAACACATCCCCACACCAGCCAACACTCCAGCTGGCCTGGCATTGGATTTAACAAACAGTACAGTAAATAGAAACTCACTGAACTGTCAACATTGAACTTTTTAGTCTGTTCTTATTTTTTACTCAAGTAGGCTACCTAGTAGAAAAGGATCACAATATACCGCAGATAAAAAATAATTACACTAGGTCTACTTGTAAAAAAAATCTGTCATCCACTTTTTATCCTTATGTCAGATATGTTTACATGTTGGCCTACTTCTGTACAAAAGGAGAAGGGTTTCTTTCTGTAAGTCGGAGAGGTCGCCAACAAATGATCCGAGATCACACCATAGACTGTATAGACCACAGACTGTATAGACCACAGACTGTATCCATAGACTGTATAGACCACAGACTGTATAGACCACAGACTGTATCCATAGACTGTATAGACCATAGACTGTATATAGACCATAGACTGTATAGACCACAGACTGTATAGACCACAGACTGTATCCATAGACTGTATAGACCACAGACTGTATAGACCACAGACTGTATATAGACCATAGACTGTATATAGACCATAGACTGTATAGACCACAGACTGTATAGACCACAGACTGTATTCATAGACTGTATAGACCATAGACTGTATATAGACCACAGACTGTATAGACCATAGACTGTATATAGACCACAGACTGTATCCATAGACTGTATAGACCATAGATTATATAGACCAAGGCTGGGCAACTTTGGTCGCCGCAAGGGCCACATTCATTCAATTCTCACTGCCAGAGGGCCAAATTGTAGGATACAAAAATGATTACAGTCAATGTGTCCGTCTCAAATTTACTCAACATATACCAGTGATCAAATATTATTATGGACATATTTCTGGTTTTCATGCAGATTTTCATGCAGATTTTGTCATGTTTTCGTCATGTTTCCAATGAATCGACCTGAGGGCCATGTTGAGGGGGGCCGCATGTGGCCCCCGGGCCGCCAGTTGCCCAACCCTGGTATGGACCATAGACTGTATAGACCAAGGGACACATGCTCCGACAGGTGCCAAACATAATTTGAGGGACTGTCGTGTTAATGGTTATCAAGTAAGCAACAACCCAGAGCTAAATCAATGATAGACAATGTGGATTAGCAGCTGAACTTGTTTGGTATTTATTTTATAATGCTATTTCCTGAGTGAACTCCTCACCTTTACAGACCCACGAACACGACTGAACAGTTGTTTTGAGAATCAACTCAAGCTACTTTTCGGGTATGTATGTATTCAGTAACTAGTAAAAGTAAAAATCCTGATGTAAATCAGTGGCTACAACTAGCTAAAGGTTGACAGGAACAAGGAACAAGCTATCGCGCAAAGTGTAGACTAAAAAAAGTCTTTTGACTTCACTTACCGATGCTTGGATTTTTTAGAAACCTTAAAGTCTTAACTAACTGCACATACGTTTTCTTTTGACAACAAATTAACAAATATAAATTAACTTGTTTTGGTGACTGCCACTGTTAAAGCAAAGATGGCCATCGGAAACTACACGGTCACTTCGTTAGGCCACAAATAGGCCTATTGTATTCTTAATTTAAATTTCCTGGATACTTGTTCTGCATGGGAAAAAAAATCGACTTATATTTAAAAGGAAAATGTCTTTCTATAGCCCTAATGGCTGGAAAAAAATAAAACTACAACATGAGAAACTGAAAAACGTGGTTCATGTTGTACAAAAAAAACATAATTGACTCAACTCAATTGTAAAATATACACACATAAAATAATCTTTGTAAATCTTCAAGTAATTTTGGCAATAAATGTGACTGATGTAGACATATAAATGTAATTCCTCAGTGTTTATGTACTTTTTAAAGCTGCAAAGTAGTCCAGTCTATATTTGGGCCTATTTAAACCTTGATAAGATCCATTATTTACTTAGCTTATAAATGTATGTTGCCAGGCTTTTTATAAAGTGACAGAGGAAATAATGCAACATTGTATCCTCATTGTTTATTCTAATCAGGTCTTTAAAAAGACGACACTGTCAACTGAATACTACTTGATTACAAGATAATGACACCAGCTTTTGCACAGTCCAATCTGCATAAAATGCAGGAACTGATAAAGGTCTCTCTAATAAGGATGGTGTTTACATCAAGCTTTACATACACCTATTAGGCGACCCTTGTCAACATCCTAAGCTGGGCTCACTGCAATAATGCACTTGATGTGACTCCCACCAATGACTGTTATTGTTGAGATACCCATTTTGGTTGTTTCCCAGTATTCTTGGTAATGATATGAAATCAACGGCTGTTATTATGAGGGGGATACAGTCTTTGATGGCAGTGACTTTGTTCGTGATTATCATGGCCATTTAGGTTTTGTATCTTGCAACCTTCCCCATATCCCCTCATGCCCATGCCAAGTGGTAGTCATTGCTGTCTCCTTTAGGCAGACTGCTATGAACACATTATAGATGGGTGCATTAGTGAGTGATGCAGAGCCCAGACTTGCTTGCCTTGTTTTCGTGTGAGAGTGCATCATTAGAAAATGTTCCACTTGGCAGGGAAGCGCGTATTAACTGCAAGCGCAATGAAATGAGGTTGTGATAGATGGTTAAAGTTATACACGACTATTAGGTTGAAATATGAACCTCTCAATTGTCATGATGAAACAGAGGGCTATTTGCGTGGTGATCAGTGCATTAAGAGACAATTGGAATCTGCAAAGACCGATACAATACATTATAGGTAGTGGGCTCAGTGCTGAGAGAGTACAGAAAAAGTAATCATGCTTCCACAGAGTAGTTTGGAGCTACTGTTCAATTCAGGGCTCCATAAATTCATTTAGGTTCTCTACCAATATCTTGAGCATTGTGATGAGACCTGGGGGAGATTTGCAAACAGGGCACTGAGTCTAAACCATATTGTGGACTGTGATGAGCCATACATGTGGAAGTAAACCAGTGTTGATTGGCCATAAAAGGAGCTTTGTGTCCTTATAAAATGTCAGGGTCATAATGACAAAAAACAAAAAAATCAGAATAAGCTAAAATGTCAATCAGGAACAGTAGACCAATGCAGCCTCTAACTCCCCTTTAGTTGAGGTCATGAGCCAATTAAGCATGCTCACTATCTCTTCCCATGTTTCCATGGTGAACTTCAGACAATGTATCTCAAAAACTTCCAAGATGTGAACTGGTATGAGCAAATTGCACATCAACTGCTCTTAAAGTAAAAGACTACATTGTACATTTACCAGACTTGATTTGACCACTTCAGATAGAATTAGAAATAAGCTACATATTAGTCATCATTATATAAAATACCTGAGGAATAATTGAATGCTCTTGCGTCATCATGGTAACTCTTTTAAAACTTAGATTTTTCTTGGTGTGCACTGACTCTGTCTTAGACTAACAACAGATCCAATTTCAAACCCATTAGCATTTAATATTACTGTAATTACTGTGTACATTTCATTATGTTCTCAGTATATTAAATGACTGCTCAGTGTGGAGGGAGGGCTATAGTTTAATCTTTTTCTGTATTACTGTATGCCACAGTACTCAAAACAGCATTAAGAGACACATAATCAGAGGGAACTAATTGCCTATGATTCCATAAATGAAGTGCTTCACTCTCATCAGGGCCGTTGCTGATGTCCAGCCTCTCACCGCCTTGGGAAGGGAAGGCAGTTGACCACCGTGCAGAAAAACCAAGGAGAGACGGCTACTGGTGGGTAATGTGAGAAAAGCAAAGATTTAATATGTCCACAGGGGGGCTGTGAGGGCAGGGGGTGTTACTATTGCTGATGTTTTTTTGTTGCCATCAGCGTTGCCTCCGCTGCTGAAAGGAAAAAAAAAATAAAAGAGAAACACGAGTGCCCACCATTTGAGAAATGAATTTATCGAAGTCGCTGTCTTTTTCCCCATTAGTAAGTGTTTAGTTCAGCGTTTTAAATAATTGCGTTACCAGGAATGATATTTAAAATACATTTGGGAGTCAATGAGGCGGGAAAGTGCCTACATGTTTTGCTGATGACACCCGGGCCATTTGGAAGACATCAAAGTAGAGAGGAGGTAGCCCAGATGCATATTATAAACTCATTATGTATATCATTTAAAAGGATGTACTCCAGCCGCAAAAACAATATTCCTAGTCTCTCTCTGGTAATGTGTGTTTTCAAAGTTGAAACTCTTACTCGCCTTCAGTTTAATGTGGCATCTATTACCAAACTGTAACATAAAATAAATGACCTTGATTTCCATACCAGAACAGTCGTTAAGGTATAGATGAGATGCAGGGGTGCTTCTGTGTGTTCAAATGGCAAAGAAGGTGAAAACCTCTCAGCAAATATTATAAATTTATATTTCTCCACCTGTGGTGCTGACCTGGTTTTCCACAGAGCTTACAGGGATCTTGATGGACTCCAACACAGAGGTGGATAAACAGACGTTCAAATATATGTATTTGATACACTGTGTATCCAATACGGAACAAACACATCTGTGTGATTCTTAGTCATCCTTTCCTGCCATGAAAACCTCTCCTGGGTCTAGGGAGTAAAGAGATGGAATCAGTTTTAATTGAAGTGTTCCAGAAGTATTGGAAAAATGGCGGTCCATCAGTCAAAATAGATGTTTATCAGAAGCTTAGCGAGTAAGCTTAAGAGGCTTAATTATGCACCATCCCTCCACCGTTAGAACTCTACACGTACGGCAGAGTGACACAGCGGTTGCCAGTCATTCAGCCTAATGTTCTAATACAAGGAGCCATGTGGATACACAAAATCCATTAAGGCTGTTGAAAAAAAAAAAAAAAATGAAAGCAGAGAAAGACATTTTGCAAACACATTCTCACGGGGTCTTTCAAGTAGGGCATCCATGTTTGCTCTTCCTCTAACAGAATTTGACCTTCAAAATTGCCCAAATGTTTAAGTCAGCTTACTTACTGTTTGAATTAAACAGTAAAAGGAACCCTTAGTAATGCATCATTTGGATATAACAGGGATTTAACCCTTTGTATGGTCTTGCCTTGCTCTGTACATTTAAAGTAAAAGACGTCTAAATGCACAAAATACAGTATACTTGGAAAAAGTTGTTTGTTGTGTGCTAAAGAAATAAACCTCCTATTTGCGGTTATTAAAGGTAAATTCAAATTTAAAATGCTCTTTCATAGCAAAAGCAGCAGTGGTTACCAGATTTGAGTGTCAACTCATTTATAACTTGCAGCCTGACACAGAAACATTTCAAGGCTGTAACTTTGCTGGAGGCAAACAGGAGAGGCTCAAGTGTCTGCATGTGAGGCATAAAAATAGCATTAGTTGTCACACTGCAGGGAGGGTCACATACTGAATATCAAAACAAGTCTGTGAACCAACCTTGTGAACAGCCAGCAGGCACATAGTGGACATTAGCCAGGGAGAAAGAAACAGCAATAGAGATAAAGGCCTTTTCAGAGTCTCCTTCCCTTCATCATACACGTTTTACAAAACCACTTTCCTCGGTGAGAGGCGAGATATCAGCATGTCGCGAGGCAGCTTTGTCTTCACACCCATGGCCTTACGCTCTCTTCAACTTGATGAAGACATGCTGGAGAGACACAAGTACAAGAGGCAGCTTGCCTCCCATCAGCTCAATAACTACCTGCTGAAAAAGGAGGCCAGGGACAGAGCACCGCTGAGGACCAGCACGGCCCTGCCTGCAGCTGTCTGCCAGGATGCGGTCGTCCAAAATGCTCTGTATACCGGAGACCTGGAGGCTATGCAGCACCTCTTTCCTCGAGGATCCACAGCAAACCTCATCATCGAGCCACAAGGAGGGGAAATGCGCTGGGTCGCCACAGGAGAAGGTAGGAGATGACATATGTCTTCATTAGGAATGAATTTAGAAATTCTTATGATTGTGCACATCATCATTGCCTTTTCTTTTCCTGGAAATTAGCATACAAAATAATGAATCCCTGGTTTTACATGATTTGAATTTTCAATGAAGAGCAATGTGTACATGGTGCATCTTACTCTGAGGCAGCATTAAAAGAATACAGAGCAATATTTATAGCATCCATCATATGTCCATGACACAATCTGACTGGATCCTTTCACCTATGGCAGAGTGAGCTGCTTGCCTTTTGATTTTGCAGAGGAATTATATTTTGTGTCCATTTTAGCTTGTTGGATAGCTAGAAATGATCGTCCCTTACTTCAAGTTCAAACGTTGGATAGATACGCTGTGCAATGCTGAATATTTACAAAATCATTCTGTTGTCAAAAAACAGTTATTTTCTCCTTTTAATTATTTGAATGCAGAAGAGCTTTATTGATTTACTTCAGTGGTTTAGCTGAGTCAGTGTGCAGGTGACATGTAGCACACTGATCATTGGCTCTCACATCACTGCACTGGAGAGGTCCATCGGGTCAGCCAAAATATCACATAACGCCACCCTGAAATAGCCCTGTGTGCACAAACAACCAAGCATAAGTGTTTATTTCCTTCATGAGAAAACACACAACTTCAACTTCAAACTACAGCATAGCTGTAGAGCAAGCTTGAGTATGGCATATGTAGCTCCTAAGATTAAGTGGCACAAACAGAAGAAGTACCGGAACGACGTGATCGCCACAGCGAAAGCCAGTGGCTGTGTTCTGCAGTTCTGGAACTCTTTGCTTGTGGGCGATGAGCTGACGATGCTCAGTATCGTAGACGACGACGAGTATTGCTACCTTATTGATGCTGTTTATGACACCAGCAACATAGAGGAATGGAAGAACTTTAGATTTAACTACAGAGGCCTGAGTAGGTTTGCCAGAGATTTTGGTTTTATATCAAACATACAAAAAGTTGTGCTGAACAGTCATGGCCTTACTTTTTTTTTTGGCTATTGGGCTTTTTTTTAGCATTATTGCATGTTTTATCTAGGAATTTAAATAATTCTATATCTAATGTTGTGGATTATTTACATCTGGCATGTCAGCTCAGTTATTTACAATGAAAGGGTTGAACGTAAAGTTGACCTGATTCCAACTGTTCTATCGGATTTCAGGACTTTGGTCTCTGAGTTATGAGCAGGAACTGACCACACCACTTCACATCACCGCTGGCCGAGGCTTCGCAGACTGTCTGAGACTCCTGCTGCAGCGGGGGGCCAATGTAGACCTGGCACCTGGAGGCACCACAGCCCTGCACGAGTCCTGTGAAAACAGCCAACCAGAATGTACCAAACTGCTTCTGATTCACGGCGCCAACGCCAATGCTGTCTCTGAAGATGGTCTAATGCCTCTGCATGTTTGCTCAAGCCCTGAGTCTTTTGAGTGAGTAAAGTAGAGAGAGTGTATTCCCTTAAGTGTGTCTAGAATAAACTATGTGTAGGCTGATGCTTTATGCAGTGAGTCTTAACCCAGGATACTTGTGCCCAAGAGGGTACAATTCATGATTTGGTGAAAAGCAGGCTAAGTGGAAGTTGTAAGAGTCTTATCAGATAAATGCTGAAACATTAACTGGTGGCTCATTAGGAGAGTCAACAAGCCAGTAAAGCTAGCTATACCAACATTTTCTAACATGAATTAGCTGTGGCATGCCAGGCCTACTGATCATACAAGACCAAGTTAGACTACAAAGTCCCTAAATGCTTAAATAGATGTGTCCTTTTTTGCTATTTCACCCAACTTTTTAGAAGGATGACAGACTTTAGAGCATCATCAAACTAAAGTTTGCTAACAGCTAGCATAAGCCATCATTAGATCATTGTATTGCTACACCAAGGAAGTATGTAGCAGCAGAATCCCTGGTTGGACTAATATAAGCAAGGGTGTAATAATTGCTAAATCAATACAAGTTTTCTCAAGAGAGAGATGATCGTTAAGAGTTACGTTCTCTTACTTTAAAACCATCGGCTACTTCGGAGGGTCAAAATCTAGCAGGGAGAGTATTGTAAAGAAATAGTTAAAAGTGCTACATAAATAGATGAAACATGGAGCTCCCGCTAGATTCAAGATCACGGCCTTGTGAAAACTTTAGCTACAACATCCTATTCTGAATTTAAGCTATATTACTTCATATTTTAATGAACTAAATATGGCGTATGTGATAAAGGATTATGAGTCAAATAAAACTTCCAGGAATGCCGATTGATACATGTGTGATACAACTTGTGCAAAGTTACAAAACAAGTTTCTGTGATTCTGTCTGCAGATGTGCCAAGTATCTCCTTCAGTATGGTGCAGCTATTAATGGTCGCACTCTAGATGAAAATGACACACCCTTACACGTGGCAGCCAGGAATGGCCTTCCTGACCACGTCGATCTCTACCTGCGCTATGGAGCCGCTGTGAACAAAGAGAATGACGAGGGTCTCACCCCACTGAACGCAGCTTGTTCACAACCCCAGGAGCTGCAGGAGCTCCAACATTACTTTACAGTGTGCCAGATGCTGCTGGGGGCCGGGGCCAACGTCCACACCATGGACCAGGACAAACGCAATCCTTTACACATGGCCTGTAAAAACGTCAACCCAGACATAGTGGATCTTCTCCTGGCTAGCGGTGCCTGTGTTAACGACATGGACTACGGTGGTGAAGCTCCCATGCACAACATCCTAAAGGTGGTCTGCTACAAGTTTTCCCATCAGCCTGAGAGGATTGTGCGTGCTTTGCTTAACCATGGTTCTATACGAGTGTGGCCTGGAGCTCTGCCCATGGTAAGAAATAAAAGTCTACATATTATATAGAATAATTTATGGTGAAAACGTGTGCACATACATTAAATGAGGGGTAAAGCATTCCAGGATGGTTTGTAGCATAATTGTATTTTTCAATGCGAACCAATTATTCATCAAGGTGGCTAATTTAGTATAATTAGCAACTTGAGCACATGTAACACCTTGAAATTCTTGAAACACTTAAGACTTCCTTGGAAAATTCCAGACTTCACAACTTCACAATTCAAATCATTCCCATCTCATGACACAACATGAAGTGTTGCACTCTCTGCGGGGAACAGACTACAACTATCAGTGAACCCACGTGCATGAGACAAAATGCCTGGTTCCTAATTAGGCAAGTGTTAATAGGAGATTAATTAGCACTAATTGCATAATTTCCAGTTAAACCCCTGGAGGGAAGACCAATCTGTTCATTTCACAAGTGTTTAATTACTTTATTTCTTCAGTTCTATGGAGTCACAGGCTCACTTAGGAACTTCAGTGATGATTATATGACTGTGTAGCTGTGGTCTGTGCCTAAACAAAGACTAACACTACTAATTCATACATGTTTCTTCTAGGTTTTAAAGCACTGCTGTGTGTCTCCACGCACCATCGAGGTTCTTCTCAACGCTTACAGTTTCCTTAAAGTCACGGACACGTGGGTGGAGTCTGTGTCACCGGAGGTGTTTAAGGCAAGCTTGTTAATTAATATTCAACCAGTGTTGCTAGCAACCCTTAAATCAATTTCAAAATCAAGTTTTTTGACTCACTGACATTGACACATATTCCCTAATACCTTGAGGATTATGTATGAATGCTTTTAAATACAGAATCACTCCCAAGTAAAAATGCAATAATGCTGTAAATGATTAAAGGAGTAGGTAAATTGTGCAAAATAAAATCTGTTTGCAGGTTGTGTAGGTTCATTATAGCTGTAGTTTATGATATGTGACTTTCAAATGATCAACATCTATAATAGGACATACAGTAGCCAATATATTTTTCTGAATGTCTTGCTTTATTTTTGCTACATGTCCATTGCTTAATACCACAACAACTGAAAGTAAAATGAAACAACTGAAATCAGGGCTCATGAAATGATTTCATATTCATCTTTTTCATCAATATTTTTTCATCTCTATCCAACAGGAGCACAAAGACTTCTACGAGTCTGTCTTCTCTCTGGCAATGACTCCTCGCTCCCTGCAGCACTTGGCTCGCTGCAAACTCAGAAATGTCCTGGATGGCCGAGTACACCAGGTGGTCCCTAAACTGGATCTGCCAGCCTTTATCAAGAATTACCTGCTGCTGGAGTACAGAGGTTTTATCCATTGAGAGCACTGTGCTGAGCTTTTAGTTAGTGAAATGGAGAATGAGTGCTGCAATTTGTGAGAAAGAAGTAGCTGTTCACATTTTAAATAGTGATTTTTTTTTTTTTTTAAACTAGGGACATCAACGGCTAGCACTGAACACTTGAGACACTTTTTGATTGAGGGATTTTTCATCATTCGGCTCAGTTACATGTTTGATGTTTCACCACAAGAGGGCGCTGTAGGCTTGAGTGGATAAACTCTATAGCGTATGTGCAATTGTCTTTTATATTTTGTTTATTTTAAGATCACGGTTTGTATTATAATTCTGCACTTGAGAGTTAAAAGATAATTGTATTTTTCTACATAAATATATCAACATAGTTTGATATTTATGCGCATTAGGAGGATTGAGGATAACTATCAAATGTAGGCATAAATAATGACTCTCACTGACATGACTGTATTTAGGACTTTTATATAAAAGAAATAAGCTTGATATAAAAATAAAACATACCTATGTGACAAATGTTCTTGGACTTTTTTACTTTTCTTTATATGTTATGTTACCTCTCTCTTTCCTCGGTCCTTTCTTTGCTTCGGCTTGTAGCCTGGTGTTTTGTGTCATTTTTCCACATTCACGGGGTTTTGTCCAGAAGAAATTGTTTTTATAACATACAAAAATTACTTGGAATAAAATCGCATTAATCCTTTGTATTTAAACAATTCAATGTGCAAGGGTAGCTATCAAATCAATATTTAAATATGAGTAACTACTGCATAAAACACATTCAATAAAAATAATAAATGTACTGTCTGAACGAGATTCCGATACCCTTCTTCTTCAACCGAATTATTTAAACTTTGACACGGTGGGAAAACGAGACACAGAAAACGGAGGGTATTCAGTAAGGCACCTGTCAGTCTCCATTCAGTCATTTTTAGAAAAAAAAAAAGTCCTCTTTGAGGAATCGTTATGGTCACATTAAGCACAATTTGAATTACCTGCAGGACTAATTGATCAATTTACCTTATACTGAAAATAACAACAGTGAACAGATTTAAGTAGTAGTAGTAGTTTTCCTGACACAATTAAAACTTGATAATGTTGTTGGAACATACTTCAGATGCTTTCATGTGCTATAGGTCATCCAGTAGTGTAAGACTTTTGGAGCAAGAAAAATAGATCCGAATGATGATTATTTTATTTGCATATACATTTGATTATTTTCTTTTTAAAATGGGACTAATAAAAAGTGTAAAGATGGTTTCACTAGATCAAATAGTGCTGCTGCTGCTGCTGGAGTCACTCGCAATTATAAGAATTAGCCTGGCCTGGCCCTCCATCTCTAATCAGAGCCGCTGGTGATATGTTTATGTCCTCGTGCAATCAGACGACCGGTTGGAGAGCCCGGGCACCCAGGACTCAATAGGGCTAATCATCATCAGTTCCCATTGCCATTTAAAAGGTGAAATGATCTGCGATTAAACTTGTGCTTAAAAGAAAGAGAAAAAGGATTTTTTTTTTCTCCCTACATGCATTTTTGATCAGGGGTGAATTTCATCTCCTTAAACGCAGAAAGTGATTTGTGCATTATTTAATCCAGAAAAAAAAAACTTTACGCATGATTTACTTGATAGATTATGCGTTAGAAATGTTACAGTTTAATATAAAACTATTTTTGAAATAAACCGCCTTAGCTACAAAAAGAAAAGAAAAAGCGAAACCACTTCGATTTGACTTTGGCCACAGTGTCCACGCACTCTGCCGTTGACCTCGCATAAACCTCCTTTATCTGAATCTAATTTCGCGCAGAGTATCTCTCTCCAGGGAACAATTGTTGCAGCACTTCTCTTTTTTTTTTCCAAAAGCCTCCAAACGCATTGTTTTTATCCGCGTAGAAAGGGCCAGAGAGCGGAGAAACATCTGCCTCTCCTCCCTCCTCACTCTGATGCCCATCGGCCCCAATATTCCAACAAAAGGCTCCGTTGTTTTACGCTGTCCCTTGAATCCAGAGTAATTACTTATCATCAATCAAAATTAATAATAGCTGATTGGGTTGGTGTGGTCAACGATTATAGAAGGGGAAGGGCTGGAGCAGTCTCTCACACCGTTTTGCAGTCAATGGTGAACCTGGCAAAAGGGGGGGGGGGGGGGGGGGGGCTTGAGCGAGGAGGGCGGGGGGCGACCCGTCTATTTGGTCTCCACTGGGAAACTACCGCCTCTCAAGACGGCCAAAAAGTCAGAGGCTGAATAAGGAAATGAAGCGTAATTTGAGGAAGATGGATGAGCCCCCAGGGAAACACCCCCTTTTCATTCCTCTTGTATTGCAGATGATAACCAATGCGCTCTCACCCTCTCTCTCTCTCTCTCTCTCTCTGCGCACACACACAGTCACACACTCGGAGCATGGGGAGAGGGGCGGAGGGAGGAGTTGGTAGATAGATAGAGAGAGCGTGTGTTTATGTCTCAGTGTGTGACAAATAAGAGGGAAAAGGTAGCGACAGGGCTCACAACAAAAGCGCAGAGGGAGAGAGAAAGAGCGCAGAGATCCGGAGAAGCAGTCCACTCACTCCCAGGAATGACAACACGGCGGAGGATCTACTTTCTCTCCGCTCCGTTCTTTCACTGAAAGTTTTACGCGTCGCCCAGGGAAAAAGGGACACCTGCTTTTTCAAGTTTCCACTAGTAAAAAAAAATACTTGCCTGCAACATGCAGCGACCAGGCGGCCCAGGGACAGCGTTCTCAATCGACTCACTCATAGGGACTCCTCAGCCCAGACCGGGACACCTGCTCTACACGGGTTACCCCATGTTCATGCCGTACAGACCTTTGGTTATCCCACAAGCTTTATCCCACTCGCCTTTATCGTCTGGGATACCTCCTCTGGCGCCTTTGGCTTCTTTTGCGGGACGCCTCACGAACACGTTCTGTGCCAGTTTAGGACAGGGGGTGCCGTCCATGGTCGCGCTCACCACCACGATGCCAAGTTTCTCGGATCCACCGGACAGTTTCTACCCACCACAAGAGCTCCCAGGCCCGCGTTTGAGCGCAGCAGATCCCGGGGCGAGGAGGCTGGAGAGTCCGCACTCTGACGACCTCCACAGCCGGGACAAGAGCTCTGATCTGCTCAACTTCTCAGAAACTTTTCAAACTATATCAGGTAAGCTTGGGCTCATTGTTTATTCAATGTATTTTTTATCCAAACTAAACCGGAGGGTCGTTGCGTAAAAAGTGAGCACTGTGCGTAAAAATGTGTTCAAATAGAGAATGTTGGTGTCAGTTTAAATAGAATTGGGCGATCCTTCATCAGTTTAGTCAGACCTGGTGACATTGAACTAAAAAAATATTCCTTTTACAGTCTTCTTTTTTAATAGCAGGTTTGATGTAGGCCTACAATATTACCACATTTTCTTCATATGATAACGAATTTGAGAGCATGCTTTACATTTCAAATAAACGAAAGTTGTTTGGTTTAAAGGAGAAATTTAAGCCTGTTTCAAGTTGCCAAAAACTTGCAGAACAACCCAGTGTTGACACAATTTGCAGGCCAATTACAATCCAGTTTTTATGCTACCTATTAAACATTTAAAGTTGTTTTCAGGGTTTCTTCAACAGCCTGCAATGGGCCAATAATTGATGTCCTCCATCATCAACAGAGACTCAGTGTGTTTCTTCTTTCTCTTTTATCAACATTTTAGGTGAGACCAAACTGTACAGCTCAGACGACGAGAAGCTGGACCGAAAATCCGCAGACACCGCTTGCAGTGACCGGGAGGACAGCTCCGTGGACAGCGAGAACGAAAGTTTCTCTGACGGGAACAACTGTGGCTCCCTGTCCCAGAAGAGCAAACTGAAAACCGGCTCTCAGGAGGCGTTACCCACCGGCAGCTCTGCGGGGAAGAGCCGGAGGAGACGAACAGCTTTTACCAGCGAGCAGCTGCTGGAACTGGAAAAGGAGTTTCACTGTAAAAAGTACCTTTCTCTGACTGAACGCTCGCAGATCGCACACGCGCTTAAACTGAGCGAGGTGCAAGTGAAGATCTGGTTTCAGAACCGCAGGGCCAAGTGGAAACGGATCAAAGCCGGCAACGTGAACAACCGGTCTGGAGAACCGGTGAGAAACCCCAAAATAGTGGTCCCCATCCCAGTGCACGTCAACAGGTTTGCAGTGAGGAGTCAGCACCAACAAATAGAACAAGGGACCAGGCCGTGAACTCAGAAAAACCACAAATCTTCAAGAAAGAAAAAACACTTACATGTTGAACGCATGACGCACAAACAGGAGGAGCCGATCATCCTGCCTGAGAGCAGAGAAGAAGGAACAATTATTTGGCAACATGCTTTCATTTTTATTTATTCTTCTGTGAATATGTAAATATAAATGGGTTAAAACTGGTACAAACGGGCACTATGAGATGAGACTGTAAAGATTTTTTAAGTATTTATTTGTAGGGCCAAAATGTTCTGTTGTGCATGTCCTTTTTGGTGAAGCTGGATTTTTGTTTTGTGTTTCGTACATTTGTTGAGCACATTTGCATGTCAAGACGGTTTTACGTTTTGTTTGGAGGCTGTAGGTTCCACAGTTGACAGCAATTTGTGAAAAAAAAAAAAAGATGTGAAGGAAATAATGACCAAACAAGGGACAAGTGTAAAGTATATTGACCTAATAAATCGCTTTATACGAAAGTTTGAATCCAGATTGAATCTTTATTATTCCGAATATAGAGTAACTATGGTTTTGTTTTGCGCAAATCTATCTAATCAAACAATTCATTTCAACCAGGCACATTATTTGATATTTCTGAACTAAAAAAAATAATTAGGCTAAATTGATCATTTTTTAAAATCCTAAGCACATCATTTTGAATTTGTAGTTTTGAATAGACGTTAACAAAATTATGTGATGTGGGGTATTTTTATGATTATTTCAAGCGATTTCGTGCGGGAGCTTTTAAAGTTCTCCAAACATTGAACGTTTTATGGGGTTTTATCTTCGTTTCATTCACACGTTTTTTCGTTTAAATAATCTGACGCTAAAAAATATGTGTTTCAACCCAGAAACATCAGGACCTGAAAGGTATAGTTAGTTTAAAAAACTAAAAAACATCACTGATTGATTTGTCTTCAGGAGGCCGGATTGTCTCAGTTAGACTGATGGATCGTCATTAGACTGAACACATTCAACACACTGTAATACACGTTTCTATCAGTCACTGCTCAGGGAATATCAAACCCACAGCACCTCTCCTTAACACGTTTTTTTGTTGTTGTAAAATTATACAATTACTGTGTGCGTAAAATATATATATCCTTATCATTTTATGAGACATGAAAAAAGAGGCTCAAAATCAAATTCAAAACATGCAACAACAGCAAAAAAGTTGAATTTTCTGTAAAATGTTCTAGTTTGTCAAATAATGGATACAAAACGGAACTTGAATAGTGTCATATTGTAAATTGTATATTTTCCAATGTCATGTCATTTGATATTCACTCAGATATTCTGACACCTGTTGGTCCTTTAAAAGACTCATACTGTTTTCTGGTAGCATATTTGATCAGCTTTGACAAAATAAAAATGTAACAAACGACTGGTTTAGAAGTAAAAACCTATCATTAAACATCTTTACCCATCACAACATTAATCTTTACCACCTTAGTGAAAAAGGAATGGAAATCTCCCTCGCTTGAATCACATATGGAAACTTCCATTGCTATTTTAAATTTTAGAGCAGCACATTTAAATAATATGTAGTTAAAAGAATCTCTGACCACATAGGTCTCCTTACAGGAAAAGGTGGAAACATTTCCTGATGTTTTTATGCAAACCTTTACATTATGCATGCTTCTCTCTTGGTTTGGTTTTCTCTGAACTGTTTCCAGAGAAGGCTCATGTTGGAATAATTCACCTCAGCTCAGATGAGACAAAGTGATTAGTTGTTCCAAAATAGACTCAGGCCTGGAGCCATGTTAAACTTAATGCAGTAGCACCTGTTGAAGTGAGAATAGGGCCAGATAATTCAGATTTTTAATTAGTATAAATATTTGATCAAATTAACCTGCCTTATTCTCAATACACATTTAGCCAAAATATGATGTTTTCTATTCCTGATTACAGCAGGGGAACACTTTATTCTCTTTCTTTTAATTCTTCCATGGATGCCAACTTCGAAAAATTAATTTATGGTCTGACCTCAGAGTGTACACATACATTTGGTGACCTGGGTGTCCATGAGTAGTAAACTTTATTCCGCTGTCCACCTCATATATCAAGACTGTGACACTGGGATGGGGATTGAAGGAGAGATGATGGTGTGAGGGAGCAGTCAGTGGAAGTTTTATTAAGTCCAACAGCTGACTAATACAGACGGTTCAATTCCACGACGTTGTGCCAGAGTGCAAAAGGCTATTTCAGTGTTTATGAGCAGCCCGGTGGAGGTGACAAGGAGCCATGACACAGCACTGGGGTCATCATTGTTGTTATTATGGACATCCTATAGATGAAGTGTTTCATTCAATTTTTTTCTACCAAATTACATTCTGCTCAAGTTAGCATCTACTTCTAATAGTATTTGTTTATATGAAACTATGCTTACACACTGACATACACATACAAAATATCACATGTACACACTCTCAAATCTAAAACAACATTACAGTTTTTTTTTTGGGTCTTCCTCATTTCTTTTCAATCTTAATATGACATTGGTATTACCTTGTTACTTTCACACCAGTCAAGCTTAATGAATAGAATTAAACTGAATTGTACCTACCTCTGAGTTCAAAAAAATGATTTTTCTTCTCTGAACAAAACAAGACAGTATTTGTATCATTCTGCGATTCTTGAATACTTGAATCACAAAGTAAAAATATCAGAATATGTCTCCAGCAAAGATATTGAACTATTTCCACATTCCTACCTGGAGAGAGGGAGAGTAAGGGAGAGTAAGAGTAAAGCGATGGACCGCATTACTGTCTGTTTCTGAGAGTGCAGCCTGCTCAGCGCTGACTGCAGGCCTGACTTCTTGGGAGGGTCCGGACGGCAGCGGCTACAGTGATGTATGGGCAGATGCATCAAATCGCACAAGATAAACAAGCGATGAGTTTCATCAGGGCCATCATAGCTTTAATTTGGCTGCCTAATGAGTCAGATCTAGTGGCGGAGATAAGAGTTGTCAGAGGCCCGGCTCTAATGAATTTCTTGCCACTTGTAATCAAGGTTGCCTGTCTGAGGGGGGATGATTAATGGAACCCTGGAGGATTCCCTCGGCCCTCAGCCTTCATTACAGCTAATGCATTCTCAGGCAAATTAACAGAGAAACGCAGGCGAAAGCCAACGGGGAAGAGGAGCGAGCAAGAGAGATAGAGAGAGAGAGATGAAAAGAAGAAAGGGAGAATGGGAGAGAGGGATGGGAAGGGAGTGTTTATGTAAGACAAAAGGAGAGAGAGGAGGTGAAGGAAAAGGTGGAGATGAAGCAGCCCGGGGAGAGAAACAGAGGCAGGGATGGGCTGAAATCCTCTGATAAGAGAAGGGTTCAAGGATATGGAAATGAAAGAGCGCAGATAAGAGTTTGGGTCAGTCAGAGAGGGCAGGGGGCAACATGGATGTACTGGTCAGACATGATGGAGCTGAAATTGATAAATGGATGTTCAGATCTGCATGGAGAGATGGTCGGATGGAGGGAGCAGGGTGGGTGTAATTACTTCTTAAAGAGGTTAAAAGGGTGAAGGGAGAAGGAAAAAAAACATTGAGCAACTGTAACCTCTTCAAATCAAGACACAAGCATGTGAGACCAGAGCACCTTAAAGCAACATTTATGTTACAACCTGCCACGCCTGTTAAAGTGGCCCAGCAGCTCCTACACAGTATGGAAATATGATTTTAATGTTTGCAAATATGGTCTCGTCAGGTCTTTGTGTAGCCATCCATCAGCCTCAGACCCACCTCTGCAATCTTGGAGGCAATTTGTCTGAGAGGAGGTGGGCGGCAGAGAGCCCTCCTCACTGTTTAGCAGGCCCTGATGAAATATCAAAACACACAGCAGTGCAGGCAAGCGCTCCAGAATCAACACAACAAACACGAGTGGCCGGGGTCTGCAGAAGTCTGTGGCATGGTCATAAATCACAGGACTCATTCTTTTGGTCGTAATTGTCACGAGATGTGGAGTAAAATGATTCAGTTTAGTAAATCTAAGTAGTTCTTTAAATAATTAAAGCACCTGAACACTAAGATTTAAAACTTCAGCTGGTATGATAAAATATTTTTATGTAAATAATAGATCACATTTATTATTTTATGACAAAAGTAACTTGTTTTGACAATCTCACAAAAAAAGGGGTTCACTTGACTCTGCAGTGAGCATCACACTTAAAACACTAGGGCATTTTTCAATCATATGTTTCCTTCCATTTTGGGTTTGTTGTGTCCACTATATCACTTTGGTTCACTTTCCTTCATTAAAATTGTTTTCCACTGAAAGGGAAGTTATAAAAACTCAGTGTACTGCTCACTACCTGCCAAGCACCAATTTAAAGACAAAGTAATTAAAGTAGTAGAACAGTAGTTGCACATTTAACCAGATATTTGGTTTGTAGAGACCAGAAACTAAAGTAGAGTCAATGTCAGACTTATCTCAATTTACAGATTCTAAAAAAAAAGCTGCAACCGAAGGTGCAGTACTGGATTTAGGTATTGGATTTAGGTATTGTCTCCGTTGATAGTACAGAAGTATCATCCACTAGCTGTTCAGTGGGCATTCCCACAACCCTCGCATAAGAGTCAGGACACAGTCTTAACACACCGGTGCACTAAAGGTCATCTATAAATTCTCATTACGTCTTACATAACTGCATTCTCGCTTCAGAAATTTTCTAGTCGAACTGCAAACAAAGGTGACAGAAGTCTTGTCTTGAAGTCCGTTATTGCTAAAGGTGGCTACCCTGGAAGCTGAAAAAGTTGTCCTTTGCTTCCAAAAGCTTCGGATGATAAGGCGATGGGTTCCATGATTGATATTGGACTAAAGTTTGTCAGGGGCACACGAACACAACTTAAAACCATTAAGACATTTAGAGCACAGACAGCTGTGAAGGCCAAAAGTTCTTCTATGATGTGTAAATCTTCAAGCCAAACCATAACATTACAATATTTTTAGTATAAGAATATATAAGAAATTTGATTGGGTTGATATGAATGCTTGTGCCGACTTGGATTGGCTTTTAATTGCTCGTCAATGAATGTGAGCCTGATCTACACTTAAATTTAAAGGGGTCTTCCCTGATCCATGCTTTACCTTTCCACCATTTTTCATGAAAATCTGGCCAGATTATTTTTTGTAATCCTGCGATCAATCAGACATCCCTTAAAATATATATTCTTCGAGGGTGGTACTGGAAGCTAATGCCATGATCCTTATCGGCTTCCTATGTTAATTCGTAAGTGTTCTTAACAAGTTTGCTGTAAAAACGTTAAGGTGGTGATGAGCCAATACTGAGTTTGCGTCGAGTGTACTGCTAAAAAGTGGCCTACATACTAATTAAGGGTTGGTTAGAAAGGTACAAAAAAAATGTATTTCCCTAATCTTTTACAGACTGAGATTAAAAGGTATTTTATGGGGTTGTCATGAAACGGGATTCTTTAGTCAAAAGTTTTTATTGATTTATTCATATAAATTTTCATTTTTCTCTTTAACATTAATAAGAACTATCAAATAAGATAAACTTTTAAAAGTCTCTTTCTAGATATAGCTATAGTTAAACATTAAAAACTTTATCTTATATGCCCAAAAATTTGTTTTTGGATGTGAAATTATCTTTCATTAGATCACATTTGAATTTTTCCAAACCAAGATTGTTGTTGACATGCAACATCAGATTTTCTGTAGATGCGTTTTACTGCTGACTGCAAAACAAATTGCCCTCTTGCAGGGATAATAAAAACAATCTTGAACACATCAAACCAGTGAGAAAAGTGCACAGGTGTAAAAATATATATATTTTTAATTTGATATAACGGGGCTTATAGCAAACTTTGATTGACAGTTGCCTCATGTAGGGTTCCACTGCCACCACTATGGAGGTTAAGGGAAGTAAGTTTTCAGGGTCTTTAAGCGTGACTCAGTGCATTGTGGCTCCATGTCTACCCAGCGTGGAGGGAGGAAAAGGAAACACTGGAGATAAACCAGGTGATAAAAGCTTCAACAATGGCAGCCAACAGAGAGAGGAAGGGGATGAAGATATGCTGAGACAAGATTAGCAGGAAATAAGAAGTGGATTAGTGAGGGCTTGACTCCTCTGAACACCGAGACCTTTCACTTTTCCCCACCGTGTTGTGCTGCCTGACACTAAGCCTGGCTCTTTATCTTAATCCTCTTTCAGCAACTGTTGGAGAGGGGGGGTACCACAAGCAGGAAGTGGAGAGGTTGATTTACTTACCTCCAGACTGGCTTGGCTGAGTTTTCTTTGGATTAACAAAAAGTGAGTTTCTTCCACTGATGTTGAATTTCTGTATGAAGTTTGATGAGGGAACATGAACAAATGGATAACATGAAATGGCAGCAGTTGTTGGAGTGAAAGGGAGACTTTTAATTTGAAGGAGAGTCTCACCTTGTTAGTTAGCCGTCAGCAGAAGCAACAGGATCGTGATGGACGATGATTACACAACACATGAACAAGACAAATGTGTTGATTTCCCTAAACGCAGGGAAAGGCTACATCATTTTATTTGAGTGTTTATTAATAGGTCAACAGTCAGCCAAGCATCCAAGCATACAACAAGTTACTCTTTAGCTTTTGCTTTGTTTCACGTTCTGAACGTAAAAAGGAATTACAATAGGAAAATTAAGTTGAACAAAAGAAAAAACCATAAAACAAAAATATATTTACATACTGCATTATAAATATGTCAAATGTACATCATTATACACAAGTACCAAAGATGGTCAGTTAGTGTCGAGATCAAACTGAGAGTAAAAATATGCCTGAAGATCAAAAGTAACAAAATATGGTTCATGGGGTCAAAGGGACTGTTGACCTAAAACCAGTTTAGTTTGTTTCTCTAGGAGGAGATCGTCTTCAGATAAAAGCATAAAGCTAATATGTACACTTCATGTTTCTATTGGGGGGGAAACAGGCAGGTTTCTAATGTTTCTTCAGCATCTACAGTATGTAAATAAGCGTTCAGGTAATCACTATACACATTGAATTCCTCTCAGTTATCCAGGCGGACACTGAAATGTTGGTCAAGTAGAAGTCAGAAATAAGGCCAGTACCACTGTACAGTACGAGTAAACGTGAAGCTAACATGGTTGAATTTGTGGCTGAAAATAAGTTTTAGTTATTTTTGAAAATATTTTTTTTAGCTTTCTTCCTGATAGAGGAGAAGAAAGAAAACTCTCTCACGGCCGTGCATCAAAAACGGCGGTAGAGCGAGGAGGCAGTTAGCTTAGTTTGGCTAGCGTAACGACTAGAAACAGGGTGACACAGTTAGCCTTTCTTTCACTTGTTTTTTTTTTTTAAACATACATATCCTTTTTGTTTGATTTTCTAAACAAACAGAGATGCCAAAAGAAAATGTGTACATTTACAAGGAGTTTCATGTTACATTTTGCTAAGTCATGCTAACAGTTTGCTAGGTTAGCCTTACCACCTGCTCTCTATCTGTAATGCACAGATATAAGAATGGTCTTGATCAAGAAAGCAAATAAGCATATTTCCAGAAAATTCGGACAATTCTTGACGATATAGCTATCCCCTGGCTTCATAAACGTTCTCTTTTAACCACAAGTTCATCCACCATGGGCTATGAAAACAGAAATACTGTAAAGAAACATCAGAATAAAAGGTACCAAGTTTAAAACTTGCTCTGTAAACATACATCCTGCCTTTGTAAACCCATAAAATCAAGACATTTAGAAGCTCAATAATGGCAGTTGAACAAAAGGGAAAATACACTGTGGACATAGTGCCAACTCCACCTGAATTATTTTCTTTGCTAAAGTCCTATTTACTATACAAATCTGTTGGCTTATCATGACTGTGGAATACTGTATATTTGTATTAAAGCAAAGTCACGCCAAAGATAGTTCCCTCGATAACACTCCTTGCTTATTTGATTCCCTAAATGTTGCTTCTTCTTCTTCACTCAACTGAACTCTGTTTGTTAACGCCCTGCTTTTAGTCTGACAGGTTTTCAGGACAGGGGAGGTCATGTAGTTTTACATTTTTTTACCCTTAATGTCAGAATTAGATCATTTAAAACTACTTTTCATGTAAGGATTAAGCTGAGGGAACAAGAACTACTTTTTACAGAGGTCTGTACATTAAAACACAGTTATGTCCTCAAATTTCTCCTCTCTAGTGTCCTTTCTCCGACGTTTATGAACACAAATCCCAAGTTGATCTCTATGCACACAGTTACAGACGCACGCACATACGTATCGTACAGTTATCTATGGATGCACACACTGTATATGTAATTCACAGCAACAAAAAGAGTAAAATGCTCTCTGGAGTACCATTTTAATAAAGGATTTTCCAGTACGGTTTATGGTTTGAAACTGTGCTAATGTACCTCAAACAATTATCAAGACTATCTTGTCAATCGGAAAATTACTCCAACAAAGACATCATAATGGTACAATTTCACAGTTTCAATCAAACCTCTGAATTTGAATGAATTCTGATTGAAGAGGCACCATTACAAAGCTCTGTGGCTCGACGGCCATAAAACATTAGGACTCTTAATTCCTCTATAGTCACGGACACTTTTGCAAGAGGATCACGATAAGGGTAGCAAAGGAAATGACTCACTTTTACCAGACAGGAATTCTGCAATCAACTCCTTTATGATGATCTGAACCCATTTTCCTGTGAATTAAGTATCTAAATCATTTGGCCTCTTCAAGTATAATTGCTTTGCCTTTGTATACAGATAGTATGTCAAGAGTTTGATAGCTGTGTTGAAGACATGCATCATTACTAAAGCTGTAACGGCAGCTGACATCATGGAAGATTTACTTTCTTTCCCACATCATTGTTTTGTCACTTGCAAAACTATTCCTCACAGCTTTTATGTTATTACGCTCCGGCATAGAAATTTAAAAGAAGTTTTTCATTCACGCTCATTATAAACTCTGCTCATGTCGCAGACGGGGAAGACATAAAAAGGAAATGTTCAAAGCATTAAGGAAATGCCTTTTCGTAGGGGTAGGTATGAAAGTGAGTCATTTGTTTGGTTGAGGCTTAAAAAACAAAAAGCTTAAAGCTGATCATGATCGTTTCAGACCAAGACTGAATGAACACAAAAACACACAAAGATTTAACACATAAAAACAGATATAAAACAATAAAATGTACAATGTCCGAACTCAACACGTCACCTTTTTTTTGGGTGTAGTGGAATATAAACAATGTGTCCATCACTCCTGACATCTCTATATTGGTACTGATTCTGGGTTACACAGTGTGGAACAGAGGAGGAAGTACTGGGAATAGACAGGGGGAAGTTTATTTTGTGTATCTGGGGCTGCTCTCCTGCTCCTACATGATGCTGATGCTGCGGTTGAGCTCACACTGGGCGTTGTTGTTGTTGATGTTTGGGTTTGGGTTGCGGCGGCTCATGTTGGGCGTGGGCACGGATGTCAGGCTGCTTGTATCGTTGGGACAGCCATGCTGGAGTAAGATGTCGGCGCACTCCTGACTGCCGGCTCGCCGAGCATAGGACAGCGTAGTCTGACCCCGAGCATCCAGGCTCTTCACATCCACTCCGTACTAAGTGAGTAAATGATGGAACGTAAACAAAGATCAGACAGAAGACCATAAATTTAGAAAGTTTTAATACAAACAATAGTCAAACTTTAAGTTTTACTTAATGCAGTCATTTTGATTTTTCCATATTTTTTGTGCAGCATGTTCAAACTGTGTTTGGGAAGCTTAAGAACTTTGTTTCTTTTTTAGCTTTTGGAAAATGTCAAAAGCTCTGAACACATTTCAACTAAAAATTTGAGAGACATTGAAAAATAAACGTCTCCGAGATATATCTGTGTTTTTAATGTGTGTGAAATGGACAACATATCTAAGAATTCCAGATGAGATTTTAAACATTTGGGTGAAATCACATTCTATATTTGATGATGGCGTGATAAAGACTTTTGTCTGGATGAAAATTATTATAATAAGTAAATAATTCAGTCTTTTTCCAGTGGAAAATAATGTAGCAATAAACTGAAAAAGAAGATAACCAGTACTTTACCACGGATCTAATACCAATTGTAGCTTAGATAGTGAGTTTAGTTTAATGTAGTTTATAAGCAGCATCTGATTTGATCTGAGGAATTAACAGGAAGGAACTTCTTCTTTTGAGTAAAACTTACAGAAAATATGATAAAACTTTGGAAAGTAAATATTCCATATTAAGTAAATATGATAATAATAAGAAACTACCACATCTGTCATAGTTTAACAACATTCATCCACCGCTGACAGGGCCAACTCACCCAGATGAGCAGCTGTGTGATGACCACGTTGGCCATTGCGCATGAGAGGTGCAGAGCAGTGCGTCCGTCTCCATCCCCGTAGGTCTCGTTAACCTCCTCCTTGGTGCCGTGGGCCAGCAGCACCACCACCAACCTCAGGTCGTCCTCCACCACCGCCCGAAGCAGCTGCTGCCCCAGGGGCACGTCGGACTGGGGCAGTCCCACCAGGAACAGCTTCTGCTCGTACTTGGCTCGGATCCAGCGCTCCTTCTCCTCCCTGAAGAGAAGAAATGACGGGGAGAAAAGGCAGGGTTAAACATGGTGAACACTGTTTAGCAATTCAGAAGCCACACAACTTTCTGTACATTTATTATTATTCAGAAGCAGCGATTTAGAGACATGACTATGTACTAAAGGTACAATGTAGATACACAAGGGAAGTATTAGAGTAATTGGCCTAAGAGACACTGGCTTAACGTGACATTTATAAATCATTAGAGCAAAAGAAAAACCTCTAGCCTCCACTATCACAGTGGGAAATAATAAAGTGAGATTGGCTGCAGAGATGAGAGAATGCCAAAGGATATGATGCTTTGGGCAATATTCCACTTTTTAGTGATTATGGTCGACAGAGAGACGGTTAGAGTCTGGCTGGCTTTCTAAAGGTTACACATCTTGAACAGCATGTCTGTTCCGGACAATACAGGAAGGAGGGGGACGTATTTTTATCAGTGCTGTCGGCTGTCAGTCTGAACTAGTGGATCCCCTCCACAAAAGAGCCAGAGTGTCTCTGAGCCCCTGTCTCCCTCGGGGTGGCTGGGCCCTGAGTCAGATCGATGGGGCTGAATGGCAGCCAGAGAGGGATGCTGGGATGTGGGGGCTCCGTCACTCTAGTTTGCAGCAGAGAATGGAGAGTGAGGGAAGGCTGCAACGAATTATATCTATCGCTCTTCATCTTGACCTACGTTTCATTCTATGCCAACATATAAACTGTCCACATAAGAAAGCAGTAGAAAAATCAATATCAATATGTGGATGACTGAGCATGCCCAGTGTGGCAGTAACCTCATGACCCTGTCAGCCGGTGTGATAAGGGGAGCAGAAAGACGCTGTTGTTTGGGTTTGTGGGTGAGTGACAGAGAGGAGAAGGTTTGTCCGGATAAGTTGAATTCGGGACGCGGACTGGAGTGACAAGGCTCCCATGGGACTCACTATCAACGGACCAAGGCTCCCTAACTGACTCATATTCAATTAAATTCCATTTCATCAAAATCACAAAGAAAATAAATTGGAACTGAACAACTATATTAGCAAAATCAACCCTAAGTGATAAGCAACAGTACATCACATCGATGAAAAAAACCGATATAATAATCTTGAAGGGTTTGTTTACCAGATTTACTAAAGTTCATCTAAATATCGCTTCCTGAAATTTCAATTTTCAACCTCAATTCAAAATATATTAATGTTGTATTTTTTTTTGTTCACAGGTTTGGAAAATGTCATGTAAAAGATAAAACTGATGTTATTTTTTCAATCAAAATTATTATTTTTGTATGCAATTTTGCAAAATATACCCCTGGGAAAAAAAAATAAAAATCAAAGTTTAATGCAAAAGGCACCTGTGTCCGGTTGACTTTCCATCCAAAGGCTTCTAAAAAAAAAAAACTGTAGAAGATATTGCCTCCAATAGTTCAACCAAGTTGTCAAATGGATGACACTTTGAATATCATGACCTGATTGACTGAGAACCTTAACATACAACCAACAATCTTCCTTCTGCCAATAGTTTCCAACTAGGTCTGGAGTAGTTTGCCCTGAAGACCTTTTGGACTAGAAATGTAAAGGCTCCACAATGTCAAAATTTAACTTTTTTTTACTTTAAAGACACAAACAGCTGGGTGATGTAGTTTTTACTAAAAACAAGGAGAAGAAATAGTGCATTTTCTGAGACTATTTCAAGATGTGAATGAATACACATTTGGTGCACGAATCATTTTAATGCCAGGAAGTTGTACGCTGGTTTCACTTTAATAAAATCCAATGCCTACAGTATGTTAATTGTAATGATAGACATGTCACCCTGTGCAACACTGAGGCTAATTCATGGGACTTTAATAGTTTCTGGACAACAATGTGGCTCTGTGGAACAGCATAGTAAGTGGGGGGGGGGGGGGGTCACAATTTAGCCATGGACAGTGTTTTGTCAGGAACAATTCATGTTGGTTTTGGTCTTTTCAAAGCATGTGTTGGTAAAAATATTGTTGTTTATTTCAAGCTTTATCCTCCTTCTTCCTCTTGAAATAACACTGTAGTATAACCCACAGATATCTAGAGATCTTAGAATGAAAAGACACAATCGGCATGGAAAATGAACATCAGGGTAATAGAAAAGATGTTCCTCTGTAATTTGTGTTAACTGACCCCGAGTATACCCCCAAGTAGCACAATTTCAATTACAGCAGCAGTTTTAACAATAGTAACCCGTTCAATATTAGTCACTGGCTTTTATTACAACCTTCACAGCTAGGTGTGAGGGCAGCCAACTCACCACAGACAGCAACCACTTTCAGACTCATATGTCAGCTGCCAGGCTCACTCCACAGAGCAGTCTGTCTTACACAGAGGAGGCTGGCAGCAGCCCAGGCTACAGGAGTTAAGGAGGTGATGGAAGACGTACAGGTCTTTATCAGCACTCAAGCACAGATTGATTAACTGTAAAACACCAGCAGAACCTCATTAAGTTATTTTACCCATATTCTTAAATAGTCTTAAAACAATCGTGTTGATAACCATATGGGTACATTTTTGTTATGACCTCAAAGAAACTGTAGGGGAAAGACTCTTTTACCCGGCGACAACACAAGAGAATCTTTTCTTAAGGATGAGGGTATTATGTTTGCAACAATACAGCTCTAATGGCAGGCAATTGCAGTGGCCCAGAGTTTTATGGTGTAAGACCTCCATCAATCCCTACTCAGTCATTATGTGTGGACAAGCCTGTTAGCAAATCAATTGGCCTTAGAAGCAGAGGACTGCTCAGAACAGGAAGGGGCCGTCCTGCCCTCCCCTCCTATTTCCGGTGGACTCTTTGAAAACAAGTTTTTTTTTCTTACTGCTTAAGAGGATAAAGTACATCTAAAAACTTCAAACCCCATCTTAATCCTCAAGGCAAAAATCATCAGTCTATAAGAAAAAAAAAACTGAGCGTGGTTAAAAAGCTTGTTGTCCAAAGTTAGTTTCAGAAAGCTGGACCATGAATGAGATGCTGATTCTGTAGAGCCCAGTGAATTGATATGAGCTAAATGAGGCAGAAAGTTAGCACCAAGACGTGAAACAAAAAGGCTGAGGAGGAGAGCCATTAAGAAGACGTCAACATCTCAGAAAGGAGCCCTGAGGACACTTTGTTATCCTCCGCTTCAAAATCAGCCCCCAAGAAAACGGCAGGAAAAGGCCTCGATCAGTGCTGATGCTGAGTTTTAAACTCAACCGCACTTCTTTTAACGCGGTCAACTTTTATGTTTATACATTAAGAAAAAAAAAAACAAGAAGTGTTTTTTTTTGTAAGTTCCTAAGCTGCTGCCACTTGAAAGCCAGAGTGTGAAAGGAAGTGAAATGGTAATCCCGCCTCTGTCTTTTGTTTGAAAAAGAAAAACAATCCAAACAGAGGTAGGGTTAAGACAGTCAGGGGGGAAAACTGAGACCCTTGAAAAGGACACTTCCTCACCGCAGGAGGAATAAAAATAAAATCAGCAGATTTAGCATGTCAAAGCACCAGGTCAGAGCGCCAGGGTCGGGGGTGGAGAGGGAAGGAGGGAATTTTCTCAGCATGGGGGGATATTTAGGAAATTGAACTGATTGTTACTCTTATACATACACACACACACACACACACACACACACACACACACACACACACACACACACACACACACACACACACACACACACACACACACACACACACACACACACACACACACACACACACACACACACACACACACACACACACACATCAAGGCATGGGCAGTAACAGACTCCAATTTCCCCACCCTGCCTTGAGCACATACTTGTTCTAAATTTCTCTGTTGCTCAGGGGACAGAGGGGAGCTCAAGGTTCCTAATAAAAATGCCTGTGTCTCTTTTAACTAAAAAACAAGCCGGGTTTGCTGTACCACACATTTACATTGTTATTCAGAGTAATCTCAAAGCAGATAATCCGTGTTTAACTTCCTATTGCTCATTTATTTAAAAGAATCACGGGCAAACATCAAAATGCTAACTGAGTTTAAAGTGGAAATGGGCTCCTGTCCAGAGCTGGTGTCCCCTTTCATTTGCCCACGCAGATCCCACCTAGATAAATGCAGCCTTAACAGTAGAGAAAGGCCTCTTTTATAATTCTATTAGAGCTCTGTCCTTTCAGCTCTCCGTTGAGCAATGGATCCTGACCCTGACTTAATTAAGTGGCAAATGGCGGAATGATTCTCCTAAACCCAGCCCACAGAGTCAAGAACACATGACTGAATTCAAATAAAGAGGGACAAACAAGGATAATTAGTCAAGCCTGAAAGACAAAGGCGAACGGGAATTTATATGAAGGGAAGGGAAACTGAGACAGCGGGGGCGGAGCCAATGGTGGTGGAGCTCCGGAATGACCAATCTGACTGCCTGCAATAAAGGTGCATTGGTCCATAGGAAGAGGAGGATGTCCGTCCCACCACTCACCCATCTTTCAAACACATACTGAGTCCTCCTAAACAATCAAAGCTTCTTCAGCTCCTCCTCCTCTTCCACGAGGATCCAAATTCACTGTGGACACATCAAATAGACGCAGTGAAGGGTAGAAATGGTGTTGGGAGGGTGGGATAGGGGGGTCTTGGGGTTTGACCGGCCTAAACAGACCTCGCAGTGGGGGTGGGCGACTAGCATTGGACCGATTCCCATGCAGCAAGCAGCTTCACTTCCACAAACCGAGGGGAGGGAAGAGACAGAGAGCAAGGAAGAGGGACAGCAGCAGAAAGACAGAGAGGGGGCTCCGAGGGAAAACGACAGAGATGAAAAAAGCCAACACAACAGGGAGAGAAAGCTGGGCCCCAAAGCATCAAAGGTTGCTAAGCAGGAGTAATGAAGGAGGAACACAGTAAACGCTGCAGCGAAAAGTACTAAATAATGCCCCCTCTGGTTCAGCGGGTACAGTGTAGAGTAGACACGCTATGCTCTGCACTGAGAGTAACAGCTGCAAATGAATTAAGACAAATATTTTTCAGTAGAAGAAAAGATGCCACTTTTTCTCTGCTTCCAGAGCGAGGTCTGAACAGATGACCGGAATTCAAAAGGTTGTTGTGTCGCTCTCTATAGAGAGGCCAATAGGAGAGCATCTGTGAGCCGTAGACAGGCAGAGGGATGAGTTGAATATATTGTGACATTAATGAGGTTGTCAGACTCCTCGTGATGGAGTGGCTGTGTTTTTGTGCCAGCAAGACTAACACCCTTAAATGCTCATGCTGTTAACCCCTGCTGAACTCTTGCCTCACAGACAAAGCTGAGGGGACGATAACACATGCCCTGCTTATGTATGCAGCCTGCTTCACTTATGTACGAAATTTCAGTGGCATAGACGAACTGTCCTGGGTCCCTTTGCTTTCATCAAACAAGAGCTTGGGGTAATGGTTTTGTAAGGCTAACAATATTGAAGCTGAATTGAACTGTTAAGTGGACTGAGCAATAATGAATCCTACATCTACCTGGCTCTGAAACCCGGTGGCATGTGGGCAATTAGTGACTGTGGTACCACTTCTCCCACACAGGGCTAATTACTGACCTGTGGGTTTCATTTAGAGAGAGAGAGAGAGAGAGCGAGCGAGAGAGAGAGAGAGAGAGAGAGAGAGCGAGAGGACATGGGAAGTCCCAGTCATTCATTTGTCTTAATTACTCTTCCTCCACAAGGGCTCCTGGCAAGGCCGGCTATTCTAAAAGCTCTTTTGGGAGTTGGCGTTTCAGCCCTCCTAACCTGTGAGTAGCCCTGAAGCTTAACTCTTGTGTATTGGGGATTATTGTCCAGGGCAGGAGCCACTTTGGACAAATCCTAGAACTGAAACTAATGGCTGCAGTGCCGATGTTGCAAATGCAACAAAACTGCACATGAGCACGAGGCAAGATGCCAGAGCCGGAGCAGAAGAAGGGGTTAAAAAAAAGGCAGCAGGGGCCAGGTTTGGAGAGGTTAGTGGTGTGATTCATTTTTATTACCACGCAGCCCCTGCAGGCGGCAGGAGTGGCAAATTATTTCTGAAACAAAGTGGAGGGCTCTCATCAGAGCTATTACCTGCCTGTGGCCGAGGGCGGCGCGGAGCCTACAGAGGGTGACAGTGAGAGGCCCGCGTCAGTGAGGGATAGCCGTCCACATCCGTCCACGCTCCGGGACATCTCCCCCAAATGAGAACTGGTGTGTGTGTGTGTGTGTGTGTGTGTGTGTACTACCAGTAGAAGATAAGGGTAAAGTTATCTGTTGGACCCCCCCCCCCCCCACATAATCCATCAAAATAGTCTGCAGTGTTTTCTATCACAAACATGCCAAGCAATTAGAGCTGGCGTGCAAAACACGACGACTCCCAGGTGCTAATTAAAAGAACAACTGCCCTCCAACATGCTGACTGCAGAGATCAGCCACAGTGCAGGGCTTGCACACATTTATTATGACACATTTAACTGTAGCCCAGCCTGGCCAGACTACTGCATTGAATGCATTATGTGCTACTTTTTCATCAGGAATCCTTCATAGATGGGTTCTAATACGGTGACTAATGGCTTTTTATGGAGACTACATATTTATTAATTAGAACTCTTTATCAGCAATGAATTCAAATAGATTTTAGGTTGCCAGGTTGTGAAATATCATGAAGGTGTTTTGAAGAATCTTTGGGCTTCTTACATAAAGAGATAAAGAGAATCTGGATTCTTAACATCCTTACAGACAAAGAGAAAGCTATAAGCGTTTAAAAACACACTGTTTGCTCTGATGTTACAAAAACAGAAAAAAGCCAGAGACTTTTTAAAAACCTGAAAATCCAAAAATGTGTTTCAATTCATGGCTTACAACTGATTTAAAAAGCATCAAGAAATTGTTTTTGTCATTAGTTAGTTATCTTAGATATATGAAGAGTGGATTATCAGACCGGAGAAACGTGCATTCTTCAGCAAATTCTAAAACAGATGATCAGATGTGATACATATACACATACATATTTCCTATAATGTCGTTTGTAATCAGTCTGATGTGAACAGGTAATTTTAAGTTGCTGCGTGCCTCTGTTGACGACAAATCTATATATTGTGTTCTTTTCGATCCAGAATATCATAAGCTAAACCAATCCTGTGGATGAATGCCTTTAAGTTAAATCTCAAAAATGCAAAGGGGTAAAACTAGTCTTGCAGGTGACATTCAATCAGACACTGAGTTGATATTCAGGTAGTTGCTGAATCGTTTAGATTAGGTGTCACTAATGTTTAGTGGGACTCGGGAGCCACAACCTGCCTGCCTGGGTGCCATCACAAAGCTGCTGCATGTCACCGATGTGACACAATTAAAAATTCCTCTTATAGGGGCTTTGCTCATGTTATGAGGAGCAGACACAGACAGAGACCCAAATCAGGATTTATGGTGTTAAAAGAGATCAGTCAAAAAAACTACATCCCATTAAAGAGGACAAAATTCAGCTTAAGCAAAATAATTTGATAGCAGCGTTTACCCCACAAGGGTACATTGTTCTATGAGCAACTAATCATCAGCATCTCAATAACCAGTGGCCATATATGATATTTACAACTGCTGTGTTTTTTTGTCTGCAGATTAGTTATGCTGCAAATGAGATTTATGGTTTGACAGTGAAAACTAATGGAGGTGCTGCTGCGGGATAAGATCGGATTTTTTAGACAATGAAGAACCTTCCTGCCTGAGGCGACGTGGGACTGACAGTGGTAGGGAGAGGAATCAACATCAATAATCTTTCATCAAGTCCACAGTGGAGCACTTTAGCACGGATACCATTCAATAAATAACTGTAGGCCATCATTCAGTTCTGAACTGGCCGGAGAGCGCAGGATAGATTCAGGAGGGTAAGGCCTGAGACTACAAGTGGAATGAGGAAGACAAACAAACAATGTTCAGTGCCGAACTTAAGCAGCATTTTCAAGTATATATATACACTTTAAGGTTTATTTGGGGTTTTTATGTCCTTATTTAAAGACAGGTCCGTCGACAGAGCCAGTAATCGACCAAGGACCATAGCCCCCGCACATGGGGCGCAGCGCTACATACAAATATTGATATTGTTTAAACAAACTTCTTAACATGTATCATAACAAATATTTGAGTAAGGCCAATATTAGCCTACGTCAATCAGAATGTCTACAGCTGAAGAGCCAACAGTGCCTCCGTCATGTCCATTATCTCTCTGATAAAAATGTATTCCAACATGTATTTAAACATTCAATCATTTTCCCTGGCATGCAAATGTCAACTCAAACAAACGCTTTTGAAGTTTGTGTCCTGTTTTGTTGCTTCTGTTGAGTTTCGCGTCTATCAAAGATCTATAGACTGGCATTGCATATAAGCTAAAATTGCACATTATGTATTGGCTAACATGCTACTAACTCATCTCTTTACAAATGAACATTACATCAATGTACAGTATATCTCCCTTGAAGAGCTATGAAGCCTCATCCTTAGATTTCAGTGACAGTGAAGAATTCTAGGGGCATTTTTCTTGCCCCTACAATCTCACACTGTACTACCTCTTATAGCTTCTCTATCCTCACAAGAATAACTGGACTTGTAACTATTGGTAATGGAAATTGTAAAAAAGTGAGGAGAATATGAGCAGCTTCAGTCTTCAGTAACAAATATCTATACAGAAAGAGTAACTATTGTAGTCAATGTCTGGTTTACTTCTGAAGGCCATTTAGAGGTAGAATCAAACGGACACTTTCCGATTACCACTTCAATAAACACACATGTACATACATACATTACATATGTAATTATAATCGGTTACTGGTTTTGTGGCCAATGGCAGTCTTTTTACCAGATTCAGTGAAATATGGTATCACATTTTTGGTACACATCTGGATGACGGATAAACACAACAGGACACAATCAGACCTGTTGAAATCTATGTGGCATCAGTAATATGTCATAGTTATTAAGCCATAATATTACATTTATATCATAGTTGTATTATTCTTTATCCATGGCAGCTATAGCAGCAGTAGTTAAATAAAGTAAGTCAGGCAAGCATGAGCGTTTCTCTGTTTTTGTGGCACTTTTTTTTTAACAAAGTTACAAAGCTGTGATGTTAAAACAGTCTAATGCCATCAGCGAGAGCCCACAGACAGTATTTGCCGTGACAGACAGAGTGATGACCCGGCCCTGTGTGATGGATATGTGACACGGCAGCTTGGGGCCCCAGGGCCTGGCTCTTGGGGTGGGGTTTAGCCATAATGGTGTGCTTAATTACCTGCACAGCCACACAGCAGGTCATTAGTCAGACTGGGACGCTAGGTCTCACCTGTCACCAAGAGATAAACAATCCTCCTACCAGATCTGGGAACCTCAGAGGAAAGGGAACAGATCGCTGTTGAGGTAAGTTGGGGCGGGGCGGTAAGGGGAAAGTAGCAAAGTACAATATAAGTGGTACATTTTTTTTTTAAATAGAAAGATACTTTTTAGGTTTCAGAAGGAAGAAATGAGACTTTGAACAGTCCCTGCTAAATATTAAACCTTGGTTGATGTACATCTGGTATCAAATGTGGTTGAGATTGAGGATGTTTTTTCAGATTAGCATGTCTTACATGTCGACTGACAATCTTGATAGATTTGGAGAGCCTTTATTTAGTCAGAGCTTAATGATGTCATACACAGCATTTTGTAACATGACATTTTCATGTCATGTTAGGAGAAGGATAAGGGTGTAAGAAAACCAATACCCAAGTGGAAATATAAGATATTATAGGATACAATAAGGAAACAGAGAGATAAAGACGTAAACAAAGTACTTACTCAAATAAAACAGAGGGGCTGTGATTAGTGTGTACAGGGTAGCCTCAAACATAAAATACCATTCTCTGGTTCAGCAAGCTGACATTTATGGACCCCTGTTGCTTCTTATGGAGCGTTCTCTACTATGAAGTGCCCATTCTGAAATGTAGCTGGCTAATAAACGGCAGCTAATGGAGAGAAGACAGTGTGTTCTTCTTATTCCATAATCTCTGAGCGCTTCATTAAGCAGCACCTTTATCTGTAGAGGGAAGCGTACCTGGTGCTGTCGTTTCCTGGCTTGTTGTAGTTCTCCAAAGCGCCCTCCCACACGCTGTTGGCCATGGCATTACCTATGGCTGTCATCACCATGCTGAGCTCCACTGGCCAGTCGTCCAGGTCCAGGGAGCGGACACGGGATAAGTGGGTGCCCAAGTTTCTGTGTATCCCAGAGCACTCGATGCACATCAAGGCGCCCAGGTTCAGACTGGCCCAGTCTGGGTCTATATGAGAGGAGATAAGAAAGACTTCCATTTAAAAGAAGAAGACTATAAAAGCTTTTTAAATTAGACTGAGCATGATGTAACTTTTCAAATCTCACAAATTACACTTGATGTTAATCTTCATTCAAATGATCCACCTGTGTGGATAATCTTAATTGTAGTAAATGTATATTTCAACTTATAAATATAAGTGCTTCAGCTCAGTTGGTAGAAAAGCGCCCAATGAGCAGAGGCTGCAGTTCTTGTTGCACTATTCACAGGTTGGACTCTGAGGCCTGACGCTGTTTGGTGAATGTCTTCCGCCCCGATCTCTACACATATTTCCTATCTATCTTCAGCTGTCCTGTCAAAAATAAACACAGAATGTACCCCAAAACAATCCGTAACAAAAATGAACATTTAGGGTGCTGAAACACGATGTTATATGAAGTAATTTAAGTAATTCTAAAGATAATGGGGTCTAAATTCCTCTCCTTGAAGTTGTTTCGTTAATATTAGTTTACGCTTTTTCTTATTCTTTCAAGAAAATGATAGAGAATAAAAACTTAGGTTTGTTTGGAAACATGCCTCCTTTAGAGAATGGTATCACAGCCTATCACAGGAAGACGTAGTAGATGCTGTTTGCCAATCCAAATTAAACCCAACCCAGTTCGTCCAATTTGGATTTTCGGTCTCTTCTAACTGTCAACATGAGAGTGAACTAGCGAGTGAATAACGATTTTAACCGAGGGACTGGTCCTGAAATGCCCATTTTGAAACACTGCACTATAAATGCACTTATTCATGGGTGAGAACAAGTAATCAAGTTCAGCAGATACAACAGATAGTTAACAGATGTTAACAGCATTTCTCACTGCTATAACACTTCAAATTAAAAACTTAAACACTTAAACAAATCCACTTCAAGTCAAATTTTTGTGAATGTCTTCTAACAGACCTCTCGCCTTCAATTTACAACCTTTATAGTAGATACAAAATCAGCTGTTGAGGGGAAGAATTGTACTCACTGGGAGCATCACAGTCCACACAGAAGCTGTTCCCCCTCACGTTTCGTATGGACTGAATGGCCATTGCGTCACTCTGGCTTCCTAACCGAGACTGTAAGAATCAAGGGAGAGAAACAAGTCAGCAGGAACTAATCATTGTGAGAGTCAGAGAAGGCAAACAATTATAGCTGGACTGAAATTGTAGACAACCAGCGAGAGGAGGGAGGGAGGGAGGGGAGGTGGTTTTACAAAGTGTTAGGAAAAGACTGAGGCAGAGAAAATATGAATATGAAAATGAGGCCGTTTCTCCCCAGTATGCTGACACAAGCCGTGTTCTATCTCTGATGTCTGTCAGTTCTAATAAGAGATCCCCCACACTGCGGTGCACCTGTCTGACAGCCTCCCACATGTGACAGCTTGAAGTGGGTGAGGAGGAGCGGAGGAGGGTGAGGCCACAACACAGGTTGGAAAGAGGGGAATGTAAATGAAGCAGCAGCACTGTAAGATGATGACGATGCTGTGGTCGGATTGTGATCACCAGTCCTTGGATACATCATGACCTTTCTGTACCTTGTTCTTTATGCTCTCGCAGCACTGCAGACTGGCAAAGATCTGGCTCTCAATGGCTTGGACCCACAGTTCCCTCTCCTCGTACGTAGAGGCTTCAAAGTTCCATGTCTGACCCGTCAGCGACACAATGACGAACTCAAAGGAATCTTCTTGCTCTGGAAAACACAAATGAACAAGGAATCAGTACTTTGGCAACATGTATATTGATTGTTAAATCTGAGCGACACAGCTTTGGAATGGGCTTTAGCAGTTCTTCAATACATTCTCGGTGCCTCTTGTGTGCAGGGGGGTGTGTCCAGACTTTTAAGACTGGGGTGGCCCAACTGGGGCACACTGACTTAGAAGAATAGAAGAAGAAGAATATTTTTGTTGATAGATGTTACACACTTTTCCTGCTTTTTCTGACAAGGTAAAAAGTCAATCGTTGTTAAGGCCAATTAGATTTCGAGGGGGGCCCATGCCCACACTAGACACGCCCCTGTTCTGCTTCCTTTATTTTTATGATGCCTTAAAATCTCAACATCTAAAAATATTTTACCTAAATCAACAGCAACACAAAACATCACCCGTTTTAAATCACATTTTTGTCTTTAAGCATTTGTAATGATCTGGCTTTTCACTTTCTTCAATTACCCCCGAGTTGTAAGGATCTAAACTACTTTATTATGCACAAACTCAACAGAAGCAGCACTGACTAAAGGCAGTTTTGTTTTAATGATTTCAACTTTTTGCTGAGAAATTGTGTCTTGTGTGCTATTTACCACACATCCTAAGAGCATTAGTTTCTGTCACCATGGAGAAGAAAGCAATCAGACCGACAGCCCAATCAAAACACTGTGAACAAAATACTCTGTTGGAGTTGCTGAATACATTGTAGAATTTCAAGAATCTGATAATAAATGTAAGATTCACATTGTATAGACTTATTTCTCAACAGCTCAGTTATTGGATGTTTGTTAATGAAATGCACCTAGGCAGTTTAAGTTCACTTCTACCTCAAAAGTTTCTATGTGCACAAGCTTTGTACCCTGGATTTAATCAAAGAATGGAGTTGTTGTTCTTTTGTTATGATGGATCAAACAGGGTTTATAGCTTTGAAAAGCAGTAAATCACATAAAATTGTCTGTAGGAAAAATGAAGGGGACTTTCACTTCCAAAACCAGGGGCGCTAAAAACGTCAATTCCCACTTTGTAACTCTTAACTCATATGAGTTACAAAACCTATGGTCACTTTCCTGGTATGGTAGCCTTAGCTCAGAAAACTTTTTTTTGTGTGTTTTAAATGGATGACACTTGAAGACACCCCATAGAGTTTGAGTGATTTTGGTGTTTGTGTAATAAAATGTAAAAAAAAAAGCATTTTAACCAAAGTTTTTACTTACATTACAAATGTCATTGACAGTTTGAGTATAAAGCCATAACGACCGGAGCCTCTTTTAACATCATGAAAACAGTCTTCCACTTTTAAATCTTCTGGTAGTGGCCTTTTGATCTTTAATCTATCAGCATATTGGACAAAGCTTCAGTTTGGGTATTTGTTCATATTCGATGGCTTAAATTTGAATTCTTGTCACAGCTGTTAATAAGAGAAACCATGATTTATCTCCTTGTTATAATCTCAATTATCTAGCTGACAATTTGTCCAGGGTTTCATACAATAATATACTGCAAATTGCAACCATAATGCAATATATTAGTGCACAACAACATGTATAACCGTTGTTGTTTTTTTGATATCATGAAACCTGTTTATTTCTCTTTAAAATGAGTTGTGAATCTGCCGTGTTTTGCCCGCCTCTTTGTGTTTAAAGGAGATTTATGGAAATGTCACCTGTCATTCTCAAACGAGAGGTCTGACACGACATATGTTCCAACACATGCTGTAGTGCCTCTGCTGCTCGGATGCAATTCATTAACTGTGTACTGTACAATGTAAAGTCTCTGGTCTGTGCACATGCTTGAGCTCATAGCCAAATGATTTGTAATTACCTAATTATGTCTATGCAAATAGTCAGCTCATTTGCATAAACCATGTTTGGAGGACTGGAGGCAAGTAGACACAAGGGAAATGTTTTTCCCGCGTAGCTTTGTCATTATTTTTTAATAGAAGAAACATTAAAAAGATCAAAATGTTAAATGTACAAAAATATATTTATAATTCTAATGTCTAACTTTTGATGCATGAGTAGATACTTGATATTAAATTAACTCTTTATGGGTTTTAAATTATGCCACTATGATGATGATAAGATCACAACACAGACCATATATTCATGGATATTTTGACACTTTATTTTCAGAAACAATTCACCCTCTTTGCCGTGTGGCACATCCCTGTGCTGGTAAGTGACAGTCGTCTGACGGATGCCGCTAATGTAGCACTCCTTGAGCTGTGGTGGAGGATCATCTCTTCAGGGTGAAAGCAATAATCCAATTAGCTCGACACCAACTTCAATTATCTGATTTAGTTTGTGGAATCGACTACAGGTCACAGAGAATCAATAAAGGCTTAAAACCCTCTTTATTTAGACCCACAGAAAAAGTCTTCATGTATGTGTTCTAAAGCAGAGATGCCCGATTACATTGTATATCTTTTACTGATGAATCAAAACTTAAAGAAACCAATGCGAGGACTAAAAGGGAAAAAGTACGATTCATTGGACTACATGCAGCAAAAATCAATATTTCTTCTCCGAACTTCAGGTACATTAACTAATGCATTTGATATTATGTGGTTCCGGGACTCAGAAGCGCTTCTACTTGTGTTTTCATCTTTTTAAAAAACCTGAACAAAGCTAATTATTCTGTTGGCTGCCCAGGCAATAAATTGGAGGCATTAAAACACTTTCATTATGGAGATTAAAAAAGCGACGGATGGCTGCTTTCTTAAACTGATGAGCATACAAGGGAAAACAAATCTAATTCTCCATGCCTAGTAATGCACACAGGAGACATACTGTAGCCACTAAAGAGACAGAGGAACATGTGCTGCAGGAACTTTTATTTGTGACCCAGGTATTGTCATTACGTGCAGCCCCAGAACCCTTATATTACTTTTTAATGCTGACAACATTGTAACAATCAAGCTCTATCAGCCAGTTAATATAGGTATGTAAGCATGATACTGGGGGTCAGTGTAAATCTGAGCAGGAACAATGTGTCAAAGGTGTTGATGCTATCTTACAGGCACCTGCCATGATGAGCTTGTAAAAGGGCCATTAGTGCTTCGGTTATTACTCAACGGCTGCAGCCGGCACGCGGCGAGCACAGGAGCAATCACCTTGTCACATTAACATGAGCATTAACCTCCTGACCAAATCTATCCGCGAGCCCACAATCAACAAGTTCTTGCCAATTAGAAATAAATTAACACAGCTCTGCTTGTGGGCGGACAGAAAGAACACAATTTAAAGCCAACGTAGGAGCAAAGTGTGAGGAACGAGCCAAATATGATTTCCCTTAATTAACATGGCATAATAAAAAGGAAATTAGACTATAATGACCACAGAGGTACTAAGAGGAAGGAACAGATACCGATATGAATCTTAGTCCGCCATTTACACTGATCATTAAACTCTTTGGGATCCTCTCTGTTATAAATGTTATTTATCAGACACATGAAGGCCTCTTTCAGCAACAAAGCAGCACTTTGATGGGCAGAATGTTTGGCCAATCATAAATGATGGCTTCTGTGTGCAAAAATACATGTTAAATACATCTTTTCATCGCACAGGGAAAGAAATACAGGTATAATCTCTACTTCATGTGACAGCCATAGTTTTCAGCTACTTTTCAAATATTTAAACAAATGATGACAAACTACAAAAATACGAATCACTGCCGAGGATAACAAACACAGATTCTTAAGCGTTGTCCTTTGAATCACGAACAAGGTTTATTTGGGGTTTTTATGTCCTTATTTAAAGACAGGTCCTTGGACAGAGCCAGAAATCGATGAAATAGAGAGGGGGGAACGACACGAAAGGAGCCAAAGGCCTGACCCGATCCCGGGCCGCCCGCCCAGAGGACCATAGACCCCTCACACTAGGCACACGCACCAGCCACCAGGCCAGGTCTCTTGTCAGCTTACAGTTTCTATCATTTCTATTATAATTACACCTTGAAATGCGTTGTAACTTTCCAACAACATAAATTATCCCCCCCAAAAAAGCAGTTTTCACATTTGCATTCCTGAAAATATCTAGAAAATTCCAGGAGGACTGCTCGGGATGTCCTCCTGACCTGACAGTTCACATATGTACTTCACAAAGGGGGGGGGGGGGGGGGGGGCCTCCTGAGGTCAGACATGACATAAAAACACAACGCGGAAGTAGCGGACGGAGAAACAGAATCACTATACAAAGCTATAATGAGAATATTTGCCTTTATATCAATGCTACGTGTATTTTAACGGAATCACAATGTCAACAAAAGAGTGGAGAACAACAAACTGCCAAACAGAAAACGTAATGTAGCCATTAAATTATGTGCACGGAGATCGTAGAGGTCGCATGCATACACTCTATGCAGCAGTCACAGTATATAAACGTCACTCCCCCCTCCTATTGGCTCGAGGTGAATTCTCCGTAGAATATCCTGCTGCGTTCTCACATCATCCTACTCAGACTTGCTGCAGAAAAAAAATAGTGGGGGTCTGGCCGGAGAAACTCTGGGTGAAGTCCGAACGAGAAATGTGGCTGTTTGCATTCACACATACAGCTTCTTCTTGGCAAGTTTTTGGCAAGTGTGAAAGCACTATAACATTCCTTAAATGTTTCCCCTGGCTTAAATACTAAACAGTGTATAAGGTATTAGCACCATATCAGCCTCATACACTGGCCAAATACTACTTGATGGATCAGTACTGACAAAAAATTATGAATTTTACATATAATTACTGTGATACTTACAGTACACTTACTTACTCGCTTTAATAAAAGATCAGAGTACAGAATGTTTTCCTGTGTTTAAACTTGTTTAGAAGTGTACATCACATTTAAATACCATTAAAAGGGTGTTAGTTTGACCTGAAAATTAAAGTGGAACACTAGAGAAAGGAGGGTGACCTGAGGACGGTGATTCCTCTATTGCTGTGCCTGTGCAGCTGATGCACCACCGAGGACCTGTGGACCAGATTAGCACCTCAGGGGTTTAATGCCGAAGCCCAGCTGTGCTGTCTGTACAGCAGGCAGCATCTATTCTGTCTAAGCCTCTCAAAGACCTCTGGAGAATGCTCGGACGAACCCTTAGAAGGGACTTACAACAGTCTTTAGCCTTGAGGTTTACCCTTTTTATCCATTCGTGTGAACAGTTGGCTGAAACGATGACGAGGTGCACAAGGTGAGCTATTGTTTTGTTGTGTCGCGTTGTATGCATGCATCAGGCAGTCACTTAAAGAAGTGCTTGCCGTTCCTGTGAATTAACGAGCAGTTGGGAAGAACAGGCCAAGGCGGTGCCATCTGTAAATGTCACAGGCACTGCTTGCTCATTTTACACATCATTAAAGCCAATATTCCTAACCTGTATCAGAGCAATCAGGAGCAGGCCATTACTGCGACAGGGGCCCCAGGGGAACCACGACCAAACTCCGAAAGAAGAGAGCAGGGAGGGAGGGAGAGATAGAGCGCACTCTTTATCTATCTGACACACATACTGACGCACGCTCCTGCACACACTTTAAAACACTTTCACATGCACACGCACCAGCGAAAACAGGGCGCACGACACACCTTCCAACAATAAACAAACACATGAAATCAGCACCAATACGGCTACACTAATAGCTAGTGCATTTAACAACAGAGCAGAATGAAAACAGGGCCAATTATACATGTATCTGTGGGCAGTGTGTATGGAGCCCAAATGAGAATCTTGTTATTCCTTTCCCTCCGTACTGTGGCGCTCAGAAAGCTAAGCCATTACAACAGCAGAGGCTCCAGGGACAGCTTTCGGAAATGAGAGCGAGTCGGGGAGTGACAAAACAAAGTATTGAGATAAACACCCACCATTAGCACAGGCAGTTAAACCTCCATTTCCTAATCCTCAGCTGGACTCCAGAGGATATTAACCCTTCGTTTACCAAGGTGCGGGACAAAAGGTTCCAGATTAAGGTGGACTGACAATGTATAGGATTGGACTCAGTTTCAATTCAACAGTCAGTGTCGGTTAACGTGTTGAGGGCATAAAAGGATCTCGATCACTTGTTTTCGGTTAATCTGAAGACGAGTCAGAAACAGCAAAACACTGATTTAAAGCTGCAGGACTGAGTCAAAGTAAGACAAAGGACATAAAGGAAATCAGACATGAACAAAAAAAGTTAGGGAAAAATAATCAACTACAAATGAAGACAATAAAACAGTCTCTTAGCCTTTAAAGCTCCTGTGAGGAACTTTATGTTTGTTTTAATTGAAGCGACCGCAGTGGTCAAAGTGGTATATGATATCTCTGCTGATCTTGTAATGAACATGATTTAGTTTTTTTTTTAATTAAAAAAAATATATCCTGTTGGGGCGCCAGTAGCTTAGTGGTTAGTTTGCACCCCATATATACATAGGCTATGGTCCTCCAAGCAGGCAGCCCAGGTTTGAATCCGACCTGCGGCTCCTTTCACGCATCATTCCCCACTCACTCTATCCACTGTCCTAAAGGCATAAAAATCCCCAAAATAAACCTTTAAAAAATCCTTCTTTCATTTAACAGTCAAACATATCAATGATTAAGAATCTTTGTGAGCAAAAATGTAAGAAAAGAAAAAGTATTCTTCTGCAGCGAGCTGTAAATCATCGCCTGATACCTACCCTATGGCAGCTGTTTCAGACATAAAGAGTAACTTTATAGAAATAGTCACATCTACCTGTCTGCTATCACAACTAGCTAAAAAACGCCTCACAGGAGCTTTAAAGTTTTGGTTTCTGGTAAATACTTATATAAATAATATATAAAATAGCCAATTCTAATTATTAAATATTGAATATCAAAAAACAAAATATTACATTTAGAGTAAGTAGTAGTGGAATAAATGTAATTTTACAGGACTAATATTTCTTCAGTCCGAGTGTTCACTTAAAGATAGTTCTGAATCAGAAGAGCTGTTCTCATTATTCTATTAAAGCTCTTCATGCATGTGTAAAAACATGTGTGTCATACATGTTACTGAGGTCATCATGTGCGATTAAAGTTAAATGTTTGCATTAAACCTCTTCGAAATACTTTGTGTACATTACAGTCAATGTTTTGTTCTTATTGAACTAATTAGTACTACTATGTCTTTTTTATTCCCAGTGATTTCCAAAGTGCATATCCCAGCAACTGTGACAATGAGTTAACAATTAATTTCCCAATCCTCCTCTAACTGCTATTACAACCCAGTAGAGGAGTTCTTCCAACCACTTTAAACTCAATCAATTTGAACTACAAAACAACACTAGTTGATTAAAATCTGTTTTTTGAACCTTTCATTAGAATAAGTGGATTATAAACCAATTCAAGACAGATTTGATTAGAAAATGTAACCATTAAAAATGAAGAGAATTGATTCCAGTCCTTCACAATACTAGTTTAAGCGTATTTGAGTTCATTAGATCTCACATAGCTGCAATTATGTTAAAAAAACAAAAAAACAAGAACGTCTTGATTTCATGTGGGTCTATAAGCTGCTTCAGATCAGATCTTGTAATGTAAAGAAAAAATAAAGAACAAATTCAAAGCCTTTAAAGCAAACACTTGGCTCTTGTATTGCCCCTGTTATCTGTGACCTTAACATGAATAAACATCTTGTTCCATAAATCTTGAAGAATCCAGAAAGAGCCTGTCACTATTTCTCTCCATCCCTGCAACTTCTTCTCCACGCTCACGAGAGGATGAGCTGAAAACCTCCAAAACAATGAGCGTTTGATACACTTTCTTTAAAAGAGAAATACATTAATGATGCTCCCTGACAGTCTGCATTAATCAGAGGGGGCTCCCCTTGAACACAACTCTTTATCGGCCATCGATTTTCCAGTGGGTTTATGGCGAGCGACACACCGAGAAAGCTCGTCGCCGGGCGGCTGCTGGGAAACACATTACGGGGCTGTCAGTTGTCTCGCCATGCATCCTGCATCATTCTTTAAGCACATGAGAAGTTCATTACACTGCACAGCTCTGACAGTGCATACCATATTAGGGACTGTGTCCAATGTGCATAAAGGGAAGAACAGAAAAAGGTATTCTCTCTTTATCTAAATATGGCTTTAGTTCGATAAACATTCAAGAGAATAGATTAATTTAGCTTAAGCCTTTCTGGAAGTTTGCTGAAGAGATACTAGTTCTCTGCAATAATTGTCTGTCATGTAGCCTCTTTTTCCCAAAATAATGAAGCTGATGTAAATTACGTCTCGGATTTTCACCATTTTCAGCCACCATTTAGTTAAGTCATGCTAAGTACTTCTGCACCATATTTGTAAATAATGATGCACTAACCGTTTCCCGCACGTCTCACGTTGACCAAAATGATTCCTCACCTTAAGACGTGCACGCTGTTTTGATTTATGATGCTTCACAACTACTAAAATTCAATTTCAGCCTGCATTGCACACTTCTGATTGCCCCGTAAATGAGATAAACTGATAGCAATTTATTCAAGGATCCCACCTCTCCTTTCCTCTCCTCCTCTTCCTTCCTCTCCTCTTTCCTGCTCTTCTAACAGGAGACACAGCGACTATTCCAGACTTGGATGAATCCAATATTTAAGCAGCGATACGTCTGTATTCCAGACCACTCAGCAGAACAGACAAGGTGATGCTAATAGAAAAGCTTGAAGAGAAGCATGAAAGAGATAGAAAACAGTGTGCGTGCTTGACGACTTGAGACACATTTAGAATCTGCCTCCTCCTGGTCTTGATTACCCTTAGATTTTCTCCTCATGAAGTCCAGGAGCAATTCGACTCCATTACTCTGGTGTGAGGCGTTTATTGATGAGATTTGATGCTGTTTGATAATGCCAGCCATCAGTCACTCTTGGCTTTAATGTGGGTGTGTAGCTCTGCCATGAGAGCCCCATTAAGAGCTAAGTAATGTCAAATAAAACACAAGAAATGGATATAACACTCAAAAAGTGTGCTGGGAGCTGTACACTGCTTCTGTACCTGAACTCTTCAGGTTAGATCTGAGAAAAAAAATCATCAGATCTGGGATTAACTTTCCCCGAAATACTCCTACTAAAAAAACAGCAACACTTATCTCACAGCACTTATCTCGGAGATGGCGATGATGTTCCCTCTGAACAACAATGTGGTCAACAGACCCATTCAGACTTTAAAGAGAAGCTGTCAAAGACCATGATAAAAAAGTATAATGATTATAAATGCTTAGCCCCATTTAGGAGGCGTCAATGCCATTGTTGTTGTTATCCAGCGTATCAATCTTGTTGATTGATCATCCCGCTCTTGTGACATCAGTTTTATGGCCTCTGAAATGCGTCCCAGTGTTTTCACAATGCCATCCAATTAGGGTACTCCATTCATCATTGGGCCGGAGAATCATTATTAATTGGGTGGAGAGCTGACTGCCACTCCCCTGCTGAGGAGGGCCACGGCTTCTGGAGATCAGGCCATTCAGACAGCGGTGAAAGAAATGGGGGGCTGAGAGTGTGCAGTGTGCAGGGGGGTGGTTCACATAGAGATACTAAACCAAACACATTTTTGTACGGCACTGCAGAATATACAAGACTACATATCCGATTTGTGGCTGCAAGTCATCTGGCATCTGTAAGTCTGTGTGTGGCTATTTTATGACAGCACGCCTTTAATTCAATCATATATGCAACATGTTAGAAAATAACTCATTTTCTAATTAGTAATATTAATCTCTAATTACTAGCTGCTTAAGACAGCTACTTGACTCTGAACAGCACCAAGGATCCTTCACTTGTGTCCCCACACACACACACACACACACACACACACACACACACACACACACACACACACACACACACACACACACACACACACACACACACACACACACACACACACACACACACACACACACACACACACACACACACACACACACACACAACATTTTTGTGGTCTTAATAAATTGTTAAAGTGTCCATGGGATTTAATCCTCAATGCTGAAAAAAGATGTAAGGCTTATTCTGACACGTCTGAACAAACCTACTTATAATGGCATTATCGGAAAATGAGCTCAGTTCTCAAGATAAGTTAGGTTTCAATAATCCTCAATAATGTATGAAAATATTTGTCTTACTTTGAGAAAATCTGCAAAAGAAGAGCAAATTCATGCATGTGTCCACCCATTACAGTTATTTAGAATCGTGGACACTGAAAGATGTTGGTACTTAAGCATTGGTCAATCTTTACCTGTGAAATATTGAAAACCATGAGGACAGTTTAATAAAAAGTGGTGGATATATGGTATTTCATGTACATATTTGAGGACCATTTTAGTGTTAAGAGCTGTTGCATCAAAAAGAACCTGTAGGTGAATTAGTTAGTTGTAGAATTAGCTAGTCTCATAGTCAACTGTCTTTGTGTTAGAAAGTTTGGTACTCTAAAGCAGTATCAGAGTGATTGGGTTGTACCTTCATTGCCTGCCGATAAGCCGTCTGGCTTGGTGATGCCCGTGCTCTTTTTCCGCCTGTGTTTCTTGCGGTTGGCGTGCGGAGAAGGAGGTGGCTCAAGTTTAGGACTCGTGGCGCTGCCCACACTGGAATTTGCAGGATCACTCATTCCATTGGCTGAAGAAGACACAGAAGAAGAAAAAAAAACATTAATCCTTTATATGTTTATTTAAAAAAGTGTATCACTGCTCATGTAGATAAGCTTAAGTTTCATTGTTACAGCATCAGCCTGAAAGCTACAGTCAATACTGACAGAGTACAACTTTGCAATCCTTAGCTACTGACAAATTAATACAGCATGATATGTAAGTCTTTAGATATTCCTACTATTCTGTCATCATAACAGGGGTTTTTAGTTGTGTTCAATCCCACAAAATCATAGTCCAGATCACCTCAAAGTTTCAAACACTAAACAGTATTCAGGCTAATTCAACAGTGAAGCATCTAAAGAAATGAGACTCTAAATTGGACATTTTTTAAATGAATGGAATGAATATTCCCAGAAGATCATCACACTGAGTGCTTGAACTTTCAAACCATTGAGAGGAAAATAACTGAGATGTAGAAATAAAAGTCTACTGGTTGGTTTAAGTGCTTTGATGAACCATCAAATAAACATCAAGACTTACAGACGATTGAGCGGATGTCCAAATTAAAGTAAAAGAATTACTTGATGAAAGATGATCTAGGAATTTCTATGACACTGCATTATAGAATCATGTTAGCTCCGGTTCAAGATTGTTTTTGAGGACTGTTTATAAGTCTGCTATTAATTAAACATTGCTCTCAACTGAAGCTACAAGTCTAGTATAAAGACAGAAGTATGAAATTAAAAATAAACATCATTACATGCATTACATTTGTAGAATATTAATGGCTGATTTGGAAAATATTAAACTATTCTTTTGAACCAAATCGTATCATCGTGTACTGACAATGAGCAATGAATAACAAATGATGTAGTCTTTATCGGAAGTGTCATGCAAAGTAGAGGTAGACTTGTCACATCTTGAAAATGTGTTTGTCAGAGTTGGAAATGGCTTTGAGTGCTCCAAAAGTAAGTGCGTCGCTCTGGTTTTAGACAGAGTGAAGGACAGGTACGGGGCCATCAGTGAACAAATGGTTACCTAAGTTAGCCTGCAGCAAAGCTCTCTATATGACTGTCTGAGAGTGACAGGGGGCTAAGAGCCGGCTTTGTTTCTTGTAAGTGATTTTATAAATGTGATATTAACCTGTGCTACCGTTGGGCAAAGGGATAGGAGGGATGGGACGATAGGAGGGGGATGTCAGCTTGCCATCTTTCTGATTTCCTGACATTTGACATCACTTTCCCTTCTTTCCCCCTCCGGATGCCATTATGAATCTGGGAGCGGGGGCCAGGGGCCTGGGGGAAGCAGGGAGGGAGGGCCGGTAGATGGGCCCCATATTGCTCTCCTCTTACCACCCTGTGTGGTGCTGGCAGCCTCCTCCATTGTCTCCCATCAAAAGCTCATTGTAGTGTGGCAAACTCCATTCATTTCCCTGTGCACCGTCCCAGCCCCAGGGGTGGAGTGCAGGAGGACAAGGGGCTCAGGGATTATTGCTGTTGTCGTTGCCAGTTGCACATACTATAATGTGCGGCACTGTGCCATTAGCCAGTGTACAACATTAGGCCTAATTCGGTCATTACCTTTAGGGAGATGGGGCTGTCTTGGAGGAGTAAGATGGGCTCAGCGGGGGATTGAAGATGCTAACGTGGGGGGAGAGTGGAGCTCTGAGGGCCCGGGGATGCTTTGCTTGAGCGTGGGCAAAATATAGGAGACATCACCTGAGACACACAATGTTTCTGCACTTAACTTAGTGATTCCTCTTAATGAGGGGGGATGTATACAAACAATAATGTCATGAATACAAATGAATAAGAACTGCTGCCATGTTTAATTTGCAAGAAGATAAGTGAATATTAAAGAACTAGAAGACAAGTAATCTTGAGATTTTAGCATAAATAGCCAAGTTCTACTTGGAAAATAATACTACCTATTAATAAACACAACACTGGGGCTTGTGCTAGCCTACACACATTAGGCTCTCTGGTGTGTTTTGAATGGCAGCACGCAGCCACACATGTAGCAGCCCCTAGTCGAGGCGTCTGTTTCAATTTCCCTGCTCTCTTACAACAGCCCCCCTGAGACGAGTCATTAGCTGGCTCAGACAGCTGGGGGCACAGGGGTCCTCCATGTGCCCCCCCCCCTCCCTCTGCTTCCTCCCCCCTCTCCATCCCAGCGTCTGTCCTGCCAGCACGGCTCCGTATGGTGCAGGGAAGACTTGCGCTCCAACCTGCCTCCGACGTGACAGCCAGCATTTGTTTAATGTCGCTTGAGGTTAAAGGGGAGGGCTGCCCCTCGGGGGCCCAACCGTGTCATAAACACCTCTAATTATCAATTTCTGCCCTTAATGTTGTGGAAAATGACCCTGGGTCTGCTCATCGTGCACCTCCTGCACCTGAAACATATATTGGGAGGTACTCTTCCCTTATCATGCACAAATTAGGCTTTAAGAATTCTGGAACATGACGGCATAGGAGCAGGAAATGGATAATACTACAGTCCACATCTCTGAGGAATAATATCAAAGCACCTGAATCCTAATGGTTTTATAACTTAGAGTCTCCTGACTCTCTGTGGTTTTCAGGACCAAACTATACAAGACAATATTTCTTAAGTAGAGAATGATCAAGTCAGAATTGGACTTATTCTGTGTTCACTTTGGTTATTAGCGAGCTGTTAGTGTGCATGAGAGCCATCAGAACCAGGCTGGGTAATGAAGCACCCTGGGGATCAGGAGTCTCTTTCCCACTCAGCCACCATGACCTGGGCAGCTGAATAGGTATGAGCCTAACCTGTGATTACTGCATATTACACTTCTACATGAAGATTACAGTTTAAACATGATTCAGGATGAAGTCTATGGGTGAGACAAAGAGGGCGCTGCTAACAGCTTCCTGCCTTTACCAATGTCACACTGAGAATGAATGAGAATGAAAAAAAGGGTGAGAGAAAGAAAGAGAGAGAGAGAGGCTGAGGGGGGGGAGGCGATGAAGAGGAGGGGAGTCATTTCATTGTTATTCAAGAGGCTCCGGGTGAGGAGCACTATGATTCCACCAGGCCCCTTGACATGGCAGCCCTGCCTGTCCTCAATCAAAGCCAACGGCTGCAATTAATGGCAAAAATTAGAAACAATCACCGCCTCCCCCTTATTATCCTCAATTAGAGCGTACTAATCAAGGCCTGATCGCGCTCTGCTGCTCTCTCCAAACTAAATGTCAAACTTCATTACGGCCTGGCGTAGAAATCAAACGCCCCACATGCTATCACCCTCACATCGGGAGGCCAAGGTGTAAAACACAGTGCCACAGGAAAAGGCTATCTGTGCATTAACTACATGCGTCCTGATACGCAAACTTAGAGGAGAGAAATAATTTAGCAGAACTAACTCACGACTACTAAGAAGTAATCAGGAGGACAGGGATGCAGATTTGGATAGAGAGGCTAAGGATGGGCAAAATATGAATAGGTGCAGAATGATCCGTTTGTAATTTGGATCAACTTCAGATTATTTTCGGAACCCTTTTTTCCCTAAAAAATGTCAAGTCTAAGCTTCCCAGAGCCTGAAACAATGTTTCTAATTGCAGACTTGCAAGTCCAACAAAAAAATCTATTTATGAAAAAGAAAAGTAGCAATTACTCAAAATGTAGCAGCTGGGACCAGGAAATGTTTCTGTCTGTTGATCTGTTGTCTCCTTCTGTTGAACATCACAATCAATCTATTGAATTTGACCTTACAATCATTTGTTTCAGCATGAGAGCAATGACCCAAATCTCCAACAACAGGTTAATGCTGATTTAAATAGTGAATGAGGGGGAACACTGATCTACTGTAATCTTTTGCCTTTGGGAACATGACATTACTCACACTGTGAGCAGGACTTAAGTTCTTGTCATCAGCGAGCCGGTCACATTGTTTGAGCCTCTTGCTTTTAATTCAGGTTCAGAGATTGAGGTGTGCCAAGGAGAGCTGAATCTAAACAAGCACCCAACGCATTAAGAATGCGTGTTCTTATGAATGCAAGCAATAGAAAAATTGGGCCGGGATTTAATCAAAAATCTGCGCTCAATATTCAAGAGACGTTACTATCTGTGCTTCTGCCTTTGCTCAATAGGTTTACAAATGAGGACATTCTTTAAATAATATGGAAATGGTTACCTGGCTAAGATGCATTCATTCACTACTGAATCATCAATCTACAGTTTTTGCATCTCAGAATCACATTTTATGTTAACCTGCAACCTTCACCAAGGATAATGGAGTGATTGGGCTTGGTTCAAGTCAATTCAAATGGCAAAACATGAGCACCCTTCACCGAGGAACACCCTCTATTGATTATTGAAGGCACATTAGGTAGGAAGATAAGAGTGTCGCATTTCAATCAGGCTCGTGTTTTTGGAGAGTCAAGTCACATTTCACGCTGCCGACATATTCTAATGTGATAACTCAGATTTTTTAAATTGTAAAGAGACATAAAGGCAAGATGTTCAGAGAAGTTGTTTTTATCCACAAAAGATGTTCCGAGACTTAAAACTGTCTGCACTGACTATGCACTGATTACAGAGAAACTCCTTTCCCGAAGACGTGCAACATATCTATCATTTGATGCAATGTGTCTACCATTATTTTCAGCTCATTTGCCTCACTCAAGCTCATTTGTGGTTACCTTAAGAGTAGCATGAAAATAATTGAAGAAAATAGAATAATGGAGCAAATTTGTGGATCTGATTTAGTTGAAGACTGGATGCTGGTTAATGAGCTATGATCAAATAAGAGGGCTTTTCAGTTTACCAAACATGAAAATGGAAACTTCTTATTTTCCCAAACAAAATGTTCAGGAATCAAAATCTGTCCTGTGCAAACGGGCCGCCAAACGCACACATTGACAAACATCCGTTATGAATCCCTTTCTTCTCCCACATATACATTTTCCTACAGAGGAAAACATGATTCGTTGGAAAAAAAAAAAATCACATACAAACAAAAAAGAAAAAAAAAGAATCAGCAAGAACACACACACATACACAACACACACTTATGCTCATTTATTTGAGGACCCCACGAATCTAAGTAATTCTGCTTTGGGCATGCCGCTGATGGGAGACGGGGGTAGGGGGTGATGGAAGTGCCTGCGTCCAGGCAGAATTGATCGTTTGGCAGCTCCAAATGAGAGACAGTCTTGTCTGCGGAACCACGAGGGTCGTGCAGTTGGACTCCAGCAGCGCTCGTAAAGTGCGCTCTTTAAACTGCCGGGGCCCCTGGGAGCCCATGGGGAGGGGGGGAGCCGCCGCCGCGCTAATGAGAACTACCAGAGTGCAAACATGCATGGAAATGACTGTTATTCTGTTGATGTGCATTTAAGTGCTTTTTTACTGCCAACCACAAAGAGAGGGAAATAACTGGTGATGAATGGTACCCCCAAAAAAGCATTCATTTTCCTCTTCGGAAGAAAAGAGAGGAAAACAGAGGAGGAGAGGGGGGTTAAGAGTAAGATGGAAGGTAAAGACAGAGAGACAGAATGGGGGGTGGGGGGGGGGGGGGGGGTGACATGCATGGTGAATATATTATCTTACTTCACTCAAGTACAGTGACAGGGTGCAATGTGACAGGGAGGCAGTAAGCAGGGATGCAATATAGCAGAAAGTTAACATTCCCCGTTCTTCTCCTGTGAACAAGGTGCTGCTTCTCTCAAAGAGCAGCAGCCAAAAAAGGTCACAGCGATCAGAGCCCTGATCACCTAATTATGAAAATGAGGCTTCATCCGTGTGTCTGACAAACGTACGCGAATTCATTTCCATTACACCGCATCTCTGCATCAGATTCCTTTATTTTGCATTAATTCCCTCTTGTCTTTCTCGGTTCTGATATTTGATTTTAGTTGTTAATGTATATAGAGGTCTTTGGACAAGATTAAGGGAATGTAAATGTAAAAGGTCTTACGGGCTCCGCTGCTTGTACTGGTGTTGATGGCTTCATTCCACTGGTCGGCGCTGGACACAGAGAAGGAGCGTTGGTGCATGCCATCTTTACTGCTGCCAAACACAGACCCGCCTGTCTGGAGGGAGGAACTGCTGTTGGAGTGAGGGGCACCTGGAAAACAAGCGACACACATGAGAAAATGAATCCTGTATCCTTGTGTTTCCTCACTAAACCTAACCTGGCATGCTCGTCTTCTTTAGATCAAAACAATTCTTTAATAAAGGTGATAAAGTTGTAAATGAGTTTATAGCTCTGGTAGTTTCTGCAGCACTGCAATGCTGCTGCTGCTGCTACCTTATTTGTGCACATCCCTCTGTCAAAAAAACCCCCCCTTCAGACAGTCTCACACACACACAACAACCATCTCCCTCCACCTCTGCCTCTAATTAGCCCTTAATTAACAAGATACACTCTGAACGCTAATTATCTCGCCTCATCCCTCTGACTGCCACATCGATCTCCACTGGCGTCAGCAGGCGTTCTCTCCCTAACTTCCAATCAGGCGAGCCACAGACGCCTGGCACTCTTTACTAATTCATGGGTTAGGCTGCGCCATGTGGGGTCCTTCCCAACTGTTCGCGAGCAGTCGCTACAACACATCCTAACTACCCTGAAAAACTCATCGATACACTTCAAGACAAGCGAAGGATTCCAATCGGATCCCCTGCTTTAGCTTTAAAATGCATCACCTGAATATATGTCTCAGAATTTTTTTAAAAATCTGTTTGAGGTTTATTCTAAAAAAAGAAAAAAATCCTCTTACTTAATTTAAGACATTTTTCAACTTGGAATATTTTTGATGACCTAAAAAAAAATGTTTTTTTTTTTTACTATAGCCTGATAATTTTCCATCAGAAAAGTTCATTTAAAGTGTATTATTCTCTGAAAGCTGACACAATAACACATTTACAGGCTTTCTATGCACATCGTAAAAACAATGTGATTAAATTAGACAAATAGAGATGGCTTCGACTCTCAGAGGTCATATTTACAGAGGCATTGTTTTAAAAAACAAGCCATATCTCTGATTCTGTCATCAACGCTTTCTCATCTTCCAGGTATCTCACATCAAGGCCTTTTATTCAATAATTACAAGTAAATATCACTTTCTGATTGAGGTGACAATAACAGAAAATACAGAGTGTGGGTCGTGTGTAAAGTAAACTAAGCGGCACGGGTGCTTGTTAGGATAATATGTCCTACTCATTATCTAGAGTAATAAGTGTATCAAATTCACATAATCATGTCTAATTAGTATCAGTAATTATCTTGTTGGGCCCAGGAATATTAATCTTCAGGTCCCAGAGGGGAGGGAGCAGAATCGCAGCGAGAAGGGGAGAGAGAGCGAGGGAATCATGCTGAGGAGCACTGACTAAATTAGCATGCTGAAATCAGAGCAGAGGAGGAGGTGGGAGGAGGAAGAGGAGGAGGAGATGGGGGTACTGAAAAGAAAATGTAAAACTTTGTTTTACAGAGAGTGACGAATACATGATACTTATAATATAATTAATATATATAAACTAATATCTACTACATTGAAATGAAGGAATATTTGAAAATGAATTCTTTATAAACACAAAAGTAGTAGTTTTGGGTGTAGCAAAGCCCAATCTACACAGCTAAATATTCAATCACCTCATTCTTATTTGGTAATTCCTACATTTCCACCTTATCTATCATCATCTCACTATTTCCAAAGTTTGACTCTTGGACGCCTTAAAAAGACGTAAGGGGAAGAAAAAAAAACTGTTAGATAACTACACTGCAACTTGGATTGATATTTAAAATTCAACAATCAGGTCTAATTGTCAAATTGGATGCTAATGATGAATGAATTATACATGGCTGTATCCATTAGTCCCCAGAGACCACTCCTGCATAAAGGGGAGGATAATGTAATTACAGTGGAGAAATAATCAGCTTGTGGCATTAAAAGAGCACTGTACCCGCGGCTGCAGCCAGGCCTGACTCCAGTGTGTTTTACAGCTTCAGCAGAGGCTCTACGCTGGACTGACGATGACCTGACAACTGAAAACTGATGTCCTAATGATTCCATTTGATATGGAACAGGGGCCAATAGAATCAGATACATTTAGCATGTTTCCAAGTGAATTAAAGTTACAATTACTCAAAACACATGACGTACATGATCACTGTTGTTAACATTAAAGTGCAAAAATATTCTTTTCATAAATGCAGTCATCTTAATATATAGCTGAATATATCTAACCCTTATTTGATGAATACAATTGATGATCACTGATTTAAAATACAAAAAGAAATATAAGAGACGAGAATGTTTCACTTTTCTGAGTTAATTTGTTCTTTTTAAAGACATATGATGAATATTAACCTTTCTGCGTGGGAACGTTTTAGAAATGTAAGATTTGACAAACAATATTGATTGTTTATATATTAAGTGTTTGCCCAATCTTGATCAGCTAAAATATTAGCATGTTTATGTCTCAGTAGTGACTGCAGCAATTCCATGGCAATAATAGTCGTCTTACTCTTGATATCAAAAGCTCATTTAGATGAAAATATTTTATTTAAACATGAATCCTTCTAGAAACAAAGCATCGTATTGTTAAAGTCTTTATTAAAATTAATGAGAACTTTGAAGAACAAAGTACCATTATGGATATTTCTTCCTCACTGTGTATAAAGTGATAACAAAAGCCATATCGTGTGTTCTGCAGGCTATCTGGGGCTCGGGTGTTAAGTAGAGGCGATGGATTAGCGGGGAGCAGCGCTGCCTTGCTTCCCATTTCTCTTTAGGCCGGGGCCGTCAGTGGGTTGATGAGCCGTGACAAGGCCTGACCCCTCCGTGGAGTTGTTGCCATTATGTACAAGTAGTGGGATAATGAAGCATTCATGGTAATGTGGGCCGGGCAGAACATCATCTGTGGCTGTGTGTAATCCACTATCATCATCCTGACCGACGCCCAGACAGACGTCCCCCCTCCACCTCTGATACTGCTACATATTGCTGCTGCTGTCAAGCCCCGCACAAGTCCTACAGACCGCTCATATTAAGACTGTGCATGATATATTGTACTTTTAATAAGGGCATACATTGAAACAACTTCTAATTAATCTCTATGTAAAGCTATACCTCTGTATTTATTTACTTCTTTAGGTCACTATCTAATTTTTTGACCATATCTTATTTCTTCTGAGGTCTTCATGTAGGCCTGAAAAATGTTGTTTCTTAATGTCACAGGATGTGTTTAGACATTTCCAGCCCATGACTGCTGCTATGTTACACTCTGACATTAAATTTAGAAAAAATACCAAGTAAATGTCTCCACAGATAAAAAAAGAGAGCGACACAAAGTTTATGTGTAGCCCAAGCTGTACTCATACAGTTGTCAGGCGGCATAGAAAGAGAGAAAAAAAAAAAGGGAAATTATTTAAACAACAAGATGGTGAAGTAGTGGAAAATGCTTCTAATTTGGTAGGAGTACAACAGACAATGCCAAGAGTAAACTTCTACGTAATTAAAAGTGCAAAATAGCCATTATAATCTGGTTCTAATGAGACATATTACATCACTTCTGAATGATGGTGTTATTTTTACAGTGTGCAGGGAGGATACTTAGACAAGAAAACTGGGAACAGAACTGTATAAAAGTGCACCGGTGGTTTCATACTGGCTGAGGGCAGGTATTTCTGAACAGAGACTACTGGTTTTACTCTGCTTTAGATTAAATCTGGTGACAAATTGTGCTACAGTTCCAACAGGGAATGAGAGAAACACTTCCTCATGCATCGCTCTCCCCCACTGGATTGATTCAAAGTGACTGGGCCCATTAACACTTTGATACAATGTATCTGTCGCCGGTGACACGGCAGGATGTGTGTTAACACGGAGGATCATATTTAAAACGGTTCCGCTCAGCACCCAGCGAAAGGAATTAAACCTGGCCGCTCGGCAAACTCGTGGGCGCATGCGTTCTCTCATTTACTCTCTGTCTCCTCAGCCTTTGCTCTTCATCTTCCCATCTCCCCTCATCCACGCCGCCCCCTCCTCCTTTCCGTCCCTATCCCTCTTCTCCCAGTGATTATAAAGGTCTTTAGATCTAAGGAATGAATGAATTACCACAGGCACAGACAAGGCTTGTGATTTGGACGCCATGAATGAAAAATTACTCCTTTGTTCCCTTCATCAATTGCACGTCTAATGAAATCAAAATCCCGATCACATAATCAGAAGAGGGTCCTCCACCCAGAGAGAGACCTGATGTGAATATAACCTTTCTTTTCCATAAGTGGAGATTAACGCAAATCTCTCTCACATTGTTCCTTGAGGCCCAAATGGATGGCAACTGAAAATGTTGGGAATTTTTCATTGAGGAGTCTTTTTCCAACAAACACATGGAAACCACATAATTGGGTTAGAAAAAGGAACGAAGAGGGAAAACAAACTATTTGATGCTGGTTTTCCTAAATATGGTTTATCCATTGTACATGTCCCTTAACCTACCACTCAAGGTCAAAAGTCTGGGAGTTTAGAAAAAAAAAACCTCTATGCAACGTCCTCTGCTTTGTAAACTCCTACATCTTCCTGCTTTTGACTGATTAACCTGTTCAGCGGTGGCAGCACCATGGCCAGGTTTACCAGTAACCTGTCTGGACAGTGCTAATGGTCCCTGCTGACCCATCTTTGGCTCTGAACCCCACTCTCAGCCAGTTAGCCTTAGCTTGTGTGGTGGAAACACTCTGCCCATTTCACAGCCAATGAAAGGACCACGCCTCCCTCTGGGGATAGCTTTGCTAATTAGAATTAATTACTCTTAATCCTAACCCCTAAATCCAATCACCGGCTTCCCCTCTGTAAGCATGCCAGACTCTCTGCAGCCTCCGGTGGCACAGCTCGTTGGGAGAAGAGCTCTATTTTTAAAACTTGAAAGGTTGAGAAACCCTCGCTCTGAGCTCGGGACCAAAAGTGTTTTTGTTGTTGTTGTGACCCTCCAACTACCAAAGAGTATGACAAATAACTAGGTCAGTGTCACAGTGGCAACAAAAGAAACCTTTTTCATTTCCCCCCCTTAAATATTGGCATAATGTTTATACATCGCTTCTAATGCCCTGCTTCGTAATTTAGAGAATTAATAGATTTTCTCATAGACACTCATTAAGTCATCATTGTGTGTATACTATAAGGAGGTTAATTTGCATGAAACAAACATACCGTAAGTAGATAATTAACCTGTTGGGACTCATTTGTGTGATTAATCACAAATTGAGGACGTAGAAAATGAGTACAGTAATGAAAGACTCATTGAGTAACCATTACATATCATACCTGTAATTTGTTTCTTCTTTTGGGGGGAATGTGAAATATGATCAATCTCTCTTTGCTCTCCATGTCCATCATCCATAAATTTACCGAAATAAGAGAATCTAGTTATCATTATTATGTGGTATTTATTACAACTACAGTTAAAAAATGGAGAGGCTTTGTGCACAGCGAGTACTACAGAACGACAGGATGAGGAGGAGGTGATGACTGCAGGATGGTTAAAAAATTACACAAGGTTTTTTCAAAGTGACACAGACATCCTCTTCACAGGTCCCCAGAAATGATTACATTTTATATATTTTACACCTGCACTAATGAAATTAAATTAAATGAAGTCCTGCCTGTTTACACACAAGTTCATTATTTCCTATTGGTACACAATCCTTTGTTTTCCTATATATCAACAAAATATTTTGTTTAATATTACATCTTTATGAGCTGGATAAATCACCAGAAAATGTTTTAAGAGTTTAAATATGATTGAATGTTTTCAATGTGTGTTCCTTTCCACAAACATTTTAGGTTTATGTAAGAGCACACCAACTAGACCTACCTTGATTTAAAAGAAATATCGAAAAATAAATCATATATTCCGATCAAAACAGTATATCAATCGTAGTTTTTCAAATTTTTTGCAGAAGTTCAATTTTTCATAACTCTATGAATGAATCTCTTTGCTAGCGCATTTAGCTCAACACATTAAATGTCTAGCTCAGGTCTGCAAACTTATAAAGAGGGCAGGTAATCTTACCTGTGTTTCCTATGCCCAGTTGCAAGGTGCTGCGGTCCTTGGTCAGCCCATTCGTTTTTGGACTAGCAGTGGGGGCAACAGTAGCTACCGCTCTAGGTGGTCGCTTTCCGGGAATCTTGACAGTTGTCCTCAGAAGGTCGATCTCTTTCCCATGCACATTTTGCATGTAGTCCTATAAAAAAATGGAAGAACATAAAAATGGTTGCGGTTGGTCTGCACTCTGTTCAAGTATTTGTCTGAATATTTCCTTTAACCCCGAGCAGTGATTATGCACAGCGGACCAACAAGAATCCAGGAATTATGAAGGAAAAACTAATTTAGAGACATTCAATTTCCGTCCCCATTAGTCATAACTCATCTCAGACCGTCCACTAGGGGTGTGCGATAGCGAAGAAATGATTGTAAATTCATTATACATCACCTGTGCCCACACTGTCTCTCCTAATAGCGACAAGTGAGGCTTAATGAATGCAAACAGTCTCTTTCACTTTCAATTTGGGCATTTGATTTGGTTTAAAACGACTACTGCCCAAATGTGGGAAGCCAAGGTGAAAATCATTGGACTCAGCAGAAAAACACCCAGATAGAGGCGAGCTCGGCCTTTGCTGTCCCCCCACCGGCTCCTCTGCTTTATTACCGTGTCATAAAGCACTCATTTCTTTCCCAAGCCTCCTCACTAATTACCCAGTGAGCGCTCTCATTTCATTTTATTGCTGGAATTAACAGCCAGATCGAAGCGTGCAAAGCTATTAAGATGTGTGATTAAGCCACATTCAATTAGTTTCTACAAACAATTTAATTGATGTAGCAGATAGAATTAACAGAAGGTGATTGTGTGGATGGCTTGGCTGACTGCGAAATTAAAGGTTCCCCTCTTCCACTCTTTCTGCCTCCCTCCTTCTTTCTGCCTCCCTCAATCTCACTCTCACCCCCTGTTTTCCCTTTCTTACTCCTTCTCTGCTCCGCTGCTCAAAATGAGCTCGAGCTGTTCCCGCGCTAATGCAACTGTCTCCCTTATTTCACCTCTCTCTGTAAGTCAACAGATTCATAGATTCATAGATTGCCCCGATGACCTGTAATAGCTGTAATGATCAAGAGATAGCCTGTTCAGTCAATTACATACATCACTGTAGCACAGCACTGCTCTGCTAATAACCGCTTGTAAATTAAACTACTAACACACTGTCAGTGCAACACGGCCACACACACACACACACACACAAGGTTCATATCTAACTGGTGGGCTTCTGCTCAAACTTAGAGGCAACATGCTGCTGAAATCTTTCTTTTTTTGACCAATGCGATTGCCTTACAATCTCAAACACGGGGCTGAGATAATCAGAGAGTGATGGGAGGATTTTTTCCGGGAGAGACGGGCATTTCTGACAGTGGCACAGGGCTCCTGAGCTGTCTGCTGCCAGCCAGCCGAGTGTTTAAGAGGTATTAGCGGCACAGCGGGATTCTGACAAAGATGGATGTAGGAGGCTGGTCAGGCTCTGCTGCCATGCAGTGAGAACCGTTATAAATACAAGCCAGCGTGGAGTCTAGGCGCGGCAGGCACGCAGCAGCGCAGCCATGTCTCCATTAGCCGGCATCGATGATGTGCACCGCAGGGGGAGCAGCGATGACCACTAGGACGCCCTGTTTCTTAATACTAAGCTCAAAGCCAAGGGTTAGCTAATATAGCTATTATATACAGCTATATGTCTCTGTAGAAATCTGGAGCCTATATGGTTGTAATCCAGTTTGCTGCAGCAGTGGTGGTAAATGTAATCGCATCAAGTGAAATGTGCTCAGTGGTTGAATACGTCCTGCATTAAAACCTCCAGTAGCACCCTCAAGTACAAACAGTAGTGTAACAAACACATAAAGACGATTGGAAAATAAATAGGAGCAGAAATTAAAAAAAAAAAGGGGGGGGGGGGGGATTTGGACTTACATGTAAACTGGGGTGGTAAGTAAGGACGCCATTATCACACAGTGTGACATATTTCTTTTTCCACTCCTTGTTGAGGGATTTGCCACTCCGCTTCAGAAGGATTCCCTGTAAGAGACAAGACATCACGGTGAGCATCTGCTCCTCTCAGAGCAGCATGGTGGAGGATATGAGCCATAATGGATGTTAACTACCATAAAACAGTGTTATTATTGTTATTACAGATTTGTTTCGGCAGCTACAATGAGCATTTACTTTGCGGTGAGTAATAAAACAAACAATGATAATTTCAGGAGACAATTAAGAACCAACTTGGAAGTCGTTATGTGCAATTTAATCCCCTTAAACCTCCCTTTTTAAATATTATTTGTTTTCTGATCTGTTATCTGTTTCTTTGATATGTTAGTTTTTCTATTGTGAAATTTGAACCTTGGAAATTTGGCCAAGTTCCTCTGTCACAGAGACTCTTCAGAGAGAAAGAGACAATCCAATTTGCCAGACCTCCACCCTGCATTCATTCACATAACATGCTGAACTCTGGAAGACCTCTCAATCTGGGGATTAGGGAGTGTGATCTCCCCTCTTCAAAGTCCACTCCGCTCTTATTTTTTTCTACTTTATCTTACGGGGGCCTTTTAAGGCTTCAGATGGTTTCCTTATCTGCTGAATAAATCCACTGGTAAACAATGCAGTTCCTCTGCTGGAGGTGACCAAACGCTGCTGAGTGCAAGGGCCAGGAGGCTCTCTGGGGTTAAATAGTGAGGAGGGGCCCGCTTAATTAGGGGATTAAGACGGGGCAATGTTTGTGCTTTTACAGCCAGGGCCTGTGTGAGTGTCTGTGTGTGTGAGCTGAAAAAGGGGGGGGGGGGTCAAAGGGATAGTATTTTTGCTAGCCAGGCCCATCCTGCAGGCTTTAATCCTGATTAACACATCAGGAAGAGTTGACCCTCGGTGACCCGGGCACCAGGCTGTTTGCCGACAATCATCCTAATCCGAGCCCTGTTTCATCTGGAGGGGGGCGAGTAGTGCATGCTGGGGCTAAACATTTTGATTTTCTTGGTATCTAATGAATATATCTACCTGTAATAACTTTTTAAAAGAAAAAAAGTTACAGAGTATTCTATTAAAATGAAACATAGTCCCCTATTTAAACACATGAGCATCAAGGTTGTTTTGTGTATTGCTGAAGATCATACATTAATTTGGGCGATACATTTTTACAAACAATTAATTTAATTAATTAGTCATAAAAATTCACCCACAGAGGGAGAGCAAAAGGTAAAACATCTGTCTACACATGTTAATATATTCTCTTTAATTTAATTTGTGGGAAGCACCTGATCAAACTTAAACTCTAATTGAATTATGAAATTAAACAGAGAACAATTGTGATTGTTTTATAGCAGAATCCCTTGGTTAACTATTGTGTAACTATTGATACTTTTAATGACTTTTTATGAAAAAATAAAATGAAAAAAGAATGTGTTCAATCGATAAGTTGCTGACTGCTCAGACTCCTCTCAATTTAGTCAATAAAAGAAATGTAAACACTTTTTAAATGGCTCCCCAATCATACAAAGTAAATGACCCAGGCGCAGGGCCTCCGGCAACTTTATAATGCATGTTTTACAAGCAAATATGTTGCTCATCTCGTGGCCCTACTGAAGCGGAAATAAATCTATACACGCAATCAGTGCCGAGATTCATATATTCATCAGAGCCTTGAAGCAGATCAATAAAAATACTTTGACAATAATGTGCACATCTTTACACCTGGAGACTCATTTTTCTGTTGTTTTCTTTAATCATTTGATCATTATGGCCATGACATATCATCTCAATATCAGTAATTAGAGGCTTGGTAAACATATGAAATAATTTATCGTAATTGCCGAACTGTTTTCCGCTTTGGATTGTCCTCTTTATGTGATGGTTTGACGACAAAATGCAGCATGTGTGGAGCCCTTTAACACTGCCACACACACACACACACACACAAACATATAAAGAGATGTTCAGCCTGTGCGACATAAGGAAACAGGCCGCTGGTCAGACACGCTCTCTGTGTCCACACAATTGTGATATCTCCACTGAGGAGATAGTGTCTTTCTCTTCTTTTGTCAGTCGACCAGGAGAAAAGCTGCATCCCGCCACTGCGGCTGACTGATAGGCCAGCCCTTTGTGACGGACCGTGGAGGAGAAAAAAAAAGTGTGTGTTGGTGTCTGTGTGTTGAGTTTGGGGGGAGGTCTATGATGGGGCAAGAATGCAGTCACTGCTGAGAAGCTGTTGGCTGCTTCTCAGCAGTGACAGCATTGTTATCCTCACTATTTTTATAGATGGGAGTGGGGGGGGTTTGCAGAAGGAAGGGGGGGTTGTGTAATTTGGCTATAGGGAGGGGGTGAGGGGAGTGGTAATTAAGCATTGACACTTTGATCTCCTTGATTGTGCATTTGACTGGCCTGTAGATCAGCTAGTCACACCAAATCCCAACCAACCCTCTCTCCACACATCTGTAAAGCCAAACTCCAGCCCCCCCCCCCTCCACTACCAAAATAAAAGCCTTTGTAGATTAAAAAAAAAGGGGGGGCGGGGGGGTATCTTGTCAAAAGTTGCCATGATACCCAGGGAAACTGGCCCCTGACTTCAGAGGAGGGGCTCCCCAGAGTGTAATGGATAGGAATGGGGGAGTTTACAGTAAAGATTGCTCAGAGGGGATTCTTTCTAATCTGTGAAAACCCAACCTCCTGCTCACCTGCACTCATCAGATCTGCCCTTTTCTGCAGGGAATCGCACTGATCTGAATGAAAACTGAGAGCTCTACAGACATGAAATAGATATTTTCTGTTCATTGATTGCCCACCGCAAAATTCAAAATGGCTTAATTGTTTTTTTGGTATTCTCAAGATTTTTCCGGGTAGTGTTGAGCACAAATAAAAACATTATTGAAACTTGTATCAGAATAATTTTATAAGTTTTATTATAAAATGAACATTTTTGTTCGATTGCTACATGAACATAAATTAAAAGTGACAGATTGGTCGACTGACAAATACTGTCTCTGCTAAACCGTTTCCCTGAAGCATTATTTTCTGATTGAGCGAGGGGACTTGGAAGCATCACCCTGTCATTATTTCAGCTGGACTGAAGCCTTGGCAATTTTCCAAAAGGAATAAGAAGGTCTGGTTCATCACTCTAAGAAAAAGGACATTATCTTCTATGATTTACAGGTAAAGAGGATAATATAAGGATGCTGACCCATTTTCAAAAGCCCTCGTATAATCACGAGTGATTACTAACCAATGTGTCAATTACTTCTCCTTCGGTTACAGTCGAGACCTTTAGAAATGATCCTATCTGAGACGTGTAATTCAGTGCTCTGCTGCTTAAAGCAATGCATGAAGATATACGAAAGAAAAAACTGAATTTTAAAAAATTGTAGGCACAGTTCTTTCAAATGTTGAACATCTTCTCTAGCAAGAAAGGACTCTGATTAAGGTGTGTAGTATTTTATATAATAACGTAATAATATATACTGAACTGTAAAAACTACTATGATAATAAACCGTCTAGGTTAAATCTTGAAGTGAATCTAATTTAGATGTCAAAATCGCTAATCTGGATATGCATGAATAAACTTTTATGAGAAAAAAAAACACCCACACGTGATGATAACATTTCCAAAGGGAGCAAGTGTTTTTTTTTTTAATTAGAGCTATAACAATATAAATGCAAGATTAAAAAAACATCTCCAAAATCTATTGACAATCCTTAACGTAACACAAATGACTGTAATTAACAATATAGCCAATATAGCAATTTTGACTTTAATGATTTGAGTTCTTGAGTGACACTTGTTACCGATGTAAATGTTTGAGTAGTGTTCCCATTTTCAGGTAAGGTAATTTGATAAATATATATTCCTTCTTTTTTTTTTTTTCAAATCATCCTTAAACTAGCTCTTTGATTACGCTTGTGAAATAAATTGGGATTTTTCTTCCCTTCGAAATTGAGCTCAACGTACTTCTAAAGTATAAAAACCCATATATAAGTTAAATTTGATAGGAGTGCATTATCTATGCTTTATTACCAAATCCTATTTTGACTAAACCACCAGCATTCTTCTCCCTTGTACCTCTTGTACCTCTACTCAGCTTGCACTGCAATGACGTAATTTGTTATGTTGTCCTATGTCGCCATCTAGTGGTTACAGTAACACATGAGCCAAATCACATACGACTCTATGGCTAATCCATCTTAAAACTATAACACATAAACGTTAAACAGAACAGCACATTTATTGACAGGAGAGAAGCATACTTACCCAACTAACTATGAGGAATGTAGGGTAAGAATGAGAAAAAACGGCTTACCTGTTTGATAGGTATGGCCCTTCCACTGCCTATGCTGTCTGTTTTACTGTCAACGCTCTTTGATTGCTCACTGGCTTTCCGTGACTGTAAAAAAACAAGAACATCAGTCAGTGACTGCAGCGACACACTGACGGCAAAGCAGAGAGGGAGCTGTTGGGTGTGTGGGGAGTTTTGGGGTGTAGTTGTGTGTGTGTGTGTGTGTGTGTGTGTGTGTGTGTGGTGGGGTGTGTGGGGGTGAGGGAAAGAGAGGTAGAGACTGGGGGTCAGAGGTGGAGGTGAGGGGGTTTGTGTGTTGTTGAGCATTTGCAGTATTTGTGAAGAAACTCGACGTTGCAAAACAAAAAGTCTCAAAAGAAGCTTGAAATTAACAAACAAGCAGACCAGCGTAACAAACAGCAGTAACACCGACGTGCAAGTTAAAAAAGAAAATAATTTTGTAAAAAAAGAGACCAAACCAAGACCACACTAGACACATCTCAACACAGAGGAGACCAAAGGACAACCACACATTGAGTCATGACTCAGCCCTGAAACCCTTTGGGGGATCCTGTTCCTCTGTTTGAGACCCAGAGCAGGCCCTTAAGTTGACCTGCAGACCAACAGCTAGTATACCAGTGTAGCATCAGCCTTTAGCATAGCATCACTGATAAGGGCTTTGATTGCATTATAAGTACGTTAAAGTGCATACATGGTTAGAGGGAAAGAAGGGGAAAAATGGTTATTTTACAGGAGACTTAAGAAAAAGATCTTCCTCCAACCTGCAAAACCTGCAAAACCTGGTGAAACATGAAATTAATTTTCATATACCAAACAATTTCAGTGAAAAAAAGCAGGAACACAAACACTTTTCATGTTTCTGGTCATTCCTGTTTATGGGGGGGGGGGAAACATGTTATAGAGTAAAACAAAACCTTAAATGTGAGTCAAACCTTAAATTAACAACATTCCCACCCCAAAACAAATAAAGATGAGGTACAGGCAGGGACAGACATGAGTGTGTATGGTCTCACTCAGAACATGAGAAATGTCCAGTCACCAATGAGGAGGAGAGGTAGAGTCTGAGTTCAAGTAAACCAACTCTGGCCTTTAAATTTTTTCCAACATTTTATTTTTTTAATGATGACTTGTTTAGCTTCTATACAGACACCATACAAAGCAAGTCACAAATTCACTTCAAAATATTCAACAGATTGAGCCAAACATTGCAGTTCCCACAAAATATAGGATGGACAATAAAGGCATTATTTCATATACTCCTTATATGTATGTACTTTGTATAGAGTACCAATGTAAATAAAATACAATACAAGATATACAGCAGTCTATAGTTTGTCAATCCGTTCATGATAGAAAAGCGATTATGCAAGATTTCATAATCTCTGTACCAAACCTAAACTGAGAGAAAGGAAAATAAATAAATGAATTAAAATAAATTAAAATGTGCAAAAATAAATAACATATAATAAATAAAAGGGAAACAAACGTTTAGTTTAACTACATTCATACAAGTCGGTGCAACCCAGTTTCATTTGTTGGCATCCTTCAGTGAAATATCTTTGTAATCTCAACACCCTGACTACCCTGGTTTTTATGAAGGCCTTCATAAAATAATAACCCCAACTAATTAACTCTGCTCTAAAATACCTCTGTGATAATACATTTAAACCACAATTTAAATTCATTCAACTCTTCAATAATCCCTGGCGGGAAAAAAAGGAGTCAAATACAAGCGGACCAAATGAATGTAGGAAAAATCTAAAAGGAAGAACAAAAAAAACAACTTGGCACCTCTAGTCCTTGAGTCCTCATTTATGGCAAAAGGCAGTGTGATGTCATGTAAGGAAAGTTTTTTTTGTGTCCTTTGGGGTGGCTGGATAACAGTTCCAAGAGTAACTCGACTGTACAGCGTGTTTCTGTATAGGATGTCTGAGTGGGAGTTTGGGGGGCAGGGGTGGAGTAGGGTGGAGTGTGGGGGGGGGGGGGGGGGGGCAAGGGATGGACGGGGCATTTCCAGAAGAGTCCCTACGGTCTGTCTCACTTGGTGATATTTGAGTGCGCTCGCACACTCAAATGAAATCGTCTTTAGGCTGCGTTACACGCAAAGTCCTACTGTTTCCATTTAGTGCCAGTTCTATGCATTACCCTCAATGCAAGGAAGCATAGAGGGGAAAGCAGAAGCAACAAGCTGTAAGTCCTCACTAAATAATCTCTTCTCTATCAGGATTGGTAAAGCAGGGGGACTCTTTTTTTTTTTTTTTTTTTAAACCATCATGCTCTTCTAATTCGGAAGGATGTGGAAAGCCCTTTTTGTTGAAGAAAGGTTGGAAACAGAAGCACAAATCTGCAAATATTGAAAAACAGTGTCAAATGGTTATTTTTTTTTCCTTTGTTTGTCTTTTTTTTTTTTTTTTGGTAATGTTTTGTTTCATACGTTTTCATACGCTCCAGCATCAAGTCAAGGGACTAAAAACGTGATATGGAAACACCAAATGGCAAGACAAAAAAAAACGATGTCTGTAATGAAGATGAAGGAGTGTCTGAGTGGGATAGAATTAAGTATAAAAAATGCCGCATTATTCATCTAAACTCCTCAACAGTGTGCTTTTGAACACAAAAAGGGACGGACAAGCCTGAAGACGTCAGGAACCCACAGACAGACTACAAAACAGATTGTTTAGAGTTATTGACCATGGAAGCACTAGGAAAGAATAATGTGTACTGTGCTGACACCTAGTGGCCGAGGATGAAAACCGACTTGAAATGGTTGTGGTTGGTGAAATTGATTTGTGAGGGCGGTGAATAGATGGAGAGTGATAAGATCCTCTGGAGTAAAGCTTTGATTTGAGCTTACTTAAAAAGAAACAATATCTCATCAAAAGTGAGTCACCTCTTTGAAAGGGTTTTTTATATCATCATGGTCTTATGTCTTTGCTATCAGATTCAATTTGACAATGAATCAGAACTAAAACACTGTCAACTCAGTAAACTGCCCATTGCAAAGGACATGTTTTCAATTTAAAGAGTCACAATGCTAGTGCCACAAATGCGACAAACTTTAGTTTTACAACCGATTTCTGGACTTTTCTCCTTTAATATAACAACAAAATAACTTGTGTGTGATGACTAAAGAGAGTCTGTCAAAGCTTGTCAACTAATGACATTAAGGCATTTTGTCTTTTAATGAGTTCGTCTCTTAAATCTTCCAAATGAAACATAAAGTGAACTACTTACAGATCTGTAGCTAGAAAATATGGCAGGCTTGCTGAATGGTTGCCTGCTGTCTCTGAATGAGGAGCAGGGCTTAAAGAGAACTAACACCGATTTATTTTTGAAAATGGAAAAAGCTAGGAAAGGGACATCCTCGATATTGGCGTGTCGATGAAATATTTTCTCTTTCTGTGGGTCAGTGAAATGGCAAAAAAAGGTCGGCACTGCGAGTCTTCCTCTCCTGAGCCCATCGCACTCTTCAAGTGTCACTGAAGAAATGTCGACAATGCCCCCGATTACTTTCCTCCTCCTTTGCTGCCTTCTTTCCTTCTCCTTCTCCTTCTCCTTCTCCTCCTCCTCTCCTCCCTCACCCTCCCTCCTCCCACCCTGGGCTTGCTGCTCCTCAGAAGGTCATGAGCTGAAACTCCCGCTCGGCTTGCCACTCCGGCACCCAAACCGGGTAGGTGGCGTGCTTCGGCATCTCCATGACGCGGACGGGGAGAGGCTCATTTCTCTGGTGGACATGGTTAGTCACTACCTAGCAGGGGGGAAGGGAGACAACAAGGGGAGCTAGCACACAGCCTGTACTGCTCGGAGGCCACAAAGGCTGCGGCTTCCACAGCAGCTGGGGTAACAGAGTGAAGAAAGTAGGAGAGATAAAGGAGGGGTCGGAGGGGTAGATAGATAGCGTTAGAGAAGGAGTTAGTTAGAGAGAGAGAGAGATGGGAGGAGGTAGGATAAGGGTCTGAGGTAGGAAAGAGGAAAGAAGGGCAGGAAGGTTCAGCAGAAGGGGATAATCTCACAGAGCCTGATATCGGTCTAATAAAGTTTACAAAGTTCTGCAGAAATATTAGAAAAGCTCTGAAAAAGCTGCCTTAGCCGTTCAGTTTGATGTAAGTTTGAAACACATGTTGACCTTTTTTAAAAGAGGTCACAACCAGGGCCCTACATAAAAATAGTTCCCTAGTTTGAGTGATAACAAACCCATTTTTGGTAGAACTTCTACAGACCTCTCTAAGCCAGAGGAGGCAGAGGTCTGGCTCAGCGAGATTAGGAGAGTCTTAGCAGCAGAGAAGAAGGCTGGTGTAGGAGGAGACAGGAGAAAGGAGGGAAGGGGGGAGCAGGCTGGGTAGAAGAAGAGGGCAGAGGCTACAAGTAAAAAAGACAAGCTTAGGACAGCTAAGGAAATTAGAGTGGTTAGTGCACACATATGCTATTAGTTAGAGAAAATACGACAGGACATGGGGGATAGAGAGCAGGCAGACAGGGGTCAAGGGATTCTGGTAGTGAATCTTGATGGTCAAGGTCAGATTTTGGCCCGGAGTAGCAGTAAGTAGATTGAGGACTTGGGGAGTTATTTAGACTCAGCGAGATGGTTAGAAGCTTGATGAGCTCTTCTATCTGGAGCTGGGGTGTTGTTGGAGGGGGAGGGCATGTGATATTAGCAGCGTGTAAACGGGGCATTGGCTGGCACGGACTTTTAGTTTAGCTTGGTCAGGCAGGGCAGGGCAGGGCAGGAGGGGTGGCATTGGCGGTTTGTTGCTGCCGTCTCTCCCAAAAAGGGAAATCACTGCAAAGAAAGGATCTAGTGAAAATAAGAGGGGTGGGGGGATGGAGGTCAAAGATTTAGACAGTACAAAGGGCCTAGTTTGTTGTGGGTGAGATGAGAAACTTAATCCATGTGTCCAATTAGAAAAGAAAACGGACATTTAGAAAGTTTTTTTTTTTTTTTTCCACAGTGCTTATTTGATATTTGCTTTAAAGATTTTTTTTTGAAGGATTTCGGGGATCTTACATAAATTTAATTTAGTCTTTTCTCCTTTGCCCATTGTGCTGTGTGAACAAGACGCTTCCTTTGCCTGCATGGGAGGCAGGAGAGTTGGTTGTGATGCACTTCGAGCTACCTGTCTCCCTCTGGTGGACAAAGTATGCCTGGCAACGTAGCCTTCTAGTAATGTGAGTGGGTGTTGCTTTGCATCAGCTGTCGCATACTTACTGTGAAAATGTTGGAGCGGCGCTTTGACTGTTTGCGGATGGGCGTGGGCGTGTTCGAGGCAGCGATGGTCTCAATGCGCATCTCCCTCTGACTTATGCTGGGGGTGGAGGGAACAGAGGAGGAGTAGTCGCTGAACGCACCCCCACCATTTGCCGCCTGGAGAGTGAGAGATTGAGAGCAACCGAATCAGGAGAGATAAAGGAGGAAGAGGTAGGAAGAGAGTAAGAGAGACAGAGAAGGAGAGGGAATAAAACAATAAACAAGCAGGTAAGTTAAGGACAGGGTTTTTATATTAAGGGCAATGTTATTGTTTCTCCCACACTGATAACAGTCGACATGATTATCAGAAGAATTATGTAAACGGAGCATGTTGAAGACTTCTTTATACCTACATAACATCAAACCATTATCTTCTATGGTTTGGATCTTACCTGGTTAATATGAACGGAGGGTATAGATGCAGCGGGGACTGAGGAGTGGCTGGGAGAGTTAGGGAGAGATTTGCATGGACCAATTGAGAGCTGCTGCTTTTTCCTCATGGCCACAACCTTCTGGGCAACTGGAGAGAGAGAAGGGGGGGGGGGAACAGATAGTTTAAAAAAACCTTTCATATTCTTCCTGCTTAAAGCAACAAGAGTTCAGACAGGGCAGCAGCTCAAGTAAGTTGTTCAACTGAGTGTCCTTTGTACAAAGGCTACAGAACTCCCACCCTTGGCCATTCTAGAATTAAGACAGCTTCAGGGGACTTGATAACCAAACAATGAATCATACATGTGCTTGAGCTGCTCCATTATGAGACACACACCGCTATTGATGAGCAACAGAGGTGGGTTTAAAAACTTGTATCAGCTACATTCAGGTTGATTAATAAACAAACATCTGCTAGTTTGGGGTAGATTTACCAAACAAGAACTTCTAAAGAATAAAATGTTATCAGCAACCAGAAGCTATCCGTCTTTGAAAATCCAGTATCCAAGTTAAAAGATGCCTACATTAGGTCAGTTGATTCTTTGTCATGTCCATCAACAATATTTTGCTCATCATTTTGCATCAGCAGTCAGCAAGACTAATGAAGAAGAATAGTATGGTATCAGCCATATCTTATGCTACAGTATGCCAGCATAGAAAACGCTCAGTTGGGAGGGCTTAAGGTTTTCAATCAGCCTGAATTCCCTACATTATTTGTAGCTATGAGAGCAAAATAAACGTTTGATGATTTCTTCCTAAATTCAGTGCTGTTATTGACATCCAAAGTGCTAGTAATTCTGTAGGTTTAGATGTCGACACAGTTTGAGTGCAGATCAATAAAATCCTCATAAATTGGTTGAAAACACAGAAAGAATACACGTTTTCTATTGTTTCTTCTTAAATCAAACACAAACACTGAGTTAATCCTACAAAGCACAGCACAGAAAATAAAGCTAATTCCAGGTATATGAGGACATTATCACAACCACCTCGGGCTGTTTGTTTTTCTAGTCAGGTAATAAACAACAAACTGCAAGGTGGATTATACATATCTCCTGGGGGAGGGGGGGGGAGAGAGCTTCCTCTGTTTCCAAGAAAAGTAATCATACAAGATAATACTTGCTTTTTTTTTTGTTATTCATTGTTCTCTTTAGAGTGATGGAAGCCAAATGAGACTATTGTCACCTTCTGAACAACCTGATTTGCCATGCAATGGGTGCAACCTGTCATCTAATTCCTGGCACATTGGAGTCGGGGACTGTGTGAAGAAGGGAGGGAAGGTGATGTTCATGAATGCGTGATGTGAATTAGCACTGAGGGAAAGAGAGATGATTTGAAGTTGTGATGACAGCTGGGACCATAACGCCCGGCTAACTGCTGCAGCATAGCAAATAGAGAGAGAAAGAGAGTGATACAGGGCAACTTCTGTGGACAGCAAACACTCCTTCATCACGTTCAATTATTTCACATTGGGCTTCAGGAAGCAATTAAGACAAGGAGGAGGGGGAGAGACAACGTGCCTGTGCATTAAGTCAATGAAATGCAAAGAGAGCGGTGTGTTACATATTCAGATGTTTGGTGAAGGGATGACAAGCCTTCAAAGGAGCTGCAGCCTTAGGGGATAATATGCCAAGGAATGAAGCCGCCTTGTTTCTCTACGAGATTTTACGGATGAGGGAAAAACTTGGAGATACTTTAAAGAGACATTAAGAGGGTGTTTCACCATTCCTACACAGCTGAATATCATGTGCACTCTGGATAACATCTCAACATTGTAATAAATCTGACATCATCATTTAACTTTATAATGATTTTTGCATTTGACAATATTTTTGGATTTAATTGAAATGCCTGTTGAAGGTCTTTAATATGAGCCTGTTAATGACAAAGTATATGACAAACCCAAGCTGCTTGGCACACATTATAAAGAACTGAATTTGTACACACTAACTCATAAACTCCAGGCGTTTATGAATGTTGCTACCAATCCCCAATCAATATCATAAAGATCTTTTCTATCATCCCTTGGTGCTATGAATTATTTTATACAAAAACAAATCTACTTGTAGTTAAAGTGACAAGCAAAATAGCAAAATTGTTGGCCAAATGTTTTATAGCTACGACATATTTTGTCAAGTGTAATGCCAGATGAATTACCTCATAGTTCTGACCTCAAACTATATCTTTGTTCTGTCAAGTGACTGTCTAATCCATCAGGTTCAAGCTACAACTTCTATTTCCAGCCAGTGTCATCTGATTTAACGTGGTTTTTTTTTGACAGCTTTCTCACCGTCCTGGAAGACTCTCTCCACATTGAGGCCATAGGTGGAGCAGGTCTCATAATATGTGCACCGCTTCAGGTCGTTTGACAGCTTTCTGGCCCGTGAGTCATCTATCACTCTGGGGTTTGCGGCGCTGATTGCATCTGAAACAACAGAATAAGACAAAATATAATTCAAACAGTTCACTTGAGTGATCGGGATGGTGGAAATCTGTGTTTTTACATAAAGATAATAATAGGCTGTGTGTAATACAGGCTTATTTTCAGCTGCTTATTAAATAACAACTAACCAGATGTCAATTACTTCAGGGCAGCAAGAAAGTATAAACAGGAGTGACTCAATATAATCTCCTTATTGAGTGATGATAGACGTCACCCAGTGTGACTGTGTGGCTACATAATGAGCTTTTTTTTTTATAGCTCTTGAACACTGGGGTATTTTGCATCTAAAAATAGTCTTCTGTATATCAGGTTTTAGATGCATAGACAAAGATGACAATACAGTCAATTATAGTCGGACATGTTGATTATTAGCTTTGCCATACGTATCCTTTATCACATCCTCTAAGAGTAAAGACGGTGTAAGAACACATAGTCATTTCTGTGTGTGGTAGTATAGTTTGTAGTTCCACAATTGGGGAAGCAATAATCCTGACAAGACAAATGTTTTAGATGCAGGGCAGCACCTTGTGTTCCAACGAGGACCATGGGGACCTCAGCTGCGTTCCTGTAGCCGAAAAGGCGCAAGAAGTAATTGTAGACCGTCTGGAAGCTGATCTCATCCTCCAGGCTGAAGACGAAAACCACCGCGTCCACCCAGGAAGCGAACTGAGGACAGAGCAGAGGTGGAGTGTTGAAGCACTGTGAAAAATGAGCTGCCTCGCTCGTCCAAAAGAACTAACACAAGATTTCTTCTTCTTGTGTCTGAACCATGGTTACTATCTCAGTTATAGTGTTCACATGCAACTTCAAGTTAATGTCCACTTTAAGTAAACCTTAGTGAGGAACTATGTATGTTCAGAGATTAACAAAAGAAGACCGTTTTACCCCCTGAAAAGGTTAAGTAACTCCGTGCTCACCTTTAATCAGAGTTTTCTTTTAAAGGATACAAAACAGCAGCTACTTGGCATAAACTAATTTGGAAAACAAACACAGTCCAAAGCTGCAGCTTATACAGGTGTGATTTAGAAAATGATTGGTACACAAACTAAAATGGAACGTGGTCTACTGTTTGCACTTTGAAAATCAAATCTGCTCATATCTGACGTAGATGAACAAACCTTCTTTTGTTGACTTCAAAGTTGACTTTAACAGGAGGACCGTTTCATTGAAACATGTTGGGTCGCCTAATTCACATCTGTGTCTAATCAGTTTTATTTCCCCAGCTCTTATAATATACTACTTGTGTTTTTACTATTTTAATCTTTACCTGAGAAGCACTTGATAAATGTGTTTGCAGAGGAGCTTTACATATAATTTATCATTAACATGATCTTAATTGTTCTTATTAACACTTTTAAACATTTGGAGGAAAAGATGACTATGTAATATTTTTGAACAACATGTCTGAACTTTTGTTTAAGTAATACAGAGATTAATTTAAATACTTTTATGTCATACAAAATGTTTATTATTTAGTAAATTGTTAAAGTTTTCCCTTTTAATGGATGTCTTAATTTGTCACTGATTCGCTTACATGCAGACAATACTACTGTTCTGTGTTACAGGTCTTTTTTTATTAAACTGTAGTTCAAATATACGAACAGAAGGGGGCAGTGTAGCCACAGCCATAGTACCAAGGGCCTTGTTTTCATGCATAGTATCAGCAGGTGGAATGACACTGAATGATTTAACAGCACCATTGCATCCGATCCATTTTCTGTATTCCCACTGTTATCATAATTTAAGAACCTTTGTATTACCTGCGTCATATTCATCCATAATCTTGGACTACTTTTTTGATCGAACGGGGCAGAGAGGCTTCCCTCGAGTGTAGGAAATCAATCCTAATCACCATCCATTATAGGGAAGAGGCTACGCAGAGCCCACAGAAGCACTAACAGAGACAATCAGGTGACGACTGTCCTCTTCTTCATTCAGCTTCCAAGTGTCACACAGGCCCCCGAAGGGAATGAATAGCGAATCAAGCCTCAAAGCCACAGCTCTGCTCGGCCTCCCGTGAGCGTGAACATAATGGAGGCCTTTAATTATGCCACTAATTATACAGGCAGCTGACAACTGAGCTGAACTCTGCTCTATTCCCTAACCTCACCAAGCGTAATGCAATCGAAATTTTGCCAGGCCAGGTATCAGAAGCAGCTACTATAATAGAGAGGCATGCTTCACACTGAGCTTACGTGTTACTAAAGCAGAATCTTGGGAATGAAGGTGCAAGCAGGTGGATTAGTATCCTTAAGTGGTGCATTTTTAGACATTATATCGACTTGCTAATCAAATCTGAATCCATTTGGTTCCTTATTTGGGTTTCATTTACCTAACGCTGTATTAAGCATAACGCTGTTACATTGTCATCCTTTTAAGTGAATGTGTTAGCTAACAGTTTCCCTTTTAAATATCAGATACGGGGCAGCATTAGCGTTCATTTGTTGTGCTGCTAACAGGAAGAAGAATGAAGTCAAACATCAACTGCTCCTTACAAATTCTATGCATGGTGTTTCCCTGAGGGGGATAAAGGCTCTCTTGCAGACACACGTTCACCATCTTTCTGTATATTTTGTCTGACAGCCCTTCGGTGGGATTTCAGGTGAAAACCATCTGTCTGCCACATATAGACAAGTGACTTTCAACTTCATCAAATTATTATACAAAGTAGTTTCTGCTTCTAAATAAACTTGATCCATTACTTATGTAAAAACAATGATCACAGCAGCTTAAAGTAAAGGTAGCTTTACTAAGGCTCGAGTGTTTGCATGCTATACTGTATCACACTTCACAAAGATTCATAGAAAAAATGTTGTGATTCTTAACTAAGTTTAGATATTAGTTGCAGATTCTAGACACAAAACAATGATTACCAGAGAAACCGAATCAATGGTTCTGGATTCAAAAGACGCCAGGGTTCATTATTACACGAGATTCTTCACGCTACTTGAAACAGGATAATGTAGATATTATGCAATCGTGCAAAGCTGAAAGTTAAGAGGAATCCTTGAATGTTTGTCTTGAGACAACTCAGCCTGGATGAAGTGGCATTAAACACAGATTCATTTTCTTTAGTACATTTAAGTCCTGTAAGAGCTGCAAATGGGAGGTAAAAACCCAACACTGTCTGGTAAAACATGGCTCAAGAATAACTGTGATTAAGAGCCTGATGTCTACTCAGTCATAACACAAGGCTGGATTACTATTACTAAGGCATTTCCTCAATTTACCTCCTTGAGAAAAAAAAGCATGAAAACGTGACAGTTTCAGAGTGAAAGGTGAGCGTTCTCATTTAAGCCCACTTAGAAGAAGCAGCAGCTCCATTTCTCTTCATCTTTCACAAACTAACAGAGAAATTAGATGCTGTATTGTTCCTTTGACCACAATAAAGATTTTGGCCGAGCTCACTTATTGATCTGTTGCTGCCCCTTAAATGCTTTTGGTAGAGTGGCTACAGAGTGCTGTCGCAGCGCTCCTGACAGTCCTGCAGGGAAGCACTGGTCCGTCCCTAAACATTTCCTGTCTGCATGACAGTTTTCAGACACCGCTTTGTCTGATCCATCTAGGAGCTTTAGAGAAAAGCAACATTTTAAATCGCTTACCTGGAGTTCTGGAGGCCCTCCCTCATCTCTGATCAGAAGTAGGTAGCTCTGTCCATCCACCACTATTTCTTTCTTGAACCGTCCACCTAAGAAAGACACATTATCATGCTTTATTTCAAGATCATACTTTAAAACATTGAAGTCTGGTTTAGAGTTGGTGCAGGATAGAATTTCTATCTAGTAAGATAGTAAGTAAGCACCAGGCGTTCCCAAAGTAGAAACAGCCTGCAGATATTTTAGACTCATTCATTGTAAAAACAATGACAATGTACCAAATAACCCACATTTAACATCAACACACAGCTTGGCAAAAAAAAAAAAAAAAGAAAGTTTGGTGAGATTTGTACAAGTTTGAAGTTCAGTTCTCAATTTAGACCTCCTGAATGTGTTGCTGTTAGGATCATATGCCGACAGGAAACCAGGTCTCTCTGGAGCCAATTACGTGGGCGCAAAATTGCCATTTAGCGTGTCTAATACACAGCTGCTGAGGGAACAAGTTCAGTGCCACTGCCACCAGTCCTGGAAAGGCTCAACTTTCACTTCACAAACATTATCAGACTGCGTGTGTAGGTTTGAAGATTGGATTTTATATAATGAACAAGACGATGTATTACATTTTGCAAGAGGAATAAATATAGCAAAGGGACCCAAAGGAGATAAAACCAGAGGCAAAAAGCCGCTGTTTTTATTCTGAACTGGTTAGCCTCAGGTCACACCATATACGCAAAACAGCAGTGAGGAGCTAGCAGTTAACCCCGATGCAGCCTTGACTTTCCCTCCCCTTTTCTTCATTTCTTTTGTAATACATATCCATATTCCTTGCCGATAGCAAAGCTGGCTACAGATATATAAAAAAAAAAAAAAGAGGCCAATGGCAGAACTGCGCAGTAAATTAGATTCTGCATGTCATTTGGATGGTTTGTGATCCTGTGGAGATTAAAAACATTCAAATGAGAAAGTTGCTAGGCTAGAGACGTCCCTGGGAGAGAAAACGGGGCCTTATGAATACAAATATATGCAAAAAAAAAACTATCGTACAAAATTGAATAATGCACACATTTGAGAAGGTCGAGGAATGATCATGAAATGTACCAAGTAATAAATTATGCTGCAGATGTTCACAACGAGTAAAAGTGCACCTGTTTCACTCATCAGGTTTTCTGTGAGTTTCATAGGAGACAAGGTTGGCTTAGATCTTCAAATGATCAGATAACAGAGAGTCAGAGATCACCATGTTCAACCAGCATATTAAGAACTTCAGATCTCACATCACAGAGGAGCTGTAAGGGCCATACAGAAAACAGGCCTTGTCATTTTCATAGGCGGACAGTATCCCTGTCTCAGCAAGCAATATATATCCACTTGAGCCATACTTCCACCCTGTTGAGTCCACTTCAGCCCGCTTGGCAAATAGGGGATTCTCCCAGCCTTTAGCACAGGCTCTTGAGCCATGCTGGATGCTGGTTGTGTAACAGAGAGAGAGGTTCACATACCTCCAGCCAGCTTCTTTTTTTTTTAAACTGAAGTCACAGAGCTTTTGGAGATTCTGACAAAGGACTGAGAAAGTATGTGTCTGTGTGTCTCTGAAGGGACAAAAAGATAAGAGGAGGATCTCATTACACAGCGCGTAAAGACCGGATCAAAACGGAGCAGAAAAACCCAAAGATTCATCAGAATAGTTTGTACAGAGCTTGGCAAGCATGTTGATATCCCCGAGCAGATTAGGAAAACGTCTCTCTGAAATCAGTATCTGCATTGAAAGCACACTGCTCTGGTGAAAACACGGATTGAATCTGAAGTCTAACATTTCGGTTACATAATCATCCAGGATGCTGTTGTCTTTATTTAAAAGATGAGCCAAATACGATGCATCCGAAGAAATGAAAAAAAAAAAGAGATTGTGCTGAGGATAAATGCTACAGATTGTTGCTCTCTATCATTTAACACATTTCTTTATCATGATTAAAAGTGATTATTTGAATGTGCGGCTCATCATGACATGTAAAGAGGCGACTAATAACCTTACAGAGAGACGGTAAGTTGGTAGGCACAGTTAACACGCAGTAAGCATACTCTGCTTACACGGAGGCTTAGACCTTGACACAGAGCCACAATCCAACAGAGCTCCATCCGGTGTTGCCATGGTAACACACCCCAGTACCTTTTTTTTTTTTTTTTTTTTCAGATATCATAGCAAAAGCCCAGGAACAAAACACTGAAGAATCCAACACTAAAACCTTCCTCTGCTGGGCAACGCGTGCTGCAATGTAAATACCCGATGTGGAGTGAAGCCCGGTTGAGCACATAAAAAGAAAAGGGAGCCCGAGCGAGTGCTAATCATGAGACAGGTACGTTGAGTCACAGCAACACGCAGCAATGAAAAGGGGATGCACGCATATTTCTTAGCCGACATGTTTCCTTGATTACAGCAACAGTTTTCCTGCATTTCCACCATTGATTTCTCAAAGACTAATTAAGCAATGAGGATTTTTTTTTTTCCTCCCTCCGTGCAGCAAAATGCCAGGAACTAATTATGTGCTTCATGTCTCATCCTCACTATAATTACACTAAAATGAAACACTGCAAAGCCCTCAAAGATCAGCAGTTAACTCTGGGTTTGCCAACATCGTTGTGGGTTTCTGATAGGAGAACTTGCCTCTCTGACCAGAAGGGGGCATTCTCATTATGATTTTTTTTTTTGATAAATTGAAGAATATCTGATTATCAAATCTCTGAAAGTAAATTTGTCCTGAACACAGACCGATTGTTTTTTTTTCTATATTAAGGCATACTGGAAGTAATCTGATATGATTGCAATAAAAAAGCTTTAATTTACACACAAAAATAAATAATGGGGTTCAGTTTAAGGCAAATATTTCTACAATTACTCACAGTCCCAGTTTACAGGAAATGTAAGCTGTGTTATTAACTCACCAGTTCCATTGAAGGTCAAGGTGTCACCCTAAGCTTGATATCATCTAGTCCAGTGGTTCTCAACTGGTATTTAAGTGGTACACCTTGTGAATGTATTTTTCTATGAGTACCTAAGCACATCCATCCTAATATGGCCCTGTGCAATGTAGCAATGAGTGTCACTGCTAACATGTTGATGTTTTTCTTCTGAAAGACTAAAGAAAGTCACCTTTGTCTGTATTATTTCCCTTTTCAGAAACCCAATTAGCTAACATTGTCCTGCTTGTTTCAACAAGGCTCACCCTGCTTTCTGTGAGGCTGATACTATCCCCCCTCTTCAGTGGACTCACGATGACAAGGTGTGAGGTAAATTAGCGGCTTGACATTAAGGTTAAAAGAGCCAAAGCAAACAAGCTGCATTAATCTTAATGTCTGAGTATCTGACATGTTTATAAGCACCTCCTGACCCACCCCTCCCCACAGCAGACTCTTACCTTCAGGAGACTCCTCCTGCACATATGTGCCTGTCAAGTACCGGTGGACCAAGGCAGACTTCCCACTGGAGAGATTTCCCACAATGCCCTGCAAGGTCAAGAGCAAAACACAGTGATTATTTCTGACTGGCGTTACATGACAGGTACAAACCACAAGCATACGTAGACTCAAAGGACCATAATGGGGACCTGACTGGTAATTCTCAGCACAAGGTCCTTTAACTGTGTGTTTCTGAAGCTTTCAACCTTGTTCAGAAACTGCAAACACTGAGTTAAGCTACAAATTGTAGTGTGAAGCTTGAGAAATACACAGTTAGTAGACCCCTCTGTTCAATTTATTTTCCTGCAGTTGCCTCTAAAGCTAAAAATAAACCATCCTGCTGAGTAGAGTTCAATGTTGGTATTAAGTATAGCCCCACCAATTAATCGGCCAGGCGATAATATCTGCAATATTGTCATATCCAGTCACTATCGGTATCAGCTAATTTTGTCGCAGATATTACAAGATTAATTCACCAGTTTAAGAGCGTTTTGTTTGAGTTTCATTGTAATAAACTAGTAGTTCTCTTTCACCAGCAGAGTGTGCTATATAGATTACAACAAGCATTATCACTCTCCATTGTGTCAAACAGTGATGCACTTACAGCCACAGTTACTTTCCAGTTGAGTGACCATCTTGTCTCCATCATTTATCTTTTCCGCAAGTGTTTGATAACTGCATGTGAGGGATCAACACAATAAATGTATATATCTATATTTATCTAAACATTTTGAACATAGAGCTAAGAAAAACACCGGCCAATATATTTGCTTTTTGATATCGGTATTGGCCCCAAAAAAGTCGATATCGGTCGGGCCCTAGTATTAAGCATTTTTCCATATTGTGTGTTAATTTTTAAGCTTACAAATAATACACAAAGTGCAATATTAAGAAAAGATAAGCTAAGATGCAGTTTAGATACCGTATTGGGGAAATGTACTTATTACAACTGCTCAAAGGTTTGAGAAAACAATTGTGTAAAACAACAACTATAAGATCATTATCATAGTTATCAAATTGAAAGTAAACTTTTTTATTAACGTATGTATGTTCAAATTCTTTTTTTTTATTTCCATGGATAATATTGATATGTAAAACAAAAAATGTGTAGTATTTTTCTTTGAAAAGAGTGAAAGAAATTAGCACAGCTTATTTCAACGACTTTTCTTGAACGCATCACCCGTTACTGTAAAGTCAGTAACTTTTAAATCAATTGCTGATACAATAATTTACAATAGTTTGTTGATACACATAAATTCACACAGGCTTGTATGTAAGAATGTAACATTTGTGTTTATCATTTTGAAAGACGTCTGTTCACTTGAAACTTAAGCACTAACAAGTGTCTTTATCAGGTTTAAAATGGTAAATGGACTAGTGTTCTGTTCTGACTACTCAAAGCGCTTTACATCGTAGCAGGTCACACCTACCCATTTACACGCATTCACACACTGATGTCAGCAGCTGCTACTGTATGTAAAGTGACCATCAGAAGTAACTGATCCCATTCATACACATTCACACTCTGCTGACGAAGCAGCAGGAGCAACTTCAGGTTAAAGGGCCTTGCCCAAGGACACATCTGGCATGTGGCTGTAGGAATTGGGCCTCAAACCCACGACCCTCCGATTTAGGAAATGGTGGTCAGTAATATGGAGGAACATAATGTTTGCAGTTAAGGAAGAAATCCTTCAAAACCACAATATGGTCTTTAATGTGTTTGAGGCTCTGTGGCGCTGAAACATTAGGAGGAAAGTCCTCTAACACTTAGGCTTTGCTTTGGTTGCAATCTTTCTTCTGCTTCCTCTCCCTGGTGTCTAGACCAGACCTAACAACTGCGCCTTCAGGGTGATGCATGGCTGAGGGTGGGCTGATGATGCCAGCATGTCTGGGAAGAACAAAGGCTGTAACATACTCCATCTCCTCCCTCTTCTCCTCCTTCTCTTCTACCCACTATCGCCCTCTTCTCCTTCAGATCATTAGTGGGTGTTAAAGCCAGGTATGGTTCTAATTATAGGGAAGTTTGCAGCACAAGAGAGGAGATCTGTTTAAGGCCTTTCCCAGCCTACCCTTCCTTTAAGCGAAGTTTATATATAAAACAAGAGGAACCCCTGTAGAATAAACTATGAATAAGCTCTAAGTTAGCTTAAGTTGTAGGCTGTATGCAGTAAAAGCTGTGAGTCAACGAAAATCGACTTTGAAAGCACCGCTGAACCGGTGCTCCTGCTGTTTTAATGGTTTGGCTTTGTGACCTGCTGGTATATAGGCCTCATGAAAAGAGAAAGCTGTATCAGCACTATTACGGTACAGGACTTTTACTCTTTTTTTTGGAGATGTTTGAGCTTGATCTGGAAATATCAAAGAGTGTGGATCAGATGATCAAAAGATGCCAATAAAATAAGGTTTTAGTTCCCATCCTGAAACCATAATAGCAGAGTACAGCTCACAGGGAAGCAGATGTTTCCCCGCTGTTTTGATCCCAGAAAAGTCAAACTGCTATATTGTTATAGTCAAAAAAAAATCTTCTGAGAAACATGACAAGGCTCTTTTAGTATGACCTTGTCACTGAACAGCTATTCTTTGAAATGTTTGAAAGGCATGATAGATATTTTCAGACTTTTAATTCAGTCTTTCCAGGTCTATTTAACAAACCCCCGTGTGGAAGCTTGCTGCCAATTAACACCTTAGAAACATTAAAAGGAATCAGCTGCGTTTAAAGTGTTTGAAGCCAAGAAAGCAAGTTTGTCTTTGAGCTCCCTCTGAGTTTCCCCCCCTTTCTCTTTCCACTGATGTTTCTCCCTTTTTCCAAGGCGCCACATCAATGAATTCACCTAACATGGAAGTATTATATTAACTGTCAGAATGGAGGAGTGCAGTTTTTTTCCTTTATGGGTGCAAGGCATTAAAGCGTGTGAGGATGTTAGTTGTGCACTTGGCAGTAGCTGTGTGTGTGCTTTACTGGCGGGTGGGATCAGACCCAGGATGTGTCACTAGTCTAGCCCAAAACTGTCACTCATCACGCGTCCTACTGAAAGCCACCCGGCATCTCCATGCCAACGCATCTCATTAAAAATCCCCCACCATGAGCTGAGGAAAAGTCCAGCCAATCTCTCAACTGATGTAAAACCAGTATTAGATGGACCGAACTTTTCCCAGTGACATTTAAAACCTATCAGTAGGATGAATCCCCTGATGAGAAATCCACACAGGAGCTGTTATATAATAAATAATGTATAAAATGTTACCCACCACTTTCAGCTCTGGCACTGACCGACTCAATGTCCATTCCTGGCTGTTGACAAAAGAATCTGAAAAGAAAAAGCAGGAAAAGGAATTAAGTCAAGCAGCACTAAAATCGATCTGTTTGTGTCCCATTCGACCCCTGCCACAGATATCGTGACCTTAACAGAATTCCCCATTAGATGACTGAAAAGTAACAGAACCTGTTTATAGACTTTCTGTAGTGTGTGCAACAAGTTTTATGATAGATTGTTCAGCAGTCACGAAGATATGACAAATCTTATCCACAGGTTGGTCAGGTATTCAGAGCTGATTCATGATATGGTTTAAAAGTCACTTCCCCAGGTTGTCTGTCCTCATATCTCATATGCTGGCGCTGAACAAAACAAACGCCACAGTTAACCAGGTGGGTGTGTATTTGTTAGGTCATGTTATACCAAGTTTTCTCAGGTAACAAGGTGTTAACAGTCCCAAAACTAACACAATGTTACAAATATTTATGCCTCATCATCAAGAGAGGCAGCTATTCTTTTCCCATTGTAATTGATCATTAACAATTCTTATTCAATCATGTTTCAACAAGCAGAGAAACAGTAACAACAACAAAAAAACATCTAGAACTCATCTATTTATAAATTAATAGATCATTAATCAGTTTGGGTGAACATCAGGACATGAAAAAAGCTCTTTATATTGAAATGAAAATGTAAATGTTAGCTGGTTTTCTCATTTTTCCTTGATAGCAAATTCAACATTTTGGTGTTATTTGCAGCTGTGTGAACTGTTACTTGAATAAGCAAACATGTACTCTGGTACCTTTAGGGAACCTTTTCCTCCATATTTTATACTTTGTACAATTGAATACAATTGGCAGAATAATTGAAAATGAAACAAATTGTTGTTTTTGGCCTGTAGCACAGTCGATGAGCTCATCATTTGCTCATGAATTTCCAACTTACAAAAGGTGGAACTGAAACACACCTATACCAAGTAAAACACCCATGCAGCATAGTGCACTCTATGAACAAGATTAAGCTAATCCATTTTGAGTGACAGCCATTATCAGGCTTGATTCAACTTGCTTGGATTTCAGTGACATTTGGAGTCTTTGACACGATGATCATGCTTTGAAAAAGTGGCAGTGGGAAAGAGCACTTTGAAGAACAAAACAAACTCTCAGAACTAAAACACAAATAACAATTCAACAAGCTGTGCCTGTTTCCCACAGAGATGGAGTACACATGTGAGTGTCATAACAGCTATTAGAACAAAGACAACCTTCCTGCTTTGGATCAGGGCTTTCTCACTGTCTGAGCCCCCCCAAGAAGCAGATACCATCTATAATACAGGATTGTAGACTCCCTGTCTCCAGGCAACAAGGTGTCTAATACCAGGTGACCCTCCCCTCTCACATTCCCTCCCCATGTCTAAACTATATCAATAAAAGTGTACACGCAGCAAACAGGGAGCCATCACTACAGTAAGCCTGTTTATAGTATTATCTGGTGTTTGTTTTATTAAACCAAGAGCGACTCTAATATGATACAATGACAGCCTAAATAGAAAGGTAACCACTGTCACTATAAGACGCGTGTCTATCTTCTCTCCAAAATGTTTTCTAAAAAGAATTCATGACTCATGCCGGAGGGGACCAGAGCCAAAAATTCTTTTAACTCTACAATTAGATTGAAAAGAAGCCACAGCTAAAATGTTTGCTTATTTCTGACCTCCATTTACAAAGAGCCTCGTGCTGCTTTGGATGTCTCACTTGTTGTGGGAGAGGAGTAAAGTGCACCCCTAACAGAAGGGCCTTTCATTGAGCATTGTGTGGAGCAGAACAGTCTGTAAACAGCACGCCTCATGTTAAGCCCTCTCCGTGTGGGTTTGACATGTCAGGACATGAGCAAAGACACCCATCTGATTCAGTCTTCTTCTCTTTTATTTTTTTTAGAGCAGGAAACACAACACAGGTTAAAGCTCTCCGAGACGATGTCAGATTAGGATATTTGTTTCTAACATTTCCTGTAATTTCATAAAGAAGCACAGTAATAACCAGTAATAAGAAAAACACATGGAAGGTCCATAGAGTCAAGGATTACAAAATTAAACGAAACAACAAAAAGTAACTTTTAAGAAACAAACAGAAAAAAGGCAATGCGATTCAGAGGTTTTTCCAACATTTGCCCAGATGTGGAACATATTCAAACAGAGGCCGATCCATAGAGAACAGAGCAGGAAAGTTACATATCATCGAAGGCCTACATAGAAATGGAGTTCCTGGCTGTTGACAAGTGCCATTTCTGGAAAGGCACACTTGTATTAATTGACCATGATATCACACAAGCTTTCAAGTACATGAAAACACTGAAAGCAAGAGCTTTAACACCAAATTAGACAAAAACCCAATCCCTGTGCATTTCTCAGAACAATCACCGAAAATCTTTTTTAGAAACATTTTTTCTCTAACAGACCCACCCAAAACAAATTGTAGCACAGAGATCATACCAAATCTTTGCCAGCCTTTGAGCAAATACAGTACAACCAGTTTGGTATCCTGCCAGAGAGAAAGCCATAATTGAATCCATGTGCTCTGTTACGTCATGGTTTAAAAATGAGCATCCCCACATTACTGTGTCCCAGAATGCCTATGGAAACAGAAAGCCCCAGCGTTTCTTTTGCTTGGTGGGACACCAGTGTCTTTGTCTCTGCTAGGGGAAAACTGCTCTGCCAGCTTGTTTGTTAGGTTTTTCACTTCACTGATCATGTCTACTCAGATAAAAATGAACAATCAGTCTGTGGGTGGGAAGCACAATCAGCCCACCACCCACTTATTCCATTTTATGAGAAAAGAAAATGCAAAGAGAGCAAAAACCCTGTGCATATTGTAGGGTGCGTGCACACATTCATACATGTGAGCATTTCTAAGTGCAGTGAATCTGAAGTGGTTTTTGGAATGAGAGGACAACCTTGAGGTCTACATTTCCACTCTAGCCTTACTGGCTTTCCAGCCATACTTTCCCACTGTCATAAATTACAGGGTGAGAACTAAGCTAGCAATTAGTATTTCTACGTCCCCTATTTGCCAACCTCATGACCAACCATCGCTCCTTCTCGGACTACTTTATTCATGCCTGTTTTAAAAAATGATCATGGTCCATTTCTTGACAGCTCTCCAGACCCATTTAATCATCAAACATCAAACTTTAGTACTTAATTCTGCTCTAAAGAGCTCCCAAAGACCAAACTCGTACTTCTATCAAACGCAGTAGAATAAAAAACACAATCATTCAGTAGATAAAAATGTAAAAGTCTTCAGTGTTTCCCCTTTACATGTTTGGGGGGGTGCGGGCAGATGGACGACGACGCTTGAAGGAATCTTGGTGTTCATGCTATACTTTTAATGACAGCTGTCCTGTTCTATCGGAAAGGTATTCTTAAATGACCTCTTTCCCTGATTTCTGAATCTATCCACTATCCTATCTCTACAATAAAGGCACAAAAAGCCCAAAAATACATCTTTAAAAAATATATATTTAAAAAAATGTGTATTAACTTGACCTTGAAGGGGGTCGGGGGGGGGGACCCCCTAATATAATGGTAGGGGAAACACTGGTCTTTATGCCATCCAAATGTAAAGCTGTTAAAATGGCTTTCTTAAGACTAAGAGCTTTGTAGTTATATATTGATCACATCCAAGAAAATCTTCTGCTTCCCTTACAAAAGTAAAAACAACAAACAATCAACCCTGAATTAAAGAGAAAATGTAATATAACGTAGTGGAAGACCTAAAAATTGTAAAAACTTGATTAAAACTTTTAACAACAGTTTGTAGACTTGTTGGAGAAAAGCTAACTTTTCAAAGAACAGCAGGATGCAGGCTCACCTACTGAACTACAATCCTGATGAACAACATACACACAGGCTGAGATGTGATGTAGCAGATGCTCAAATATGAGTTATGTTCAGTTATGAACAGATTTGCCTCTGCTCAAGCTCAGACTGTACCGCTCAGACATCCAGACATCTTGCAGCTTCCCTCCAGCAGGTGAGAGTGCATTAACACAGTGTTACTGTGTTTTGTACCAATTTCATTGAGAGTAACAATTTGTCTTGCACATACTTAGCTGCTGGGAGTTTGGCTAATCTACCCCCTGCTGGTATGACTTGAAGAATACAATGCATCTTTTTAATTAATGTTCAATCTGCACATTTAAGTATAGACTGACACATCCAAATGAAAGGGAAGGATGATAGGGAAATATTGTTGGCAGGAATTCACAGTACGTCCTATTAAATAAGACATAACAAACGAAAGAAGTAGAGGGAGATATATCCTCATGAATACATTTTTTTATCAGATTCAAGTCAAGGAAGATGGATCACACACATGGGGGATTTTCTTGAAATTATTCCTGGGTAGTGGCAAACCAAGGCAGGTGAGAATAAAATACGCATCACTGAGCACTCCCCTGGATACTTGACAAAAACCAAAGCTTATTACAGAGTTCTATCTACAGTTCTACTCTCCAATTCTTCAACATTCACTAGATCAGTGCACTGCGACCACCTAGGCCTCGTGACCAGCCACCCCTCCTCCAACACAGGACCACCAGAGAGTCCCCATCTTAGCACATGGTTCACTGATCACTCATGCCTCCACTGGAATGACAGAGTGGCTTTGTTCATCCGCAGGTGGGGGTGGGGACAGTGTCTGTGCACCTCACACACCTCGCTCTGCATCTCCCTTCCCCCAAAACTCTCTCACACACAAAAATTGGGAGGTTATCATCAGGAAACACCTGAACTGAGTGTGTGCATGTGCGTGTGCGTTTGGTAGCGCTAATTTAGAAGCAAACACTTAGGCAGGTAGCTACAAGCAGAGAGACCCGCCCAGGGCATTGAACACCTAACTTCACGAAGGCTGATCGGCACACCTACATTCCTTATGCCTGACTTACTGACTCTTCAGTGGAGTAAACGGACATATAGCACTTGACACTTCACCACAGGAATAGGTATCCTTGGTAACATGGTGTGTTAGATTACAAATAAACCAACAAAGTTGACCTCACTGTGAGCCTATTGCTAAAATGAGAATAAAATATCTGCTTTGTCTGTTAAGGGGGATTATTGAGAGTAAACTCGGGAAAGTGTTGTCCTGACATCAAAAGCAGTCATTAAGTTGTCATGGAGAACTAATTAGGTCTTTAAGCAATGGCGTCACATTGTACCCAAACAAATCACAGGTATAAATTCATAAAGTTGCAAATATGTGTATCTTGTTGTCTGCTCTCCCAGGCAACTGGACAAACACTCTCTGGTGTTAGAGTTAACCTTTAAGCACAGTGCTAAAGTCATCTTCCTTTCTCCCTATCATTATACCATGTAAGCCCTCTTAATTTAGCCCTGCTAGACTGCCAAACACATCCCCCATTATAGCCACTCACTGCTTTAATTCTACTGCTTTAAGCTGTGTGTCTGTGCGGCCAACAGTAAGCATTATGAAGGCTCCCATGTCCTGTGGTGGGGCAACATACAGATAGAACTGAGAGTGTGTTATACCACAGTTAAAATATCCATTGTGGTCTGTTCTTATCTAGAACTGGTGTTTTTTTTTACTGTTCTGGCCTACTCATTTACTAAACTTCAAAAATCTTATGTAAGGAAAACAAATCACTGTGTAAGGGCATATACACATACAAATCACTGGAGAAATAAGAGTACCAGAATTAGAAATTCCAAACAGACTCTCTGGAAATAGACTTTTCTGAATGCCATCCAAACTCAGAATTCCCCATGTGTTTTTCATTTGCCTGCTGGTCTAAAAAAAATGCCACTTCCTTATTTGTCTTGAGCTGAAACTTTTTGTGCAGTTCAGGAAAGGCTACAAATGGAGAACAGAGCTGAGAAATAAATTCAGCAATCATGCTTACCTTGACCTTTGTGGGAGTCAATGCCTGGGTGAGTCTCTATAGCGACTGGCAGTGACTTATTATTCCTGGCTAGGGGAGACTGGCTGGTGTTGTTGCTCTGGGGCTTCTGGGATTCAGAGCCAATGAGTGGCTGCTCTTTCCTCCTGAAACGGTTTGTTATAAGTTGCCATATGCTTGGTTCTTCCTGAACAGGTTTGGAAGACAGTTTTGTTGGACAGAGGGGTACCTCCATTAACTTGACCTTCCCCCTGCTGTGGTACTGAATGAGCTGTATGCCCCCATCCTCAATCTGCTCACTAGAAGTTGGAAGCGTTCTTCCTGTGAGATAAGAGAAAGGTCGGGTTGTCTCCATTGTTGTTTCCTCAGCTGTACTTTTAGTCCGAGAGCAATCCTTTTCCTCCGTTTCAGACACTAAATTAAATTTTTCCCGGGACCGAGTTCTTCTGATGCGCAAACTGAGGCTCCGTCTTAACGAACTCAGTGTAGTTCTTGGAGAATCAGATTTGCTTGATTTAGGGGTAGATTTAGTGTCTTGTTCACAGTCCTTGCTCTTATCTTGAGGTGATTTTCCAAAAAGCCTCCATCGGAAGCCCCCTTTGAGAAAGCCTCCTCCATCATAGCCAGTATGTGTGCAGCTCTTCTGGCTGTCTATTTCATCATCAGAGCCCCTCTTTCTAAGCTCCAGCACTGTCATACTGACAGGCCTGGGTGTTGTGTTCCTCTTTCGAATCCTTGGGATCACCTCTGCAGGCACCAAAGGCCGCTGAGCCACAACAGGATTGAGGCCATCCACAGCCCTCAACTCAGCCCTCCTGCTCCTGCACTGCTGGTTTTCTGAAACGCCATCCCTATTGAAGGGGTGCTGGGTGTGGGTATCTGACAGGACTGAGCCTGGGCCTGCCAGCATGCAAACACTCCTGGGCCTCCGCAGCCGTCTTTCTTGTTCAGGCTCAGAATCTTTTTGCTGCTTGATTGAGTCTCCATACATGCTCACCGTCTTCCTACCCCGCGGGGCTCGTTCAGGACGTGGCTTTCGCAACACGGCCCGGGGCAGAGAACTATGTCCTGCAACAGTGCCATCCTCCCCGGAGAAACGGCCTTTAGTATAGGCATTGAGAGAAAGAAATGTTGAGCTTTGAGTGTGTTGCTCCTGGATGTTTGTCTGAGGGACTATCTCTGCCACGTCTGTGTCTTGCTGTGAGAAGTTACCTGGGTTCTTAGAGAGGTGATTCAAAAACCTGTCTGTCTTCATTTTTCCCTCCACCTCCTCCACCTCCTCCTCATTCTCCTCTAGAACCACCTCCTGTCTTTGCCTCGCAGCTCTACCTGTGCTGCTCAGGGAGGGCCACCTGTTGAGCGCCCGCTGTGCCTTGTGCAGCCTGGGGCTCTTCTCCAATGGCACAACACTAATCATCTTCTCTTGTGGTTGGCAATTCTCCACAAGGGTGTGGGCGACCCGTCCGATTCCAGGCCCTGACACCGCTCCATGTCCAAGTGTTTCATTTAAGATTACAGAGATGTGGTAAACAGTGTTTCCCTGCTGCTGTTCACAAATAGCCGTACTTCTTGGGGTCGCATCCACGGTCCCACTGCTAAGGAATAGCATGGCACTTCACACGATGACAAAACAAGCATGTAACAAATTAATGTTCACATTCTGCCCGTGAGTTATAAAGATCCAGCTCATAAAGTCCTTCATTCAGACTAAATTCCTGTGCCAGGCATAATCCTTCACCTTTGACATGGGAAAAAAAAACTTCAAACAAGTTAGAGCAAAGCCATGCTGCCACCTGCATCCTCTGGCTCCTTTACTCAGGCAATTAGATGGTAGTTTCTATCTCTCCACACTTTGTTGTAACTGTTCTGCACGGACAGATGAACTAAAGAAAAACAGGTCGTCCACTTCTTGTTTTCCAACAAAGCAATGCCTGTTAAATCTGCAAAAACTCCAACTTAAAAACCACTGAATCATCCTTCCTCCTTGGCAAGTTATGAACTGCAAGCAATTCTTGTTGTTAGCGGTGCAGACAAACCCCTTAATCTCTGAGCTCTTGCCATGCAGAGCATGAGGGAGTGAGTCTCTGTTTGAACTTTCAGCTGCCTTCCAACCCCCGGGACACATGGAAAACAAGGAGTGGATCCCACAAGTATTAAACACGCCCTCCGGATTTCTGCAGAGCTGTGTGTAGCCTCAAGAGACATAAACAGACAAGACACAAGTGAGCATGCACTGGAGAGAAGACTATGCTGATTACACACTGCTGTAATCAAACATTACTAACAGCTATGACTGGGCACTTTGTGTTCCTCTAACCAATGGCAAAACAGATAGGGCGGATACCCCTCCATGTTTATTGGAAAGACAGATTAAACAGTCAAGCCGTACCCAACTCTTTTGTTTATTGATAAACATTTTGGAGAGCACAAAATATTAAAGTTAGGGTTCAAATATAAAATAAACACTGCATATAGCTGTTAAAACTAAAGCATTAATGAGATCACAAATACAAACGTAAACTGTGATAGTTAGATGGAGTATCTACAGCAACTCCCCCTACAGTGGCCGCCAGGCTCCCACTACACAGCCTACACATGGTGGGAGACAATGTTCAAGTGAACCCAAATCAATCAGTCGGATATGAAGCCATGTACTTTGAAGTCCATCATCTCAATCCAGCCAGATTTTACCTGCCCAATCCTCAGCTCTCCAGTTAGTGTGGGGTAATAGCTAGAACACTGCCACCTTGTGGTAAAAAAAAGTGGTTGTGAATTTTGGAAAGTTTAACCTATAATCTTTGATACAACCTCAAAACAGCTGAGTTATTCCTCTAATTAAGCATTACTTCTTGAGGGTTTTTTTTGCAAATAAAATAAAAAAAAAACATGTATTTTTTCATTAAGAAATATAAATATATAGCTACAATTCTGATCATATCCTCAAGTTGAAGGAATAATATGCTACAGCTTAGGCTCATTTGATTCAAGGCTTTTAACATTTCATACCAATTGTAGATTGAGTGATGATATGGGACGTATTTCTTGTTGCAGTTTTCCTTTGTGTTATGACCAGGCTTAGTGTTACAAAGCAACCCCCACAACCACACTGAACAAGCACAGAAATCTGACGTTTCTTCACAGAGCGAGTGTTGAATATCACCACTTATGTCGAGACGCCTTAATTTTGGCGTCATGTTAAGTTGTTCAAGCTCACCATGCTGGCCTTTACCTGAGTCAAGGAAGCAGGGGTTTACAATGATCTCAGGCTCATCATAGAGCAAACAGTCTTTTTCGGTCCATTGGATGTGGTGGTGTCGAGTTCGTCTGCGACCCCCAAAGCACAGCAACATAGTCCACTTATCTGTCAAAGGGATTCTCACTGACTAAAAAAAAACATTCAAAGATAAAGAAAAATGAATTAAAGTTGCCAGAAATATCTCTTGTTAAGCTACTGTTTTAAATATGTCCTCTCCTCCTGGCTTCTTTTGCTTCTATTGGGTATTTTTGTGAATCTTTCCATGTAGCTCAGTTTTCAGCTTCGGCATATATGTTCTTTGTTGCATTTGTCCAGCATGATTAAAAAAAAAAAGAATAAGGGAAAATAAATCTCTTTTTGTCAGCTACATCATGCTGTGGTCATGTTGTTCTGTCCCAGGCTCACAGCTGACCTGATAATGCAGTTACCAGTGTTGTGAAAGTAGCCCAGAGAAGTGTCATGGTTCGCTTGGAGTCATTTCCTGCTGGTAATTCATAATCCAGGAGTTGGTTTAACAGGGTCCAACATAAGAAACACTGACGAGATTAAAGTAAATCCACTGTCCCGTTGTCTTGGTTGCAGTTCGGTCCACAGGAAAACCTGTGTTGCGGTGTGTGGTAAACCCTTGGATATCAAAGTGCTGACAAGGTAACAGAGGCTCTCTTGTGTGTCCGTCTCTACTCATCGGTTCAACAGCTAAATGTTTCTACCTCCTGTAACCGTATCTTGATGGAAGCTGGGAGGGTTCCTCAGCAAAACTGGATTTGCATGTTTTGAGATTCTTGGATTACCCTCCGCCTCCGTATCTCTCTGTGTTTGTGTGTACAAATGTGACTTATATACTGACATCGTTGGCCATTTATGCATTCATCTGTGTATGTCACCAGTACAAACACTGTACTCTTGTTTTTCTAACGAAAAGCTGTGATTTGACTTTCTCCTTTACTTTTCTTTATTTACAGTCCTTACCTACACAAATATTTTTTTTGTGAATCTTATTACCAAAATAAGAAACCTGTTGTTTTCATTATTGCATTATTAATATATCACACATCAATCAATATATTTAAAGTCACTTAGAATCAATAAGATACTCTATCTCAGTTTCTAACAGGAAATAATACCCACATTTAATTTAAAGCAGTTTGTCATAAAGTTTAATGGGAAAAAAAACAATTCAGTCACTAACAAGATTGACTGTGTATAAGCCTCATCTTCATCATGAAAACAAATAAGGACTGTTGAAAATAGCATTTTTCAAGTTTTGAAAAACTCAAAACACCCCTATAAGAAGTCAAAGTTCGAGTTAATTTTTGAAATGTTAAAACTTTACTCAGTTGTCTCCACGCTGCAGTGGCTTTCACAGTATCATTAATTACCATCATGGCTTAAGCAATTTCAGGGGTTGCAATACCTTTTGAATACCTATTAGCAGGAACCAAAGGACAGATACATTTCAACCACAGACATGACAGACTGGCAGCCCTGGTGTGTTTAAGGACACTGACACCATGACACCACTGACACCAAAGGCTGGTGTTGTCTAGCAGTTAGCGTGACGCTTCCGAGCCATATGAGTAGAGCCAATAAACCCTCGTCCATATTCAAACATGAGTCAGCGTTAGCAAGATGATCATGCACACATGTACACTCTTTCTGTTGAGGGTAACATGAACAGTCAGTGAAGGCAGCTCCCTGATTTCTGATAAGCAGTGTGCGGCTGGTAGGTGGTTGTCAATGAAGTGTTGCTGACCTCATTCACACATGCACAACAGCAGCACAACTGGCACCAGACAAGCACTCAGCATCCCCCAGTAGAGCAGGGAAAGACAAAACCTCTGGTGTTATCTACTTTCAAAAAGCACCAACACACACGTGTATATGCCTTATCAGAAGTGTTTGCTGACAGCTCTGCATGACAAATCAGTGTACAAGCTTACAGCAGTGACTCACAAGGTTAAATGAGAACACAAATATTCGTGACATTTCATATGTGTTGATGTAATGGGTTAAATATAGCTTAGTGAAAATGTGAAGGTAAATGAACACATACTGCACAGGGAGTTCGACATGGAGAAAACAGTACAGGAAAAACACAGCTACCAGAAAGAGTCCTCGATTAGAGAGATGTCTGAACTCCCAGGACAGAGTCAGAAACAGTGATTAATATCATCACAGAGCACACACCAGTTGTGAATTGCTAATCAACCCTTCAACACATTCTGCCTGAGGATTCAACCACATCAAAAGACTCCTGATGCCATGTTTTGGATCTTCAATTCAAGCCTGTTGCAAGCGAAAAAAATACAACTAGCTGGGCTCCTGTCAAAGGACAACAAACATTGAGAATTATAGTTCAAATAAATATATAATGCTTCCAGAAATACTATGCAGTTATAGACCAAAATTAATATAATATAATGTAGTTCTTACATCTGAAGGACTAAAATAGTATTATGCTGAATTAAAGTATGTGCATAACCACTTGTTATGCTACAAGTTGCTTTGTTTGGAATGAAAATGTACGTGACAAGACTTAGTGTTAAAAGTTTCCCTAGGGGACTGCTCATTAGAGCACTCTCAGAGAGCGCTTTAACCACAGATACATAATTGAGTCAGTCCATGAATCCATAAGTGTTCATTATAGTACATTATTCTCTGGTCAAAAACGCATTGGAATTTTTTTTGTGCATTAAAAAAGATTCTTAACTCCCTGATGCCAGGTATTCAGATAATATCAAGCTCTAGAGTGGATGTCTGCAATGATCAAATATGAACTTTTATTATCAGAAATGTTCATATGATATATGTTTAGAGCATGTACACTAATTTCTGCTAACAATCCCACAATGCAGTTCTCTGCATTTTGACCCTACAGCCGTCTTCAAATAGATGGTGAGTGTCTGAAACTGAATTTACTACATTATTTTGTGCAAACTACTGAGTGTGTTTCTCAAGAGCAGGACATTGTTGACAAGGAACTGATTTAGAGACGACAGATAGTTGATTATTTTAGAATTATAAGAAATCTAAATATTTTGACAGTACCCAAACATCAGCAGCCTATGAAATATAATCATGTAGAAACTAGAGATGCACTGATTGCCATTTCTTTGGCCAATTCAGATTTCTTTTTTTTTTTTTAAGGTCTGACCTGACGATACCCAATTTAGCAGATTCCAATTTCAAAAGTTCAAAACAGATGCCGACTTTTTATTAATTGTTTAAAAACCTCCAACTGCAGAAGGTTACAAACAAACAAATGTCGCCCAGAAAATGTTTAGTGTTCAACCCTTCATTTCTCTCATTCTCCATTTTTTCATGCCATACTTTATGGTGAAAGTTTATTATTGCCATTCTCTTTATCACTAACGGTTTAATATAAGTCATTAAAAAAATCAAATCATAGACACAGAGACGTTTACGGCTTCACTCTTGTCAGCTGCATTCTCCCTGACTCCTGAAACAATAATGAATAACCCAACAAATACCTCAAGTAGTGACTGTTACGTCAGGCTATTGCTTGCAGTCTCTAACCTGTCTGCCTTTCTTGCTACCACAGTGAAAGGTATTTGTGACTGCAAAAACATTTTCTTATCTTGTGTTATATCTGTTCATTATCAATATGCATCTGTTATATATCCTGCAAAGTGATCCGTCTCACAGCAGCTCTAACTTTTAAACCCCATGCTCACACGCTGAGGTTTTATCCTTAAAGTTTCCCACCGTAACCGGAGATTATTGGGGAATTTAAATATATTCCAACGTACTCTGTAGATACAGAAATTTGAAAATTGCAGACAATGCAGATGTGCTGTTCTGCCATGGGCAGTGAGTTTCTACCAGCCAAGAGGAGCAAGTGTTGGGAAAAGAGCCTAGTTTCGCCTCTGCTGATTGGCTCCTCATGTCCTCACAGCAGATATGTTAGCTATTGTGTATGTAGCCTTGGATTCATTTTTTGTGTCCCTGTGCGCATTGCACAGAAAAGTGATTGATTGATTTTAATACTATAGAAGGAAAACTCAAGACGTCTCAAAAATATTTTCTAACAATAGTGCAAGTGTAATTGTTAACGTTTCGTGGGCGTATGGTTACAGTTACTTAGAATTAATCTTTCACATTGTGATGAAGTTTATTAACAACCAGGTATTCCCTTGCAATGAAACAAGGGAAACAATAACATCAATTAAAATCCTGTCACTATTTCTTGAACAAACAAGGAGGAATAAATTATCACTGTTAATAATAAGTGTTGGCAGTCATAAGGGAGTTCCCCTTTAAAACGAATTAAAAGGTTGGTCACACAGCTAATTCCCCTTTCAAAGATCTGGATTATAAATTGAAATAAGAAACACAATGTTTTGACTGAATTTTTCTTCCTTTAAATATTATAAAACAATGTCTATTCCCAATGAGAATCAGTGAAAGACGTCATGCAGACAAGCTGCAGATTTGGTGCATCATAAGCAAATCTGTGCATGAAGAAACACAGTGAGGGTACAGGTAAAAAAAAAACAAAAAAAAAACACTGCAAATATGCAAACATGTTTTTTTTTGTTTCCCTGACACAGAGGAGATAACAGCAGCAGGGCTTACACAATGAACCACCCGTTTTCAAAAGAAATAATTTAACAGATCCTCGCTCCCTCCCCCTTCCCTTTCTGCATCAATACTGAATTAATATCTGCAACTGAATAAGTCAGTAGAATCATACACAGAGACAGAAGGGCTTCAGACGGCAGGGAAAGTTTATGATAATTATGCTTGCAGTAGTGGTATTCAGCGTGGGTGGAGAGCTTTTTAAAATTCAGCTGCACTAGCGACGAGCATACGTCACCATTGCTCCACTGCAGAGAAAATGATAGGTTCGAGGACGTCTGTGGGAGGTTGTGAAACAAAAAAATCCAGACGCTTCTGTCTCTAAAATTCAGGTTTTGACAGAAAGCTTGTGCCGCTGTATAGCATGTGTGATGGAAAGAAAGACAGAGAATGCATGAGACTGACTGGGAGACAGACAGGGGCAGAGTATGTTAGGAGTTGCATAACCTAAGATTTGTGAGCAGTATAGAGCCTTTGTTGAAATGTCTGACATCCAGGATGCTCCCTGCTTATTATTTCTCTGATAGAAAATAATATTTAAATGTGCATGATTAATGCTTGTTTACTGTGCGTGTGCTTGTACCTGGAAATGTACTGTACATGCATGGGTGGAAGAATAGGTGGCAATCTTGACTTGTTGACTATTTGTTCCTTCAACCATCACAAACTCTCTGCCAGCCAATATGTTTTCAAATTAATTCGAAGTCAGATTAAGAACCCAATATGCAAAAAAACCACAAAAAAAAACAGTGGGTAAAATTAGCATAGAGGGAATGGAACAACAGAATACAGAAACAGCATTTCTTTTATGAACTGGAGATTTACAGGGAAACACAGAGGCATTAACTGGTTTATAGAAGATGACAAAATGACCAGTGAGAGAACGTAGGAGGAAGCCACAGAGATATGCACAGTTTTTTTTTTTTTACAGGCAGGTTTGTGTGGGCTGGTGGCTCCCGGTCCTCCTCCTCCTCTACACATTAGTTTGCAAACCCCCGCTCGCTTCTGGTGTCATCTTTCAAAACTTGCCTCCAAACTCACGTTTATGCAATAGCTTTGATGTGGTACTGCATTATGTAATCGGTATTATAATGTAGGAGGAGTAGTAGTAGAAATAATATCAGTATTTTATGTGCTAATATTACCCTGGAACACAGAATCATTCTGAAAGATCACGATTATTGAGCAGGGATGAGATATGCTTCATTTAAGTGAATAAATACACTGAAAATGATTATGACACCTAGAATGTGCTTAATTTGTTGAGATCTCTGTAAAGCACCAGTCTTGTTTTTTTTGAGAGGTCAGAGAGAGGGCAAACTTCTTTTTCAGAGAGCTTTGATTTGTATGTTAGTATATACAATGCCCACCAAAGACTATACCCTTCAAGCTATCACGCTGCCTAGATCATCCTTTACTCCCCTTCATTTTCTCCCTCTTATAGAAACATGTAATCTGTCACGCACCATCTGGTCTTCAGCTGCTTTATGTATGTCACCACCATCCTCCTGTGACAATCCTGCAGTTGTTAATACAAATTGATCTGCCAATCACAACATCAGTCAACTGCAAACTGACGCCATCTTGATTTTATAGAGAATTGTGTCTGGACTATTGATCTCACTGTATCCTTGTTCTGATGTTTACATATTCACCAGGCTTTCTCCTGTATATCTTAAGAAGAAGGAATAAAGAGAAATATATGGTCTAATTCAGTTCACGTTTACTTTTCAATCCTTTCATGGTTTTTACCTTCCGTGCTGTTCCGAAAAAGAGTGCCAAGAATAGCGGCACATTTGGGCACAAGCTCCCATGTAATTTCCCACGCCTTTTGTCCCTGTTCTTGTGCCGCCCATGCATGCTGAGACAATAAGCTGGGAGCTTGGTGATGAAGCAGACAACTCCATTTTACAAAGAAGTCAGGAGGAATACCATCATTCCTGCCGATGCAGCCCTTGCAACAAGTGCTAATTACACACAAACATATTAACCAGCCGCTGACTGATATAAAGCAGGAGTATTTATTTGTTTCTATCACGCTGATTCAGTTCATGAACCACAGGTTCACAATATTTAAAAAAATAAAAATAAATCTGTGTGAAAAGACGCAGTGTTCCTCCCTTGATACACAGCCATTTGCTTCTGCAAACAGTTATGCAATCAGTTTTCAACAGATAATGGCTCCAGGATAGGGACGCATCATCTATTCTGTATTCAATGTGGGATTAATGGCCGTTATGTTCATTTAAGTAGCATATCTGTGACTGATGAAAATTTCAAATCCTCAGCCACAGGGAAAGAGCTCTAGGAGATTTAGTTCCAAAAGGTGCCTAACAACAAAGGCACGCTCCACCGGTTCAAGGTAAACGGCGCCGAGTAAGATGGGCACCGTGGTAAGTTGGTTACTTACATTTAGCATGGTGCATCGAGAGTGAAGGGCACAAAGACAGTAAGGTATACAAAGATCTGCACAGATTGCAGAATAATCAATGTACTTTTAATAGCTCAATAAAAAAGAAAAACCAACACATTGACAGATACCCTGCTGCTATAGGCCTGCCATCTCCAGGCATCAAATCCAGGGCTTTAGCATGAAATTGAATACCGTACCTTTGAATTCATATATAATAATAACAGTCTTGAATCTCTATCAGAAATGACATGTCATCAATATTCTGGATGAAACTAGTCCTCATTCATACCGCCACAAAAGGCTTAGTTCCAGCTCAGTAGCCTTTTACAGCATCTGAATGGCAGAGATGTCGAAGCTGAAGAGGCCAAACATCTGTATCCTAATTGGTGAAGTTTCATGACAGCTCTATTTGTCAAAGTCAGTATGGAGCAGTTATATTACTATGCTCCTCATGACATTTTTAGGTGCCCTTAACACAATGACAAATCATCCCATCCCTGCCAGGTATATCAGGGGAGAAACTACTTCATCATGCTCATTGCTTCAGCTCAGTACTATGTGGGCATGAGCAGTAGGTCGAGGTGAACCTGAATACCTGAGAGTGATTAAACTGGATGCTGAGACACTGAGGGAAGGTGCCTGGCTATGGAAGTATATCTGTGTCATCTAGTTTTGAAATTAAAAAGCTTTTGAATAGCATTTAATGAGGCGCTGGTGGCCCAGTGGTTAGTGCGCACGTCCAATATTTAGAGGCTATAGTTCTCAACGCGGGCAGCCCAGGTTCCAATCCAACCTGTGGCTCCTTTCCTGCATGTCAATCCCCACTCTCTCTCCCTGATTTCCATCTCAATCCACTGTCCTATCTCTCCAATAAAAGGCACAAAAAGCCAACAAAAATAAATCTTTGAAAAAAATCTGATCAAACATTCGGGAAACCAAGGAATAGCAATCAATTCTAGATCAAGTCAAATCAACATCCATGCAATCACATTACGCTCCATTGGTTACATGACGCCGACTATATAGGTTCATGTGCTCCTTTACTCAGTAGCGAACAGTTTCTTTCCCCTGTTTTTTTGTCAGTTTACTCGTGAATAAATAGTCAATACATTATCAAAACACATAGTAAGCATGTAGAGAAGCAACATGCCATAGGGCTTTTGAGAAATGTGGACTGCTGAGGACATTTTTAGAAAGTCAATAAAAAGATATATGAAAAAACTGTTTCACATATTCACATTCATTAAAGCAATGTACAAGCTGATCTAATCTTGTTCCCTTCTTTACCATGAGTATTGAAATATAAACTTGCTGGTCAGATGATGTTATTGCCTACAGGGCACCACAGTGTGCTGAACATACAGTTTCTGTTTTTCCAAGGTTTAAGCCAGGCTTTGACGATGATCACTGAAGAATTTTAAAGCATGAAAAGAAAGTATGAAAATTCAACTCTCTGCTAAAAGAAAACTGCACCTTTATTGTCAGACTAAATGAAAAGTAGGCAAAAACTTTAAGTTGGTTTGAGGGAAAATAAGAGGCAAAAAGAGGGTGTGAAATATCATGTAACGGGAAATGTTCTTTGTATTTAGCCTGAAGGGAAACGAGGAAATATAGAATGTACTTGGAATTCATATTAACTGATATCCATCTTAACTTTTTGCTCAGAATAACTACAAAAGATGCTCTCAACTTGTTAAGACTTACATCCAGCCTGGAGATTGAATTCTTCCAAATGCTGACAAGCCATCTTTATTAGCCTAGAGGGAGTTCTCCTTCCGGAAGGTGTCAGAATGTAGTCGATTTAATGGAGGCACATATCTGCTGTGCCGAAGAGATGTATTTAATAACTTCTGCAGCTATGTGAAGAGTGTCCAAGCTGGCAGCTGCCACACAAGTGCAGTTTAGACCTTGACGCTTACATCCATGGGAATGATGCAGTCATCACCTCTGCAATAAAAGTGATGAAATGTCATATTTCTGTGCATCGCCACGGCAGAAAAATGCTGATGTTAGGCTTTGAGTGCACTAATTCATTAAGTGGGAAACATGCCTAACGTCTCAGCATCTTTCCACCTGAAATCAATCTTTTGCGGCAAAGAACATTTACATCTAAATTGCAATGAATAGGTATTTAATGAGTAAAGTGAAATATGCAACACTTGAGGCCTCTTAAATGCACTTTACTGGAAGAATATTGTATGCAGAGCATGTACAGTGTGCATTATTATTCAGCATTACTGCCTTGTTGAGATTTGAAGTGTCAGAACCTTCTACACCTCCAATCCATGCTAACTTTTAAGCAATTGATTATTTCCCCCTGCCACTGAGGCTGATTGCGTTTGGCTATGATGCACAAAAACACACACACATACACACACACTCCATACATGTCAAACTTCCTTTGTGTAATCCAGAGTGAAGCAGGCTGCCTAATGAGCTGAGCATTTTGGTTTGGGCTACACAAAAGCAATTCTCCGCAGCAGAAATGACACAAAAAACCTTCGGGTTCTACTCCACCCCCTCCTCGTCTTTCTCCTCCTTCCTACTGCGACTCTTCATCCTTAACTCCATCCTATAATCCGCCCACAACCCTCCAACCTCCCCATGCAGGATGAACACAGCATCAGCAGCAACCCCAGGAGAGAGGAGACCTGTTCTTTAACCAGACCCTGACAAATAACTGCCACTTCGAAAGCAGCCAAGATGCACCAGCTTTATTCGCACCCACACCTTCAGGGACGATGCACTTCTATAATGTGATTCTCTGTTATGTAATCCTGCATGATGAATAACTGCAGACACTCCAGGATTAATGAAATTCAGGGGAAGCCCACCCCCCACACTGCACTCTCTACAGTACTGCTATTTTTACTCAGGCTTCTCCACAGGTACTATAGTTTCTGAGGTCACATGGCCGCCCTCCCTTCTGAGAGGCACACTGCTGCAGTGCACTATTTCTGGCTGGTAGCAGGAAGAGACAGGTGTGAGCGCTTGTGGAGGGAAAAACCTGCTGAAAGGTGCTATAACACTGCTTTGGGACTGAAGGTGGAAAGACACCACACATGGTACAAAATATAACTAGGGTCTCAACCCTCCCCTTGTTTTACCTCTGGTGTGACAGAGGAGGTTTGAACAGTCCAGAGAGTCAAGGTCAACGTCTGAGGATCAGAAGGTAAAGGCTGCTGTAGTCTGCTGTTATTTTTGACTGATAGGCCATTTTGTCTGTATTGAGTCTGAACCAGCTGCATGGCCGCTGTTGCTGCATGCCAATGAGACAAGCAAAGCAATGTCAGTTTTGTGCCTCATCATTGTGACAGCTGCAGGACGGTCGGCATTATGCCGACATCAGTCTTCCTCTCTCATACCACAAGCCTCGACTATCTATTGAAACAGGACTGCTGATTTCAGTGGGCTGACAGAGGACTTTAGGAGCGATTACACAAAGAGTAGCCAGATAGTAGTGAGTATCTGAGACCATTTATGATAATGGGTGTCAAAAATCCCATCTCTTAGTGTTTTTTGCCGAACAAGAAAGGTTTCCAATATATCAGGTTTTCATTGTCTGAATGCCAACAAAGTCCTGAACAAAACAAGCTGTGTCGCTTCACAAGCAGAAAACTAAATCTGACCAACAGTGTTAAACTTGATCTGTTTTTGGAGAAGTGACTTCCAAACTTTTGAGATCATAAAAGAAGGAGTGTCTAGCTGTAAACACTTGTTGGGACCCGAGATTCAGATAATCTTAAAACATATCTGTATGTAGGGGACAGTATTAATAATCTAAAAAATATTTGAATGGCGACCTAAGGGCCCTCAGACAAACCTTTGTTAACAACAGACATGATTCTGTATTGGACATCAATGCCATCACAACTGCTAGCTCAAACTCTACCATGCAAAGAGGAAACCAAATGTACCTCCAATGGACCCCAACCTCATTTAGGTTTGACTGAGTCAAATTAGAAAACTGTCCTTTCTGACAAGTCAAAATTTGACTTTCTGTTTGGAAATTATGGACACCTTCTTCTCTGGGCTAAAGAGAAGAGGGAACACCGGGCTTGTTATTAGTGTACAGCTCAAAAGCAAGCATCCATGATGGTGCTGGGGTGCATTAGTGCACATGGCATGGGTACCTGAACATTTGTGAAGGCACCAATAATGCTGAACCCTATAAACAGGTTGGTCTTTTTCAGGGAAGGCTTTGCTTATTTCAGCAAAACAATGTCAATCCACAGTCTGCATGCATTACAATAGCAATGGTGCTGTAGTTAAAGAGACTGGGTAACACTGGCCTGCCTACAGACCCAACTTGTCATAAATTGAAAATGTTTTGCACATTATAAAGGGTATCATCTAACAACAGAGACCCTGGCCTGTTTAACAGCTGAAATCCAAGCAACAATGGTAAAACATCCTCATCACATTCTGTTTTTGGAACAGGGTTAGGTGCATGCTTGTTATATTTGCTATTATTGGTTTTAATGCAGCCTCTATGGGGTTTGACTTGCTGTTGGTTCAGGCCTTACATGGCCCTTAGAAGACCTTACTGTTAATCTTTTAGCCCCGAAGGTGGATGCATGGTTGGGAAAGGCTCGAGCAAATCCTACGAAAAGGAATCAATGATTTAAAACATTAACATTTCATGAAGACTTAATCATTGTTTCCCGATGTATCTTTTCATATGCTGACCCTTACTTTTATCTTGCCCCTCCTGCTGCTTTGGTTGTTTTGGAACATTAAACCGACTCTTAGTGGTTAAACAAACTTATGAACCAGGTAAATGATCTCAAATTATTAAAAGGATTAGCCTTGGCTTATTCAATTTAATTATTGTGTCATTTTATAAATCCCTAGGGCATGGCCAAAATTAAAAGAATGCATTCTTGGATTTTGGGACATTTTGTGAAAATGATGCAAACATAAATAATAAAAACTGCATGTGCTCCACTGAAAATGCTCTAAGCAAGGGGAACACAGATTTCCCAGAACTGTTTAACTAACATGTTCCTGTCTTTTGATGCTATAATACAGTCAGATGCTCTGAAGACTATCTAATGTAGGGGAGTATCTCTGAACAGAATCAAACACATAATTAAAGTCCTTTAAAGCCAACAAAGCTGCTGTAGTTTAAATGGAAAATGAGTGGAGGCCGGGTCTTTTTCAAACAATTACAGTGTGTAGAGGAGAAAAATGATACCATCTCTCTATTCCATGGTGCCTTTTCATTCTGACTGCTGCGTATTTCATTATCAGCCAAGTAGCACAGGAATGACTGCATGCATGTGTTCAGGTGACATCACTGCTTTAATCTTGTACTGACGTCAAGTGATAATCTCTCACCTAATGTGTGGTGGAAGACAAAAAACATGCCGAGGTGTCTGTCACAATGAGTGATCATCTTAAAGCTCATCAGCTCCACCTGATGTATTACAGCACAGAGGTGATCAGATTAAGTCAAAATTTTATTCTAATGCATAAATTAAAGGAGTGATGAGCTTGTGGGCTCGCAGTAGTCAAACTGCCGGAAATGAAATGATAATATTGGCGACAGGGAGTCTGCCGGTAATGGAAATGTCCTTTTACAGTCCACAGCAATCGCGTATACGTTATTTAATTCAAGCAGCTTATGTCCAACAGACTTGTAAAAAGTTTCAAACTTGTGATAAGTTATCACAAATAAAACCCTTGTTGGGAGAGTATGCAAGATAAGAGTCGACATAGAAAATATCCGGGGAAACAAGTGATTGTATACAGTCTCAATCTTGATGGTAATTTCCTGCTCATCCAAAAGCAAATTAACTTTCTGTGTAAACTGTGTGAGAAGGTAAATACATGTTTGCTCATGAAATACTTGACAGATAAGCAGCTGCTCTCGGGATTCAGCGTGATTTGCGCTGGCTTTGACTTTCTCAGAGCTCAGTCAACTTTGCTTTGAAAGCACTCAGAGAAAAAAGTCATGACACATGCACATTCGATATGAAACAAACACCGCTGAGAATGCAATGCAGCTTACACCCAGGCCATGCTTGCAGGGATCCTGTGAAGAACTGAATGTGAACAACTTCTCCTGACTGTCCTAATGTCTGTTCTATTAATACAAATATGTGGGAGAAGGATGGCTAATTATGCTCTTCACGTGTAAATAGCTGCTTGGTTTACTGTAATGCAGTTGGTGTCTCCATATCTCCTAATGATCAAATGATGACTCATGCTGCAAGGGATCTTAGAAACATAAATCCATCCATCAAGGTATCCATGAGGCAAAGCTTAGTCACTCACCAGTACTGTCACCAGGAACTTCAGTAACATAAGCATTATGATGTCAAAAATGACTGCTTGTCAAAGAGGAATGCTCTGCTGCATATTTCTAAACTGATGTGGTTTATGTAAAGAGCATTACAGGTGCAAATAAATGTTTGGATTCTGAATTATGTCCTTTGCCTCATTCCTTTCCCATATCTCATCAAACATACAGAAGCTTGAGGCAAAGTCAAAGCTCTTTAAACCTTCCTCTTTAAGTTTGATCATAAATGTATCTTCCCAGAAAATGTGACTGAAATAACACCGCCACAGAGAAAAACTCAGATCTAAGAATTGAGAAAAGGACATCTTCAATCACATACAGGTCAGTTGGGAAAAGTGCCTTAGATGTCCTTGCCCACTCAACCAAAGACACATAATAAATGAGAAATAAAGTCAGTCGAGTGATAAGGACAGGAGTATGACTCTGACACAGTGCTCTTTTTAAGATACTCCAGATGGAATCGTAGATTCACAGGTAATAACCAAACATGATAAACATCTGTGTGCATCCCCTGGGGAAAGGACAGCTGCAGAGAGTAAACAAAAAACCTAATCTGACTTTAGCCAACATCTGAGCGCTGCCTTGACACAATAAACGGAGGAGATCTGTCTAAATCCCAACATAAGCTCTGCCCACATACAGCGCAGAGACAAGCACAACACAACAGACACCCTCTATTTCTGTTCCTGCGGGTGCTCATGGGTAATACTATTCGTTGCGGGGACTCTGTTGGAGTCTGACTTCAGTTTGATGCAGTGAAGGTACTTTGTTTCTCTTGCAGTTTCTCATAAGAGGTCAAAAAGAGAACTCCCCTGGTGGGCATGTGGTTGCAGAGCGTCACCACAGGGGGTCACTATGGCTTTATAAAAATTCTTAATATATGCAGATAATCAATCATGTGATTATTTACAGCTTTAATCTCCATTTACTGCTTAGGTCTGAAAGGTTATCTGTAAAATGCCAAAGATGAACAGATTTTTTTGTATGGATTTCAAGGGCAACCATCAAAAGATATTACTTTCTCTTTTTTTTCTAAAAAATCCTGTTAAATTATGTAAAAGGATATTAAACTTTTAAGATTAATGTGCAGAAATTTAAGCTTTAAGAATAAAAAAAGATAAATGAAACCCACAGGAACACCAAGAGTACAATCTGCCAGCTTGCACTCACCGTGGACGATCCACCACCAGCATGCACTGAGTGTTTGGAAGACGGATATTACATAAGAAGCTCATCAGTGGGGTAGTGGCCCACGCACTCCGCATCCTCAGTGGAATCTCTCGCTGTTGATCGCCCTCTCACTCAAAGTAAGAACAAAATGGCTGAGGTGACTGGCTGAGGGGGGGGAAATGAAAGTACGGAGGCTGTAAATTTATGTGAATAATTAGACATTAAAGAGGCGCCACTCAATTCTAATGAACCGGGCGGTTATTTGAGTTGATAGAAATGGCAGCAGACGTCCCCATCCGCTCAACATATTTACACACTAGATGAAATGCTACAGGATGCAAATTCTAATTAGGCTCCCACAGCAAAAACAAACATTATTCATGCATTGCATTAATAAAGACACCTATGGAAACTGTTGTTGTTTCAATGTTTGTCCACTGAAGTCAGTATACTAGAGGCTGTCATAACAGTCAGCACAGTGCGGTCAGAAGGGTCTTCACTGTGGTTAGACTGAGCATGGATGTAATAACCTCTCCAGACTTAACCTTTGATATGAGGTTGAGTTTTTTTTTTTTTTTTTTTTTTTACAGTGGTTTGGTTTTTCATGGTTTAGACCATTTAGCGCCTTTGAAAATACTCACTGAGGGATTTGGAAACTGGACTGTGGGGCTGATCAAAGTTTAGACGCATCCCATTACTAAATTATCTTGCAAAACATTTACTATAACCAATTAATCTGTTGATAATTTAATAAAAAGACTGATAGTTTGAAAATGCTAAATGCAATAGTTCAAGGCTAATGTAATGTTTTAAAGCCATTTAGACAACCAGTTTCCAACAAGTTTGCAGCTAAAATACTATTTCTCATGTTTATTATGTGATCAATGTCTGATCAACAGGTCTTTTATCTGCAATTATTCTGATAGTTTGATGACAGACTTGATTCGGTACACAACCTTTACATTTCTACTACAAAGACGGCAATCTAAAAAGCAAAGACAGCTGAACAGGATGAATCCTCTTCCATCAGGTGTCCCCCTCATTGGGGTGTTTTCACAATGAGGTGTGTGTGTGTGTGTGTGTGTGTGTGTGTACTCCCTACATGTCACATTGTTGTGACCCTCCTCAATTCTCGGCAGATGGACGTGGGTCAACGCCACCTCTGTCAGATCATCAGCATTGAGCTCTCCATCTGTGTGGCGTGTGCTGCTCTGTTCCAATCGCCTGCCTCCACTCTTACCGGCCCACAAACCCCTGTTGACTCCACACCCACTTGCCCATCCATTGCACAGGCAACCAGTTGCCTAGGCAACCCCAAAGCTCGCCTGTTTAAAAGTGTCAGGACAAATTCTGTTTTACATTCCACTTATAACAAAAAGGTACATTTTTCATTCATCCATCCATTCATGAATTTATTTCAACATCGGCCCGTCTCTTTTTGTGAGCAAACCCGACGACAAAATTTTAACTCTTCAGTTTCCAAATGAAAAATACTGGAAATGGAAGGATTTTTGTGTTACGATGACAAGATTGTAAAAACTGTCTCAGTCTTCCATGTTTACAAAGAAGACCATGAGCAGTAAAAACAAATTGACAGTGAAAATCTTTAAATAGCTCCTGTGGATGAGCATACTTTAATTTCTAATTACTGTGAGCTATACGTCCACCATAGCAGTTTCTGTGTAGACATGAAGCTTAAATTTAAAACATTCACAGTTGTCAAAATCAATTGTAAAACAAACAACTCGCATCATCTCAACAAATATAAAAATGAAAAATCATCTCAGTTACATAACAGGAGCAGGAAACTATCCTGTTGTGCAACCAACCTGTTAAGAATCGGCCATAAACACAACGATAATTAAGTGCCCAAGGTAGATCAAAACACTTCAGCATACAGTAAACTCACATATAAACATGAAGATATGAAGCTTGTGCTGTCCAAAGTGACTGAGGCTGTTGTTTTTGATAAGAAATGACCTGCAGACACACAACAGCTCAGTTAAGCAGTATTTCTCAGAAACAAGCCAATATATTATTCCAGCCTACATACATTTTTGCACAGTCACCTATCACCCAGGAACCCTGGCAGCCTCTATTCCCCACCCTCTTTGACTGCTGAAACACTCGTCCAGCTACCCAACCCCATTTCTTTCCTTTTTCAGAAAATAACACTGGTTGGAAAATTGGAAAAATGTCTATCTTCTGTTTGGTTTGTGTCAGAGAGAGAAGCAAGAAACAAGTTACATTCAGCATTCATCAATGCCAGCCCTTGGGGGGGGGGGGGGGGGGTGTGTGTGACAGCACACGCAAGTAAACTGGTTATGAGGCACATGCACACACAGCCACACACAAACACATATGCACACGCGTATGGAGGCTGATGCTGTACTCATCAGTGTCACTGTTGCAGAGCCCCTGGCTGCACAAATCGCAGCAGGAGTGCAGAACACAGCAACAAAGGCTTGATAGGATACAAACATCTCCTAGCATGAACATAGACAAAATATAGAGTAAGAGAGAGGAGAAAACATAAAAAGTGATTTCTGAAATCGCTGTAAAGCTGGAGATTAGTATTCAAAATCAGCGAGAGGAAGACTTTCACTGCCAATTAAACAGGTCTCGCAATCAAGTCTTACACAAAAAACAAATCTAAAAAAAAACTAAAAGCTGAACAATTTCCCATCCACAGCCTTAAATACAAACAAGCACCTTTATCTGGACTGGCTCAATGTTTCCATGGGTGTTGTATTTCTTTATTCCTCATTTCTAGTCTACATTCAACAGAGCACTGCTGTCATACTCTGTGCAGCCGCCCACGTTCACCCTTGCAGAGTGTGAGAGAAAAGAAACAGAGAGAGGGGGGGATAGGGAAAGGGAGAGAGTGGGAGGGAGGTAGAAGAGAAAACCTTGCTTTCACAGTGAGAGACCAACGATACATTATGGGAGGACAAACCATATTGCTCCATGCTGTTTTTCTTACAAACCACTACATGACCAAACAATAAGCGCCATATTGTACAAACCCAAGGCGGCATGCCAGGTCTGGATCACTACACTGTAGAACTGGTTGCAGGCCTATAGTGCTGAAAGGAAATCTAAATCTGCACACCAAAAACCTTATGCAATTACATAAATGGAAACATGTTTACCACTCTTGCACTTCAATTCCAGGTAAATTAACTGGAATGGAAAATTCCTTGTATTATTTGTAAAGCCAATTCCTAAGATTTAGGCAGTGTTTATCCCTGAGGTCAGAGGAACAATGATTTTTATGGAGCCAACTCCGACTCCTATGTTTTTTTAACTGCATCAAATATACTCCTGCTTCTCCATCTAGACAAGATACAAATCTCAAATACTGCAGCAAAATTATGACAACTGTGTTTCTGAAATACAGCTCTCATTTAAGAAGCAGAACAAAGGCAACTAAATGCAGGCCTGTGATGTAAGACAAACAATTTAAGGGTGAAACATGGGAGAAGTTTCACTAATTACAAACTTTCACAGGGAGCGTATTATGACTTCATATAAACTTCAAATTAAATATGTTAAAATGGGAATACAGGCTTCCAAATTTCTCCCACATGATTTTAAGTCTTACAGTAAGGGAAGGCCAATTAAGTTTCCATGACATCATAGGCATGTTTAAGTATTTTAATGTCACATGTGCCTTGCCTTGAAAGTCCCCTATGAGCCAGTATTTGGCACAATCATTACAAAGAAGTACTTAAATTGAAGGTATAAAAAATTGAATTTTAGAGTTTGTAATTTCCTGGAAAGCATAAAAAAAAAATATTGACGACTCCTTGTAGTGACAAAAAATAAAAGAAAACAAATGAATAGCATTTGTTTGGTCTTTCAATTGAGGGGAAAAAGTTTACCAAACAAATAAAATGTTAAAAAGTTAAATTTAAAAAATGTTTATTTAGGGAGCCTTTGGGGTTTCTGGAGCAAGAGCTGCGCAGGCTTTTTAAAATCCTGTCTGGAAGCTCAAAACAAAATAGCATTAGTCTGAGAGAAAATTGGAATCAAATTGGACTTGCCTGATCTGTTAGGATCTAAAGATCCCTCATGACTGTGACCTATTTTACTACGATGGAAAGGCAGTTCATGATTGAGGGTGAGCTTGTTTGCAGGGATGAGTCTCATGGCTCGTATTCAAGACCGCTCATTTTGAGCACGTACATAAACACTGCCCTACACCGAGCAGCCTATTATGACTTCCTGTCCTCGTCTCCTATCCCTGCAGACCACTGAGCTGACAGGATATGAAAGGGGAAACTGAAGCTGTGGCCACCAGTTCATTACTACCAGTTTGACAGGTGGTTATGAAGAAAAAGGGGTGTGAAAAAAAAGAAGATTATCAGATGTTTTGGTAGCAGCACGCCACATAGTAAACTCAAATTTTCCTTAATGAAGCCTAAATTCCATCTAGCTTCCCAAACATGCTGCTGGAAAAAAAGTGTTCCTTACTGTAGCTTGCTATTTAAACCTGGTTATTAATGGGATTACTTCACTCTCCATCTATGCTCATATCACCAATTAGCCAACCTGTATTGAATCAAATGACAAGAGGGTCAAAGCTAACGGTATTTGATGCACTCTCCATTAGCAGCAGCAAGAGCAGCATTATTAATGAAGGAGTCTAGCACATGGCAGGCAATATAAAGTACAGCACACAGTATGAACACATGCTCAGTGCTTTATCCGCTCCTTTATTGTTGCAGGTAGGTAGCTAACATTCTCATTACTTGGAGAAAGATAGCTTTCTGCAGTACAGTGCTCTCCAAGGGAATAAAGCTTAGAGAGACCCAGGCAACATTCCCACAAATTTGACCCTAACTGATTTATTTAGGTCGTTTATACTATTAAATTAAACCTGTGATCCCGGGATTTGTTATGGGCATGTTTTTGGATGCCAGATGAGCTAGATGTTGTCTTGTTGAGAGAGGCAGGGCAGCCTACGTCAGCACTACAGGCTGCTGTCCAACACCACAGAGTGAGGACACAGGACAGACAAGCATGAACTGCAAAAAGGGCCTTTTCCCTCCAGGATTTTCCTCTCGAGCCTGGCAGAGCGCTCAGCCTGTGAGTCTAATTCTGCCACCAGGCCAGTCCCTGGCATCCTCTCCAGATGGCGGTGAACAGGGGGGTGACCAGGGAGATTAGGAAGAGAGTGATGACTGGCTCCTGACTACACATCCGGCTGCTGAGTCCCATTCACCTCCTCCTCCTCCTCCTCCTCCTCTTCCTCTTCCTCCTCCTCCTCTTCCTCCCCCGTCATATGCCAGGCATGGCTACAGAGACCGGATGCTCCCCTGTCTCTCTTCTTCAGCAATGTGTTAAGCTGTTTATTAGTAACATGACATGAAGCTGTTGCAGTCAAGCTATTGCACTACAAACACTACGAAAGCCTACAACCAATTACGATATACATGGTATATGACAGGACAGACCGGAGATTATGATTTGTTTACTTTTGCAAAGGCACTGTAGTTTTTTTAGTTCATGAATGAAAAACTGTGTATTAAGTTTGAAACCAGACAGAAAGCTTGTATAATTTAAATACAATTCTATTAGGAAACAGATTAACTGTCCTGGCTAGCATGCAAATCATTTCTTCACAAAACATCCTCCACATATCACAGCAAAAATTGGAGAGTTGAAATTTCAGGGTTAAACATTTCAGAGTTGATTTCAACTCCCAATGTGTGATTTTAACTCATTCTAAATGAAATGGTGTTTAGTGTTGGAGTTGTTTTAAAGTGTTGATCCATTAGCGTTGGTCGTCCAACTCTGCAGAGAGTTAATTAATCCAAACTCCGCCCCCAGGTTTCCCGCTCAGTTCACTTTGTCGGTTGGAGACACAGAGAAGAGTTGTGAAAATGTTCCTCCTCTGCAGGTCTACTCGGTAAGTAAAATACATGCTATAATGTAAAAAAGTAATGCGATTCTTTGAACAACTGTAAAATACTATATCTGTGGAGATTATCTACTTTAAAAGGACTTGTGTGTGTTTCCATGAACTAAATGGTCACAGAGATAAGCTAATGTTAGCAAGCTGCCTTGTGCAGTAAGCTAACCCTTAAAATCATTTAAACGTTATAGGTGAAATGCTGGCTCAAAGCAAGCCAGAGCTGTACCCACCTTTAATTAATATCTTCAAACTTTATTTTAAACTGGTTTATAACATTTGTATTGTTGTACATGTATTTTAATGTATCCTCATATCGTGTTATGGGGTTTTATGTAACCGAATGTTGTACATTTTAATCTGTTTGTTTACATAAAGGCCCAACTGGGGACACGAGTTGGAAATTAGCAATAGCTATATACTCTTTATGCAGCACATCAGTTTCATGCTTTGTATTGAAATTATGTTAAATTGCATTGTCCCTATTAAATAAATAAATTCAATATCAATATCAATAAATGAAAATAAATAAGGCACTTTTAAAGCTGGTAGCAATGAAAATATACTTTTTATGTTTACATTTTGAGGTTGAAACTAATGTTTCTCTGTTTTGTTTTGTTTTTTAACCGCACTATCCCAGCATGCAGACACATGTTTCACATGTATATAGTTGCCCTGTGAGCATCACCAGCATTACCCTTTTTATTTCCTCCTTTTGTGTTAATTAATTTGGTCAAACTTTTATTTCAGAAAATATGCTGGTTCCAGTAAAATACAAACAACTACAGAAGTATCTGAAGTTGGAGGATGTTGACTACATGCAATTTCATGAAAAAGGTGAGTAAATTAATGCATTTTTTCATTTATTATTTTAACTTTGATTTCACCTGAGATGGAATGAATTTTGTAAGGGAACTTTATTAACATTATCCTTGTGTATAATTTATATTTCCCCAGTCTTGCTGCAGTCTGGAGGAGCATCTCCGCAGCCAGCAGAGTCGGTATCCGTACCTCCTCCCTGTTGGACATCAGAAGAGCAACAGGGAGGTAAAATGTCACTGTTTGAAAATTACTTTTGTTTTATTTGAAATCATTCTTTAAATAATTTTATCACTTTCTGGTGTAGATAGTCTGACACTGGACAAATGGAGTGAAACTAACACTAGCCATTTAGTAAAAAAAGTGTCATAGCAGAGTTACTTGTCTAATCCCTAAGTGTTATTTTAACTCTGTTTAGCGAGTTGAAAAGGGAACTTTCTCTCAGTGTTAAATGTTTAACTATTTAAGTGTTGATTTGACTCTAGAAAGTGTGGAGCTATATAAACCCTGAAAAAGAGTTGAAATCAACTCTGTGGGAGTTAATTCAACACTGGTCTTTTTGCTGAAGCTAAAACATTCATTTTAAGCTTCATTGCAGATAATTAATTTGAATAAAGAAACTTGAAATAGTTCAGGGCCTGAGTTTGATTAAAGCTGTGCATATAAGAGAAAAAAGAAAGACAGAGAAGAAGAGAAAGAGTGGTGTAGAGTGTTTTTGCCATCCCCATTCATTCTACACACAGAGGATGAAAGGCCATAAGAGAGAGCATGAGCGTCACAGCAAATTTCACACTTAAAGACATGGCAAAGCGAATCATCAGGGTGCAAAAATGCTAAACTCAACTAGTGTGGAAAGAGTTGCGTCAGCTTCTATTTTCTCAAACTTTTAAAACACTTTCAAGAGATGCTCCCTCCACAATTCTTTATGCAACGCTGAAAGAATGCAAGAAAAGTGTGGAAACTAAGACAAGACAAGGAAAAAGTGTCAACTCTTGCAAACAAGCCTTTGCGCCTACAGATTATGGGCACAAAGAACAAAGCAGTGAATAAATGTGGGGAGAAGCCGGGACATGACAAAGTAAAGGACACAACATAGTTTGTCATTTCAGCCAAATTGCTATCATTTACAATATGCATACTCCAAGATGGCCTGAAGATGGAACAGATAAAAATCCTCAAAACTGGTAGTGTTGTAAAAATGCTACCATCAACTCCTTCCCAGCCACTTCGATCTCCTTTAGATTACATAAAGGAAAGAGATGCAGAGAGGTACACGGAGGACAACGCACGAGACAAGATGAGAAGCACTCAGAACAACTCAGGCAAAAGTTGCTGTGTTGTTGCGACTGTATGTTGGTTTATGACTCTCCTGGCAGTTTAAGTGAGAGGTTGCAGATCTTATGTAACGCAATCCAACTGTGAAAGCCAGGAGCCGCTCTACAGGGTGGCAAGGAAAGATTCCTGCACCGCTTGTGCCCCTGTTCTTTTGTCACATCCCTTGATGATATAGTCAATACAATTACAGGACTGAAAAGGCAAAGAAAGACAGACGCAACCGCGATCACAAAACCTACCCATCACCAGAAGCTTTTGTGGACCATCAAGTCAATTACAACACAACAGCATCTGATTTTACAAAAACATGAAGAAAAAAAAACAAAAAACACAAAGCACACCCAAAGTGGTTTCCTCCTTTGATCTGAGACAGCAAAGTAGCCTGCTATGATGTTAAGTGAGTAAATAAGATCATTTCCACAAGTAGTTCTTAAAGCACTGACAACAGAATTACATGAAGCATACCATTATAGAGCAATGTGGTATGGACACGTGGTTATAAACACGTTTCTCCCAAATCTAAAATCAAAAAGAGTAGAAGTACACGTGGTGGATAACATGGGCAGACTGAATGACTGAATGAGAAAGCAGATTTTTTTAGACTACTAGCTGACCTGTGGTCTTGTTACAAGTAGATCATTACTTCTTGGGAGGGAGGTGACAGTAATTACAATCTGCCATGTATTTTAAAATAATGAACTTTCAGGAATGTATATTCATACAGGTGTGACCAATTTCGCCCATGTCATTACTGAGCTTGTTTTCAGAAACGATGCTCATTCAAAAAGGGAGCAGTATTCATTACCAACAGATCAAATGTACTGACTTTAAAGAAAGGGAGTGCGCACTGAGTAAACGGAAAGAAAACATAAAAGTCAGCTTTTAGTCAGTCTATATTCAATGTTGGACTTCACACAGTCAGATAATCATTAAATGATCCAGCTTCACGTATGCTGGGTGCTTTTAAATTCAAGCTACAGCTAAGAGGGGAAAGTTTCGGGTTATGATTTTCAGTCATTCTGTTTTTTTCCACATCTTCAGTCCCAACCAGAATATTAGACAGCTTAAATTGAGCTATTTTGAGCATGAATTAATGTTCCAAATAAGTAATTTAATTTACTTACTTTGATAAGCCCCTGAATTTTGTGCCAACATCATGCGAAAATGTGTCGTGACATGCCTGTTTTATTCCCGGGGCATTTAGCAGAAGGCAATTTGAAAGTAACGTTAGCTAATGATACACCGAGCAAGTGGCCAATATTGCATCCTCTGGATAAGCCCAAAACTAAGATAAAGAGAAATTAAGTATTCCACTTACATTGGTCCAGTGACCGAAAAACACAACTCACATTAAACGGTAAAGGTTTGTCTTTACAGGGAATGTTTGCTAACATCCAAATATCTTGGTGTGGTTGCTGTGCATCTGTCGGCTTGTACAAGGATTTCCGACCCCTAGTGGCAAACATTTATAACTTGAGCCATACAGTCTTGGAGTAAGAGGCCATTAATAAAGCCAACTAATTTAAATTGACTATTTCAAGTTTTAAAAACAGTGAATTGAATCACACTTATAAACCTGTTTTCACGATGCTGCACTCCAACAAATCGGCCTGAACCTTAAGAGCAAACCTTCTGAGTTAATGTTCAACCACAGAGTTTTATAAGTGAGAGACCAGCAAAATAGGTTTCACAGATAGGCTAATTGTGCTTTCCATTCCTTCTATTGGAAACTTTTTAGTTTGTTATTCACAATTATAAGACAATTATTTACGACCAAGCAATGTGATTTTAATTTCATGAGTGACGATGTAGGAGAGGAGAACAACATCACTGGGACTTTTCACAATATGTATCACTACTCCTCAGCCCGGAGTTATGAATACATTTAATATTTAATATGATCATATTAAAATATCATTTATATTTTATCCTTTTAATATATACATGTGAATATGAATATGCAATATTTATGCCAATAAAGCTTTCAGAATTGAATTAATATTATCTTCGGCACAAGGCTGCGGCCGAATCACAGCAGTGCTGATATTCCATAAAACTTCACTCCCTCTCATGTGATATTGCTTAATTAGATTCACTGAATAGAAACCTTTTTACAAAGAAGGGTCAGGGGGAATGAGAAGTGAGTGGTGAATTCCCAAAAAATAATGAAAAAATATAGTTTAATCTGGCTGTCAAAAAAAAAATGTATTTATTGTGATATCTTTTGAAAAAAGAATAATGATTACAGCAGACTGGGATCAATTGAAAAGAACAACTTTTTCATTAGTACAGGTCTGTTTTATAAAAAAAAAACTGGTCAATTTGCCAGTCATGTTTGATGATTTAATTGCACACACATTTCACACCAATGTCAATATGATGACAGCAAGTACCATGACTGAGAGTTTTAAACAAAGTCCAAACTTTCAGCAGGTGACAAATAGAGCTTTAAAAACAGTACCACACCGCAGACTGTCAACCCAGACTGCAGCACGACCATGGGGACCTCTATCAGTCTGTTAGAACACAATGCTTACAATGCTTGTAGGTGGTGTATTTCAACTGACACATCACATGAGTCAGTGTTCATCATAATTGCCTGATACTGAGACCAGACCAGTGCTAATACCACTAAAACACTAAATGGTAAAATGTGGACACAAACACTGAACTGAACTGCATGAAACAACCCTGTTAGCGTAAATCAATGCAACAAAAGTATAAAGTTAATTTCATGTTGATTCTGTTTGGGTTTCTTACTGAGTTCTTAGGCTTATTGTTATTACGCTAACAAAAAGAATAAAGAAACATGAATGGACTTTGTTCTGGTGAGTTTTAAGTTAAATCCGGTATGACAGATGACTCAACCACTCTAAAGCTAGGTCAGATTCCTAGCTTGCGGTTCTTTTCTGATACAGTGGGGTTTCCTGTTAAGTTTCAAGTGACTACCGCTGACTTTTGCATTATATTCACTGCCATGATTCAGCACGCCATGCTGCCTTTGATCAAATGCACGTCAATAGCATCATCACAGCTGGAGATACCCAAGCTCATCCTCAATATTGTGTTCCTACTTGAGACGGTTGCTGCGGCGAAAAATCTGTGCTATTGAGCGGAATTGATGGCTCAGTATGTGTTGTCATGCAGGTAAAAAGAGAGAATTCTCCTTCTCTGAGTCACACTTTGCCCAGCTAAATAAGAAGCATCACTGTGAGCATTACATTCCAGCCACTCCTGCCATGCCAGGCTCTGACCGCAGTCCCTCATGGAGCATTCTCAGCTATAGGAAAAAATCTCTGTATAAGACAAGTGTCTTCCACTTCAGCAAGGCCAAAATGCACACAATAATTACATGGCTGGCTTAGCAAGAGAAGATGCACGAGCAGATTGGCTAAATTGCTAAGTGTAAAGAGTGGGAAGGAAGTAGGCCAGCTGAGAGGATGTCATCCCCATCTGGGATCCTCTGCGTAGGTTATCTCTACGAGCAGTCCCAATGCTCCACAAGAGGGAAAAGACACCCTGTGTTCCTAAGACCTCTTAATAGATCATTAGTACTGCCCTGCTTATAACCTGCCCTGGGCTATATGCGCATTTGCTTTCACAAAGCACATGTCAGAAGTAATAACACTGAAAATCTATTCAGTATAGAAAACAAAGGATTAAGTGGCCTCCTTTTTTGCTCTCAACTCTACAGATTATGAAGCAAAATGTTTGGTCAACATATCAAAGATCTCGATGAAACCCCTAAACACCTCATCTCTATTCATCAAAATTAAATATTCAAAAGCTATTTCAAAAATCCCTTCGCAGCTTAGATGTTATTCTTCATCTCTGCTTTCATTTCATATGCAAATATCCTGCCTTAAAATCTTAACCCACCCCTCCGCTGCTCACCTGCAGCGTGAGTCAAGTTTGCATATCAGAACGGTGAAGTATTTCATGTATATAGCTCTGTACAACCCCTTCCTCTTGACCTTGTTATCAAACAGCTAAAAATGCCAAAGACAGAAAAAAACTTCTATTTCTAGCTCTGACCAATTAAAGTCAAAAGTATAAATTGAATCCCCCCCAGCTTATCCCCTAATATCCTTTGCTTGTCTGTTGCACCACCCTGCAAGATGTCCTAATTGGGTTTCTTTTATGTCACCAGTAACACCTTGCCTGAGTGAATGTTTTAGAGTCTGTCACTAGTGCACTGCAGTTTTAAAACAGAAATATTCAGCCATGACTGTTGAGTGCCTGCCCTGCTCTTGATATGTCTTGTAGCATATGAAAATACCACATGGTCATGTTAACAAGGTTAAAAACTTGAATTTCATTTGAGGGGGGGCTGTAAGTGGCTTATGGTAAGCTTGGCTGCCTGCACAATGTAGAAAAAAATGCCTCATGTATATCCAGGCAGGGAAAACTCTTTGGCCATTGGAGCTCATTAAAAGCAAATATTTTGGTGCTTCTTATTCAGTCCTTATTAAGTCTCCTGACCCTCCATTTACCTGCTGTTACTCACAGCATCCAGATGGCTGTGGCCACAAAGCACAGCCTCTCAGATACAGAGGTACTGTTACACCAAGTTTGACAGCTGGCTTGTAAAGACTACTGGGGGGGTGAAAGGGCGAGGAGTCAGGTCTTTGTCTGGCTTTAAGGATCCTCAAATCAGACGGGGGAAGTCGGTGCAGTATGGCAGGCTAGCCCCCACTGAAATCATGAATGAGTCTATCTAAGTCTTCAAAAACAAACATTATAACCAAACATCTTGATGTCTAACAATGTGAACACTGCTTTGTGCTCATAATGGCCTGTGTTTTAGAGACTTACCTGCAGAGTTGCATGATGTTGGGAATTCATCAAGGTGGGCCGAGGCAGCGAGGGCATGAGGGAGAGGAAACAAAGGAAATCAATGAGAAGTTCAATAGATGCTAAGTTGCAAATAAATCAGTTGGTTAGATCTCAGTGGGTTACTCAATAATGCCTTGCCCTCCATTATGAATCCATTATATCCGTTTGCCTTTATGTATAACCCAATCTAGTCGTACATGACCCCTCAGAGTACTTAGTGCCACATGCTGGGCAAACACATCAAACGGATATGTGAAAAAAAAAAAAGATTTCATTTATTCCCATGCCATGACATATCCTGCTAGATAACATTTCTGCAAGATTCTGACATTTACCTCTTAAGGGTCTGCTGTCAACAAATATTTGTGTTCACGTCATTCTTTATTCCAGGCCGTTCGCTTTTATTCAAGCTAATATATTCCTAAGTTTGACACCTTTCAGAATACATTTTCCAATCTCTCCAATAAGTTGTGTTTCATTAGTGTAATAATCAGTGAGTACAATTGGCTTTGTGTTGTGTTGACACTTTGTTTATTCCTGCTTGTGACACTGCAATCTGTTGTAGGTAACTCAATAAAGAAGTTGAATAATATCTCCCAAAATATTGAATGAATAATTCATGAAGTCAAGGCAAAGAAACACACAAGTTGTCAGGACAGGCTTTATCAAGTACAAGTCCCCATAAGGCTGACATTTCCACATTTCTGTTCGGTGTCAAGAATAAGCCTCAGACGTCAAAGCTCAGTGACAGATTTAACTTTTTCAAGGCACAGGCTTTGTGGGGTTGTGTGTCGGATCTGAATTGCAGCACTAAATAAAAATCACAAACAAACATGTTGTTGGTGTTCTTCGAACAAAACTGGCGATTGCAGATGTCATCTCCATTCAGTGACATCACATCAAAGTCATCACAGACATCAGAGACGCTCCTTATTGAGTATAGGGATGTGCTGCTTGACAAAATCTGCTGACGTCCAAATGCTTAATTGAGTTTGCCGACTCTCTTATCTCTCCCATCTATCCAACCACCTCTCCCCTCTGCTTCTATCTAAGCTGATACAGAAAGGCCAGACATAAAAAGAAACCTCACTGAGTAGACATTATGTGGAGAGGCACATTTCTTTCTGTCACCGCCTTGTATTTACAGTCATTTTCTATCCATCTACAGCCATTAAGATCTGACAGACTAATGCAGCAAAAGTTCAATGCGACCTTTATCTAAATAATCACATCCGGAACTTGGCTTTCTCCCACAAGTAAACTGCTACATCTGATGCATGAAATTGCAGAAGATGGTTGATATTTGTTTTTTGTTTTTTTTACATATTTCTTTCCATTTTAAACACAATACTCTTGGAATCCTGCATCGAGGCCTTCATAAGCAAAGGCATCCAACAAAATAAGATAGAGTGGGTGTTTTTTCTCTCCAGATGGACACCGGAGGACCAATTATCCAGAATGCTCAAGTCCGGCTCCGTAGAAACGACCAAACAAACCTAACTGCTGTCATGTAAAGGGAAAAATTATGTGGTGTAGTGCTTCTTCTGAGGAGGAGTCCATGTCCAAATAACTCAAAGTCATCAAAAAGCACTCCATGTTTGGTTTTGCAGCAGAGCTCCTCTGTCCTTGAGTCTGTGCAGGCAGAGGTGTTGCATTGCTCAGAACGGGTCATATGCAACCAGAAGAATTTGCACTGAGTCATCAGCATACCACTTAATTCACACAGTGCATCATATCATAGCATCCTCAGTTCTTCCTGCACTCAAGTAAATAGCTGTGTTTTGAGACATTGCAACCAACAAGACACGTGTACCAGAAAATTGATGCAACAAGCTTTGGAACAAAAGTAAAGGTAACACATATATCAGTTCAAGGCAGGTGGCTTTTCACCAATGAGTCTGGTAATGCTTGAGGTTTCAGTGTTCAAAGAGAATGTGTTCTTGTCATTGTTGCCAATGGCTTGCCCATAATGGATTATTTGTTGGGTGTCTCTAAATAACATAAAGAATACAGTCTGGTCCTGCTCTTTATGTAGGGGAATAAATGATTGATTGGTACAATACTTTTTGGCTGCACTTATTGATGAGTCTGCAGACTATATTCTCAATAAATCATCATAAATCTGTGAAAAATGTTGATGATTAATTTAAGTGCCCAAGACGATGTCTTCAGAGAGACTATGTTATTTAAACATCCATCCACATCTCAAAGCTCCATATTTTACTATCATATTGGACAAAAAAGCACCAAATGCCTACATCTGTGAAGTTTGAATTAATGACTGTAGGAAATTTGTGTGAAAAGGGGACATATTCCTTTTTAAAATGGTTGCTGTTGATGAATTATTGTCCGATGATTGATTCATCATTTCATCTACTAAATGTTGAAGCTCCTCCAACCTGTTCCTGAGTCAGACAACATGCTGATAATATTGAGTGGGATTACCTGCAGTCATTCTGGGTGCATTTCTCTGCAGTATGTGGTCGTCAAATGATAGGCTTGCTACCTTTCTAAACATTTCTCTGCTTTACACACTGTGAATTGCTGGGATGTGACTTCGAGCTAAACTGAATAGATATTGGATTCATGTATAAGGATGACTTAGAGGTTCAAATCGCTCTCAAGTACACTGCCGCAGACAACACTAATGTTTAAGGGAATACATTCTGTGCTAAAGTATCCCATCCATCCAAATACACTACAGCAGCAGCTCATGCTCAGACAATCTCAGGCTGACCTGTCCTCTGGGGACTCTATCTGATGAGATCTGATCCCTCCTTTGTCAAAAATAAGGATGTCTAGTCCTGGAGCAGTTGCAAACAAAAGGGTCTGAGCCAGCAGTCAGGGCTGTATACGGGGGTAATTATCTGCAGAGGCTATAGAGATATTGAGAGGTCAGAGTAAAAAAAACTGGTCATAATCCAAGAAAATAGTTTGGATTTATTCAGCCAGACAAGTAGAGTTAAGAGGCTTCCTAGAGAGCAGAGTCACCCTCACTACCCTGATACCTCAACCTGCATCACAACATGACACCACTCCAGCACCTTGTCCCTACCCCCCTAAACTCCCATTACGTCTACCTCCTCGGGGGGTATTGCACTCCACCATTTAGGTCAGAGGCAAAAGCCTGTGTGCGGGGAAATTCACACATCCACATAGTACCACACGCACACAACAAACACACACTCACGCAGAGCTACTCCAGCCACCTACTCCTGTTACATAACACATGCACACTGCCTACCCATCCACCGGCAGCTCCACACTACAGTCAGCCAACAACGAAGCAGCTAAACTGTGAAAGTATAACAGTACACTCCCCGATTTCTCATTTCAGACACGAGCACAGCTCCTCTGGGCTGCTGACGCTAACTGACCTTTGTCTGTGCTGACAGTGTAAACTCCGATTTCACTCACATGGACTTTTCCCAAACGTGACATCTGAAGAATTCACGAGTACGAGCGTGGATTTGTTTTCTAAAGTGGACCACTAATCGTGCCCAAAATCACTCCCCAGCCCTCTAAATGTAGGGTCCTATTTACTCAAAAGCCCTATTGGCATGCAGAGACCACAGGAAGATTTGTTTTATTGTCTAAACAGACAAAATGTAGCTTTGAATTAGCTTTGGTCTAAATTGGCATCCAATTTTTTTGGCCAGTGCCAGATTTCATGCCAGATTCTGACACAACAAAAGATACCTTTGTTTGTTAGTTGAAGGTCTTTTTTAGCCAAATATGTGAAAAGCCACAATTTAGTAGTGTGAATATTTTCAAAGAGGCCCTTCACAAATTTGAGAAATTTGAAATAGCCTTGTTTTTCACATGTTTTTGTGCAAGATAACTGAAAATTGGGGAAATAACAGAGCAGTGCGAGTCAAAAGCAGTTTTTGTGGTAGTAAATGTCCTGCAAATGACTCACAAAATGGATACAAATGGCTCACTATGCTTTTCCACAGCAGCAGGGTGCATCGCCGGACACCGGTGGGTCCAATTTCACAACAGAACGGACCCAAGCGCACAGTGGGCTCCGAGACGCACTGTGTGGCAACACAAGTGTCATAATTGCTCCATCTTAACTTTGCAGTGATTTATTTGAGGCCCAGCAGTTCGTTCCATTGCAAGAGCACCAAATAGAGGGAGAACTCGTCTTCTGAGAACAGTGTCAGGCTGCTGAACGGTGCACTTTTCACGCCAGACACCTCAATGAGGAAAATCTCATCATCCAAACCGGAGCTGTGGAGGAGCTGCACTGACACAGCCCTGAGCAAGACTGAACGGCTTATAGGCACAGCAGAGTGTGCGTTCACACAGAGGACACTGGAGTTTGCAACATTTTCTCAGTTCAGAAACGCTGCATTTTAACAAAAATAAAGGACCAACTGGTGCTTGGTGAAAACTGTAGCATTCTGCTCTCTTTTTCCTTCCAAATCTCCATGGTAACCCTGCTCTTGACTGGCAAGCTACTTAAATAGTGACAATTTAGATTTACCTCTTTGGATTTTATTCACTTTTGCCTTCTGACGTTTGGCCTCTTGTGTCCTGACATTTTGTGACCTGGTATAATTTAGTCTGAACCCTCAAGTTAAATATTCTGTCTTGTTTCCAGAGGCGTGTACAAACACTAAAGCTAAAAGTCTTTAGGCTTCTTACACACAAAGTGATATTAAGCATTTTGCCTCTGGAATAGTAAGAATATTAAGGCCTAATGTTCAATAAGCTAAGACCCCTAAAACCACATGGGCATGATGCATTACGGAATGATTTGTGCTCACCGCAGGTCATTATTGGTTCACAGAGGGGGAAAAAATGTTACCAGACTTTATAATGTTCCACTGTTTTAAAGTAAAACCTCATTAATAATGCAGATATCACTTATGGGTAGCATCTGGTCTACTACACACCACTTATGAAAGGGTGCATTTAAACCTGAATGTTACAGCTACGGTTGAAAGATCACATAAGAGATTCAAATAAATAGACTAGGATTGAGCTAAAGAGTGCAGCAGGAAGTAAATCCTTGCAGCCTGAATGGACTGTGCAAAGGGAGGTTTTATGAAACCCCTTCAGATGTCGGGTCCAAATTAGGAACAATGATTGTGTTCCTTAAGGGGTTGTTGTACATGCAGTTCGCATACCCCGCTGCACGACAGGAGTCCCGGGTCATGGCCAGGGGGATTCAGTCGTGGAAAAGCTTTAGGTTATTCCAGTCGAGGGGGGGAAAGCAGGAAATGGGGGAATAAACAGTAAATGGGGGTCACGTTACACTTCCTCTCCAGTGATTCCCACAGAATAAAACCCTTAGTTGAGATATGATTCACAAAACAAGTGACCAAAAATAACTCTGCTGATCCAGACTTAAGCTGTAGAACAGATGCTTCAAACTTAAAAAAAAAAAACTTGATTAAAACCAACTGTCCAAGAATGCAGCATTTTTTTCCCTCAAAGTTTTAGCTATGCCAAGCATTTTCACACAACAAGCGACAAACCTGAACTGGAAAACAAGCAGCTGGCATGTTGCCTAAGTGAGTGCTTTGAAGGCTGTAAGCACAAGGCCAGAGGACATGTCAGAACAGCATCAAAACAATGACATCTCCAAAAGGAATGTAGGACCTATGTGATAACGCTCAGCTGGCACATGTCAAACAAGATGCACTGACAGGGGCGGCTAACCTCAGACAAGCAGTTCTGTAATAGGGAGACTGTTCGCTCTCAAATTCAAATAAACAACGGAGAAGAAGTGATGAGATATGTTAAGTAAGAAACTTGTATTTGTTTATGTGAATGCAGAACTGCTCCACACATTTAGCCTCATTACAAGTACTCCACATGAACGAGGTAAAGAAAACATTTAGTATAATATTGGATTCTACACTCACATAATATGCCTTTAAAGCTCCTGTGTGGATATTTTAGGTGATTATAAAACAGACTGAAATGAATACTGAATCCTCTATATGATCTACAAAAGCAAACAAGTTCACAACCAACCAGATTGATTATTTTTATGCACTCATTTTAATGTCTGAAACAGCTGCCATCGAGTAGGTGTCATACACAGGAGTTGACACTTCAGAAACAGGCTTTTTCCCTTTTCAACAACAAAGATTTACATGGAGTAATAGGAAAGGCTGTTTAAAGAAAGCAGGATATATTTTTGGTGGAGACAACTCACATTTCCAAGACAAAACAGCAGAGATAAGAGGTACTAGTTTTTCCATCGGGGTCAACACAAACTGAAAGTCCCTCAGGAGCTTTAAATCATAGTTTAAAATCTCTCACTGATAGGATTCAATGCTATAGTTTACATGAATGTCTTCACCGTCCTCATGTGGAGGACAAACAAACTCAAAAATGTCCTTGAAGGCTGACTGAGCTGTCCCTGAGCTATGCAAGGAAATTACATTGACTTTCCACAGTTCTGAAGCCTCTCAATAGTGTGTTCTCAATTACATGGCTTTCCGAAAGCAGGAGCAACTGACTTCTAGCTATAGCCCTGTGTGTGCTGTCAAACTCTGCAGCATTATAGCCTCTCATTCTGGAGGCCACACTTCCTTTATCCGGCATTTTTCTTCTTCAGTGCAGAAAATTTGCTCCCGGAGGCCAAGAAAAGTCCCTGTGTGAGATTTTGCTTCAAAGGGAAAAGGAAAACAGAGATTATTTCCCCCATAAACTGGAAAACTCAAACAATACCACTGTGTGCTCTTCTAAATGGTGTTTTCTTGAAAGATTCATTCTTTACCATATTTCTCATCTCAATTAAACAAGACCTAAATCCTACAAAATGCAAATATTAAAAAAGTTGTCTCAGAAAGCCATTTTTCCTTTCTAAGGACACTTCATCCTCCACCGTGATCCTCCATCCATCCCCAACCTGGATGAGGCCACAATCTTCCCACAGTTAGTCACGGGACTGCTGGCAGGCTGAGGGGACTTGGAGGCATATGCGTCTTTCCATCTGTTGCTCACTCACTGCTTTCCAAACCCCTTCCTCTGTCAGCAGCCATCTGCTTACAGCCCCGCTGGCAGGAAACACAAACACTTCCACCATAGGATACGGATGATGCACATTTTGAAAAAAAAGAAAAGTAGAAGAGCCTATGGCGAATTTAATTGACCGCTGTCCCAGCCTCAAAGCAAATCAAGAGAGTGTTGATAAAGGGGATTATGAATATCACAAGACATTTTGAATTTTAGATGTAAAGCTGCAACAAGTTATTTTTTAAAGCTATTTATCCATCTTTATTCCCATCCTTTCTGTATTATTGAATTAAAACAACTGTTTTGAAATTGCATTTGTTACTTAGGTCATTTTCAATGAGCAGCATTTGCTGGTTGTATCATCTGACATTTCTGGATGTGATGCTTCTTCTGTTTTGTTTACATGATAAACTGAGATTGGTTGAACTCACTCTCAGAAGACTACGGACTGTGAGAACAAAGAGGACTATTTCTAGAAAAAAAAAAAACTTATCTCGAAAGTAATTGACTGGTGAAGAAACACCTTTTAAATGCACCCTGAAATGTGCGGTCCTTTAAACATCAAAAATGCTCTTTCTGTTTTTCTAAAGTTTTTGATGTTATCTTCAAATCGCTTTTTTCCGGTCAATAATTAAAAATAATTGCAAACTCTGACAATTGAGTATCCTGAAAATAACTTTCTCATGTATGTGGCTTTCAAGCACTGTTAACAAATGACTTTCTATTGCTTTACATTTATGTGTTTTTAAATCATCCATTGTGTCCAGCTCTGCTCAAATGACATTAAAGACTATACTTTGACAGTGTGCATACTGGTGAAAGTATTCAGTACATTATTGCAGCTACCTCATCTGCATATAACACCCAAAAATGTCCTTGCAGCACAAACCATATCAACCATAAAACATCCCCTTACATCCTCAGAAACCATTATTTCTTATCCTTTCATTCATTCATTAGAATCCATCAAGGCTACCTAAAGCCTGACACCCATTGATTCCTGTATGGTGGCGACACACTCGGATCTCTTATTCTCTCATTCTGTAGTAAAACCCCTCGTCGTTCGAAATGAACTCAGCTCAGAAATTCAATGGCTCTCCCCTTCAATAAAACATTAGATCGGAACTACTCCACATAGCCATTAACACTGTCAGAAAATGGCAGACTCAAACAAAAAAAAAAACTCTGTTTCAGCTCGCTAAGAGCTTGGGATGAGTATGCCCGAAATTTTCCTTTACGAGAAAAAAAACCCTGACAAGCTCATCCCATCCCCTTAACATTCAGAAGACAAGAAAAAAAAATTAGCTGTCCATCAATGGGAGAGAGGGAGTCTTTGTTCAATGGCACAATGGAAGACATTATGCAGGGGAGGATAGCGTCACATTCAATAAGCTAATGCTAAGGTGCTGTAGCCCACAGAGAGGACAGCGGGGCTGATGCAGAAATGACACCCTGACCCTGCAGACCTCCCAGGCGTTTGGATTGAGGCTCTGTTTACAGCTCATCACCGCTGACCCACAGTCAAGAGTCAGGGTGCAGTGTCAAAAGGCATTTCAGTGTGGGCGTAATAAGCACTCAAAAGCCTCAGATGATACAAACTGTACAGGCTAATCACCAAAACAGGGAGCTTTTAGAGAGGGAGGCCTGTGCAAACCCTGTTATCTGCTGTGCATCTGTCAGGGGTAAAGTCTGTTACTACTACTCTCTCGAGTGAGAGAGTAAACCTGTGACGTAGAAGTGTTTCTTCAACACTGCTCTCGAAGATTAAACATGGCTGAAATCTGATACTTACTTAGCTCAACATAGAGGCAGATCAGTTGCTACAGATTCTGCAGAGGATCAGGCAACATTTTCAAGTGCACAGGAAAATCAAAAAGCACATACTTTTATCTGTGCCCACCTGGACGATTTGATATGGTAACTGCATGCAGGTTTCAGGTGTGTGGATTAATCCTTGTTACATCACATCCAAAGGCATCGCCTGAGAGCTTGAAAGTGGTGCTTGGACCTCTGAGACCTAATATATAGTGAAGGAGCCTTTACCTCGTTGAGATGCAGGATTTTTCTCCTGAAAAAAGGTTCATGAATATGTTCAAGGTAATCCGTGTTGCTCTAAATTTTTTTCCCAGAACTCACTGCTGGGAAAATATAGGATTTTCTCAAGGCCAAGTAGTCAACAGTGCGTAAGATTCACGGGTTGTACTTCTAAAGCTTGTCTGTTACTATTTTTTCATAATTTAACAAATGATTAAAATAGTTTAGTAAATACCCTTATTTATAATTTTACCAAGAGTTTGAGGAGGAGGTTGTCGCCTCTTTCATGTTGGTGCATTAAGTGTAGAGCTGGAGACTGTAGGCTTTAAGCTAGCCAAGATTAGCAAACAGACTTGAAACGGGTTAGCAAGCAAACAATTAGCCTAGACTTGTCTGAAGCTCAAAGCTACATCAAGATAACCATTAGGCCTAACATCACATTAACTTCTACTTACTACAAGCAGTTCAAAAATGAAAATGTTTAAATGAGTATTTGAATTTTCAAATGAAGTCATGCTTTGTAACTGTTTCATACCAAACAGCAGCTGGTGGCAGATAAATTACATTTGTACTACTTTTCTTTTTGTGTAAAGAATAAATACAGAATAAAAAACGAGTTCATTTTTTTTTTTTTACTTTACATTGATTTTTAACCTTGGATAAAGCCAGGCTAGCTTCTGTATATATCTTCAAATGTTTAATGCTAAGCTAGGATAATACTCGGCCTGGCTCTAGCTCCCCAGGCCACTAAAAGGAAAAATCTGCAACTATGAGAGGTAGGATTTTGTGTCACAGCAAAAAGTGTACTTCCTAGGATGTTCAGCAGTTCTTGAAATGATTCATTTATCCCATTTACCTTCTGCAATTAATTTAAAGTCAAATCATGTCACCTAGCCTATTAAGTAAAATGTCACTTTCCATAATATATTTATGGAAGTAACATTAAAGAGTTGTTTTTTCCACTTTATGCTTCTATCCAAATGCTGGCAATTTGAGGTGTTACAGATGAATGCTCTGAAATAATGGTAAAATTATAAGTATCTCCAAAATACAAGTGATACAGATCTCCAGTTGAGCTGTGTTTGATGTGTGTTTTTTATGAGACTCAGTACTTAGAAAAAGGGAAAATAAAAAGAGCTAAAATACAGGCCAGGTTTTTGGGCTGCTCAAGGCGTCACGGATGTATTTATGTGAGGCTTTATTTAGGCACGACATCTACAACTAGTAAATAGTTGGTAAGCTACTCTATAAACAGCGGCATTCCACATTAACAGCAGTTTACATTGACATACCGTGTTGGAGACACAGCTGGTGGTATTGACTGACATTTCTAACTCTATAACAGTTTCTAATCCATATTCACAGATACGGGTTTAAAATATAATGAGCACATTGTGAAGATCTCACTTGCCAGAAGTAGCAGCAGCATTTTTTTTATGACACAGATGGCCCACTGTGACAACCGAAAGCCCAGTTCTTCAAATCAAATTTAAACCACACAAACCAAATCTAAAGCTTAAGATTGTTAAAACTCATTGGAAAACAGTTAAACTAAGCCTGCATTTTCATATTTGATATATTGGCCCTAACTGTTAATAAATCAACAATCGTGACTTTAATTCAGGCACAAAAGCTGTGTTATATATAACTTTTGCTACAGCCTGACAGCATGTGGTCAATAATAACAATGTTAATTAAGATATTCCAGTGTTTTCCATCTCAGAGGAGGAAATTAATCGCGCTGCTGCCGCAGTGGAAAAATGCATTATCATCTTTCTCTGCGTGTGATTTGCAGATGAGCTCTCATGCTCACGCTCTCCCTGGCAATTTACTACAAGAGAGACACAGTGTGTACCAGGGAGCTGCTTATAGGTGCCACACAATGCCAACAGAGGACTCTGAGGCTTCAGTCTGTTGGCTTTTTGTAACCCTCAGTGTCGTCCCTATTGCTATCTGAGCGCACAATGTCCTATTGTGCAGGCTTATTAGTCCTGTCTTGAAATCCCGAGCACCCCTCTTGAGCAGCAGTGGATTTAGGCCACTGCCCTTGCTCTGACATTGGACTGTCAATTGGAAAATATGAATGTCAGCATGAGCTTGTGCAGCTTTATGAAACATATTTGTTGCTCAAGACATAAGATGACATTACAAAAATGTAAAATAGACATGGTCGGCCTCAGGAAATCCCCTAAAAAAAAAATCCTCCCCACCAATCACTAACCTGATTATCTACTTTCATTTTTGCTTTATTACAGTAACAGTCTAAGGTGCTTTGGTGCTTTGTATTCAAAATTGAAAAATTCAAATATCTTCTCAACTACCCAAAGAACATACTTAGAAAATAAAAGAACATTTTGTAACTTTGACAAGACCATAAATTAGGGTAGCAATCAGAGCTCCCTTTGCAAATAGGACCAAAGGCAAGTATTCCCAGGGCTTACTCTTGTTAATAGAACACTCCTGCACATTGAGATGAAAAGCTAAAAATATAACTGAAACCACATCACAGATTCCATCTTTGCAGCTGCCTCTATATCTCAGTGATCCAGCTTTGATTCGACTTACAAACTCTCATGTATTTATTCCCCCAGATGAAATCCCTGAACTAACCCAAAGCCTCTGCTGTAGTTCAAGAGTTCGGGGTGAAACAACCACTGCCAAATAATCTGGTTCTGATGCAGTAGAACAACATTTGCAGACAATATTAGTTTGTTCCTTTGAATGAATGATTCCTAGACAATTAATTATGCAACAAGGACACAGTGTCCGGTGTCATGCCAACTGGCTGTTGGGTTTTAATTAGCATGGCTATCTGAACGGACTCTGCTGTATTAAGACTGTTTCAGGTAAAGTTTAAAGTTGAAGTAAGATCAACTGAACTGTGCACTGTAGAGTCATGCCCCACATGTTGTGCAACACTTGTGACTTAGATGTTCAACTTTTTGAAAATGTTTTTATTTCCTTTTTTTCCTCTCCATGACAATGTGTATCTCCACTCATTTGGTGGAGTGTAATCTTCTATCAGTTGATCATCGTTGTGGTGCAATCATCCTTTTAAGTGTTCTCTTCTTGGCTGACAGCTAAAAAACCTTCTACATCAGACTTTCATTTCCTGCTGCATCGTCGATGGTTCTTCACAGTGAGGCTTACAGATGGCCATTTGCAGCAAGACCGGCCTGTTTAATCATTTGATTTTCAACATGTCACTATCAAGACAATTCAAAGATTAGGCTGTCAGTAAAAGGCGACACTAGGCTTCAAACTTTTATACATGTACTTCCTCTGATTTACAAAGTAAATCAATGATTACAGTAACAGTCAGTAATTATATTGCTGTCATTATGTGCATATCCTTTTCATCGCAGCTTGAATGAGTCAATCTGTTGGTCAGTGTTTTCCCACAACGTCCAAAAACTACTGATTATGTTCCATCATGGGACACACTTACAAAGAGGGTCATTGAGCTGTTTTACAAGTAAAGAGACAGGGCATATTTCTTTTAGATATTTGTAGGCCATTTTCATGCTTTTAATGATAGGACAGCAGAGAGAGAAAGGAAACAACGAGAGGAGAAGGTGGTGGGGGAGGACATGCAGAAAATGTTGAGACTCAAACCTGGGATGGTTGTAGCCACACTATACAACCTCAGAGCTAAACCAGCACCCAGAGACATGGGACAGTTTCAGACTAAGGACTAAATCTTACTGACGATGCCATTGAAAACATTTAAGTGTCAAATCACTATCCAGGAAATGGCACTTTTCAGTTAAGCCTGATTGATAAAGTGTTGGATTGCCATGCTAGCAGCTCACCATCTAATCCTGAGGGTTTTGGAGTCATTTTAGCATTATGTCAATTGGGTTTTTAGTCATTGAGGTCATAAGTCAACAGCTGCTTTGGAGCAATTGCATTTCTTCTCTTTTTTTTTTTTTAACAGGCCTTTCATCAGATTTTCAGAAACAGACAGATATCACAGAAGTAGAGGTTGATTTTCAGCACTCTATGCTACAATTTCATGTAGCTGCCACTGTAGACAACAGGGGCCAAACATAAGGGGTTCATCTCAGGAGTTTCTAACAGGATACCCAGCCATGCTCCTCTAGGACTGTTGGCAAAACATCTTCAAGACTCACCAACCACAAAGTACTTCTCTATAATTTACCTCTGCTGTTTTGCCTGCATATTTCCTGACCTGGTCATTCAGTGTATCATGAATTACATGCTTGTCTAATCTAAATCACCTGTTGTCCTGCGTTCATTCTTTTCAAATGACAAAAGAGAAAATATATGTTATTTGGAATTGCACCAGGCAGCACCTTTAATATCTGTCACTGCCGAAAGACCGCTGTGAGGCAAAGAAAACCATCACAAAAAGCCAGCATGGAGTGTCATCATCATATAAAGATCTTATTAATCAACAAAACAACAGGGGGACCTTAGCAAGGACGGGAATTCATTTTGAAAGAGTCTAAGGCTGTAATTTCTTTCACTCTTTCCTTCAGCATTTTCTGTTAAATGCACGAGCAACTCGTTCCTTAGCAACAGACTCTGCAATGATGCAAGATTGAAGAGGAACGGCTCTGCAGCTCCACAGTGCAGGTGAAGACAAGTCGGCCAACATCTCCTGTTGCAGCTCTTCAAAGCTTCTCCGAGGTGAACTTATTAAGGTGACTGCATCTCATTTCACAGCATTAGAACACACCAGAATGTACATCAAAGCTAATGCGCTGTCTGTGAGAGAAGATCACGGAAATGGGCTTTGCCTTTTGAATTCCAGGACTTACAAATACTAACACGACACCACACTTCATTTACCCCAAACATGTTAACAACATACTAAAACGATGCATTAATAAACCATTACAGGGAGCATGATTTGAATTTCTGTTTTGATTTGCTCTCGGGATAGCAATTTGCAGCCCCCAGGTCCGTATGCAACACTAACAGTCTTCTTTTTTTTTCTCAAGGACACTCAGACAGCAGTCAGTGTGATATCCTACTGAGACATGCTCTGACCAAAACATCAACAATAAGCCTCAGGTTAATAAAAAGCACTTTAGACTACGAGCATAATTGCTTTTTTCTAATCTTTTTTGCTAATGCTGAAAATCGCCAAGTCACAAAACTGTGGCTAAGAGGTCACAGAGGTCATTATCTCAACCAACAGATGGAGCAGTGGAAAATAATGTTGTACACTTATCATGTTTTGAGAAAATAAGTGTGGAGTAGCCATTATGAACTTGTTAGCAAGCTGGAGGAAAATCCTTACACTGTCTCACAGGATCAACATTGCACTACAAAATTGTACAAATACAACAGCTTATATGGGACAAGGACACAATGAGAGTGCAGTTCCTGACCACAAAATTGCTTTTAAATTATATGACAAATAACACTGTAAATTCATAGTGGAATTTTCCTGTTGCTCAACTTTTAGGAAAAAGTAACAAAGCATTAGTATCACAACAGATTTGTGAATGAGGCAAGTGATAACCTTTCTATTTTTAAAGGGGTATCTGTAAGAGAAATCTTATAAAAGGCCCCGTTGTTTTCCTATCATGACGTCTTCATTGAGACATTATGTAACAATCCTAAGGCATCAGAATGAAAGGGAAAATCCTCCTTTGCTCAAATGTTGAACTGACCCGCTACAGACCCACCAGTTGATTTAACACATGAACATGAGTTTATTTTTTGAGACCAATCAAACCCTTAAGGACCAAAAATAAGGGCAAAAGTAACACAACAACGTGCCCTTGTACAGCAATTTTCAAGTGCCCCTCCGGAAACATGCCGCCCACCAAACCAGCTAACACTATAGCCACATACCCCTACCACAGAATCAGATAAGTGGTATGACCCTGTGTGAAAAGCTGCTGTGGCACCAGTGGAGAGGCTGAAGTAGAGCGAGATGTAAACAGTTTTTTCTGCTGATGCACTTACTGCCCTGTGCCCTCCACAGATATCAGGCCCCCCCTTGGCAATTGCCGGGATGCCATGATTGTTAATCTGGCCTTGTTAATGACACTTACAACCTACTTTAGGTTTGATGTTGTTGGCCATTACAGTGTGTGACGTATCAAGGAGTGCTCAAAAATATTGTTCAGTGATCAGAAAAGCAAAGAGCCAAATCTGGTATCCTCCTTCTTCACTTGAAAGTAATTCCTGAGGAAATTTAAATGTTGAGTGCTGATACTGATTATTGTCACTGCAACATTGTCAAAGTCAATCCTGAAGTCATATGATATCCTTTAGTTTAACACTTAAAATCAACATGTCTCTCTTAAATTAGCAATAGGTCTATACGTACCAACTTCTTAGCATTCACCCATGAGCCTTTGCCATTGGCTTACAATGCCTCACAGGATGTGTAGGTGTTGCATGCTTACAAAAAAAACCCACCAATACACTGTTTTGTTTTGGTAAAATATGCAAATAGAGTCGTCTCGCTTCTACATTTTGGATATTTAGTTAACAAAATACTTCATAAAACAGTTCAATAGATTATCTAACATTCACAATCACACTCTTTCCCCCGCCAACTATTGATTGGTGCCAAACACAAAGCAAAGCTGGGTTCATTTATACTGGAAAAAATAACATTCTCTTAATTTGATCTACTTTACTCTTGGATCAATTTGACTTATTGCTTCTTTTTCAAGATAAATTGCAACTTATTTCACTTTATTTGAAGATATTAAATGGATCTAAATCAAGAGCATGCTTCCAAAGCAGACAGTATTGGAACCAAAGCTGTGTACACATATTTTCAGACAGTTGCTATGATATTCCTGGAGGACCCTCTGACAGCTGACTTTGATGGACAGCTCACTGACTGCTGTGTCACTGGATACATGGGGAGGGTGAGCAGCTGAGAAACGCACATAAGAAACCTCTACCATCATTTATGACAATCAAATGACAGTGCATCATCCTCACTTAAATCTGACACACTGGAAAAGCTTGCAATGTAGGGGGGGGGGGGGGGGGTCATCTTCTCTGGTCAGATAATAACATATAGATGTGATTTCCAAGAATGTAGCTGCTGATTGGCTCTACAACAAAACCAATTTTATCCACCATGCCAAATCTAAAAGTACATTATTGATTTTTTTTCTGCCTTCTGAGTATATGAACTCTCTGTAACTTAACATTGTGCTGCACATAGGCTGTGGGCTCAGATTAGAAATAAATACATCTCAGACACTGATTTAAGGTCAGATTTGGTGCAAGATCAGAAAACCGTGTTCCCTTTGGAATGTGCCATTAATGAGCTAATTGCAATGGCACAGGCTGCCTCATGTGGGTGAAATGAAACATTTGATTGTTAACACTGCAGTGTATATAGGGGGCAATTCATTCCTTTCGCAGGACTATGAGATCGGCTACGCCCCCAGCCCCAAAGTGCGATTGTTGACACTGTGACAATGTTACCAAGTGTACATAAAAGGAAGGGAAAGGAAAAGACCCCCCCCCCCCTTTCCAAACCCTCAATGAATGAAAAGACAGAGAAAAGCCCCAGTATGATCCCCTCTTATACTCACCTTCAATGGAGATTACATGCTCTCTGATCTGGTTCTGCAGGGCCAGGTCATCAATGCGCTCGATCAGGTCGTAGATGGCGTAAATGTTCGGGTGGACTGACTCGAACCGGTGGATCTCTGCCCTGATCGCCGCAGAGTTGGACAAAACAAACGGCGAGCCCGCTGAGCCGGACTGTGAAGCCTGGCCTGAAACAGTCCCCGAACCGAACTGACCGGCCCCTGAGCTCGCGGACGATCCGGATCCGTACTGGGATGGGATGGACTGGGGCACTGGGACGGGAACTGCCACCGGGACAGTGCCTGGAGTGGGCATGGCCGGCTGAGACTGCTGCGAGATGCCAGAGACTGGGACGCTCGACTGGTAGTTCATCTTGGCTTTTTGTTTTCTTCTGCTTTAGGAGCTTCTCACTCTTTGAAACGACAACACGGATCTGCAGACTAGAATTTGGGATTGAGGCGATGCGAACAAAAGAAGTCCGCGCGAACTGATGGTGTGGAAAACGATCGGCGCAGAAGCATCAATAGTTGGTCGCCAATTGCATAAAAACGCGGCTCTTGTTCATATTAATACAACTTGACTGTGATTCATTTTCCGTTATTGGCCAGATCTATCCAGGGCCCTTTTTGTTTCTAACAAACCCGCAGTGCCTACCACTGGGACACTCCTCTCTATGCTACAACGCTGTTTAGGTCAAACCCTCCTTCTTCTTCTTCTTCTTCTTCTTCTTCTTCTTGCCTGGTTGCTGTGTTTGAAGCAGACAATGGGCTCGGCTTCAGCACGGCGCCCTGTTCCTCCGCTGCCTTCAATGCGTTGTTTCTGCTCTGAAACCAAATAGCGTTTAGTCCTCTTTGGTCCAAGTGGTCCCTGCCCAGCGCCCTCCTCCGCATGCTCGAACGTCACCCATCACGTAATTGTACTCGAGATGGGGGAGGGTGTGATTGGATTTGTCGGAGTGGGGGGGGGGGGGTCGCAACGTGCACATCATTATGATAACCTACCTGACAGTTATGCAACCGCAAAAAATGCGCAACACTCACAAGAAGATGGGGCGATTATATTAAGGTAAATTAGTTGTTATTGTCTCGAGTAAAGCGACAATGGGCCCACAATTACAGATCTCTATGCAGACCTTCACAATCACACTTTCACACGTGCGTGCACGCGCACGTTGACGCGCGACTACACGCACACAGATTGGCTCTTGGGGGACTTTTTTCGCACCAAATGTTTATCCTTTTTCAACTCCAAAACACGACATGTTAGGCACAACTTCATGTCTTAGGACAGGCTTGAGGATGATGTCAGGCCGAATATTTTTCGTTTTTAAACTTCCGCTTCTGTGGTCAATTAATACTCAAAGTAAATGAGTAAATTGGCCTTATAGAAAAACAAATCCATTTGGCAACCATAAAAAGGAGATATCAATAATCATATCATGATTTGTATTATTTTAAACACAAACTTGGATCTCATTGGCTACTATGCACACCCCCCCCCCCCCCCACACACACACACACACACACACACACCTAGCATCATCAAACATCAAGCATGTTTCAAAGGCAAAACATGATACATTTTTATGAAGTAAAATGTGATATGGTTAATAAGGGATCCTTTTTTTTCAACATATAAGGGAGAAACAGAGTCACCTGGTGGCTTGAATTTGTACTACACCAACAGCTGCTCAAGGCCAGATGACTGTCACAGTCAGTCAAGGTTCTACTGTTTTTGTCGATGTGCAAATAAAGACTGATCAAACACAGCCAAGGAACCAACAATGTAGGCTACTTTGAGGGAAATTTCAGTTCAAGTGATTTGACATTTTTGATGTATGGATAAAGAAAACGATGCCAAGATGAACAAGTTTGATATTAAAGAAAGTCATTTCAGTGTAATGGAGGAAAAATTAAAGCATTACAGTTCTTGAACCCCCTGGCAGCCAGCAGATCTGAAACTCCTTCCTCACACATTAATAATACAGAGTGCAATAACCATTTGAAATGCATTCTTCCCAGCATAAATCACAGCCCCAGTCTGATCCAGATGAATATTGGTTTTGCCACAGAGGATTTCCAAGGGACATGAATGAAGATGATTCAGGAGAGGGGGAAAAAGGCATTTTTTGCTCATTATTTCGAAGGCGTGTTAAAGCTCCAGTAGATTAATCTGAAGGGGTGCGATGGCATTATCTTAACAAAATAATTCTGAAAGCCAGATGTTATCTAGAATATTTATGTAATCATCTTTATCTAATTCCTTATGTAACCAAACCTGTTGTTACTGCATAAATGATCATCTCTGAACAGCATTGTGACGCACAACTCTTTGACTCTTCTGTGCAGCAGCATCGTCTCAGACAAATTAGAAATTCAGTAACAAGATGAAAATGCTGTTTTGAAGATTACAATCATTATTGTGGATACTTTTCATGAATTAATGACCAATGGTGTGCCAAGTACACAAACTGCAACATGACCAGAATCTTCATTTTGTGCTTTTGTGTAATAAGTATCAAATCAGTTATAAACAGAATGATTTTCATGACGCGTTTGAAGCTTGCTTAATATTATTTCCAAGAAACTTATTGCTAGGAAATGTTTGAACAATTTAAAAACCCCATAAACACAGTATTTACTTATTTAAAAACTATAATTAATTGATTCTGCAACATAATGCACAATGTTATCTTCAGCCCTCTGCCTCCATCTGTTGGCCAAATGGAGAACTTTGCTGTGCTTCTTCTATTGCACTCCATTTTAAACATTTATAAGCAGCAGTGATTGTTTAACCTGTCTATGAAGGTTTGGCCACTCTCCAGTTCATTTGATAAGAATTATCCTATTTGCGCAGATATCGCCTGCTTTGTAAATGCTCTCTTCTGGTAAATTGAAAGCAGCAGGAAGCCACAGATTCATTTGAAGGTTCTCAAATTCACTTGATTTCCTTTTTAATATTTCCAGTAACTTCATTCATTCATCATTCTGATGGTCTGCAGCTTCACTTAGATTTTCTTTTTCCTTTTTTTCCCAATATCTTCAATGGAGCAGTTTTCTGGCTCATTTAGTTTGATTGAAACATAATGTTGGTAATACTGTGATTGGTCCCTCTTTCATACAGCCACCTTGTGTAATATTGGATATAATTGTATGGTTTATTTGCAAGTGGTCTGTGATGGAAAGTATCTCAATGAATGAATGTACAGCTCTGGGTGTGAAACTGTGTCAAGTATTGAGGAACTTTACTTTTAACAGATAGCTCCACTAAATTTCAAAGGGAGATATTGGAGGCTATGTATTTCTGTAAACAAACAAAATACTCCATATATTCTTGAGGGATACTTAGATCCTAGAAGCTGTCAGGCAGTGTATCGAGTGCTTTAAATTGATGAAACTTAAAATCGATGCAACATTAATGCATGAACAAATATACTATAATATTAAAAGTGACAACAGTGACAGGGTATTCAACATGTTTAAAGAATAGTCATCTTAAATTGGTTCCTAAGTCATTTGTGGGGCGCCTGTAGCGTAATGGTTAATGTGTGCTCTCCTTGTACAGAGGCTGTAGTCCTCCAGGCAGACGGCCTCTCTCCCTCCTTTCTGACTTTATCCACTATGCAATCTCTACACTAAAGGCACAAAAAGCCAAAAAAATACGTCTTTAAAGAACAATGTATCTTTAATTGCACAAGTGTCCTGCTCAGGTAAATAGCATATGTAGAGGAAAAAAGTGAGCGAGGACATAAAGTGAAAACTTTGGGTTCAACTCCTCCCATCACTGTTTTAAGATTGCATTAATGTCATTAACTAAAATTAGTTGATATAAAGTTGAAGTCTATTTCATAAAAATTGCATTATGTACTCAGCAAACTGAACATTTTGTCTTCCAATTTACTCGTCTGGTATCTCACTCCAAATGATCTGTGAGAGCCCCTGAGAGCTGCCCCCGGGACACCAGAGGACACCATGAATACCAAACAGCTGAGATTCACTTACACCCAGAGAATGAAAAAAAAAGCTGGAGAGCAATATTCATGAAACCTGTCTGAATTATTAATTACCATTTCAAGTTGCAGAGATGGAAACTTTATAAAGATCTTGTTGCTGATTTTCTCCCAGCCTTTTTGACCACAAACTTAATGTGGATCTTTACAGAGGCCTCTGGTTAAAAACAATTATAGACGCTATAGAGCAGAGAAGCTTTCCCATACTTCTAACTAAAGCTTGTTATGTCCTCAGTAAGGTTTACACATTTAAAGCCCTATAAATGTGCAGAGTGTGGAGGGCCCAGTCACATGTACCTTAAGTGAATAAGTTAACTATTTTGTAATTTAGTGATGTCGTCACTAACAGTAGGCACATATAAGTCAGACAATGATGCTCTGTTTGGTTTATCACACTGGCTGTCTTGTCATTGGTTATGAGTTGAGTTTTTTTTCTCTGTCCTACAGTGTCCAGATACAAAATGCCTTCAAGATGTAGTCACAACATTTGTATATAAAGTTCTTTTTAGATAACTGCAGGCGGAAATTGTTAGATGCACTTGTGTGGTTTTTTAAAAATATTTTTCTTTATATAACTTGATTGTTTTGATTTCATAGCCAGTACATATTTGTTTGTTTTGATTGATTTTGTTTTACATGGCTTTTCATGACTTGATGTTTGCTGCAAAAAATGTGGTTTGATTCACACACAAAAAAACCCAAATCAAGTATTGTAAAGGGTTAATAGAAAAGGCTGCTGTTGATGTCCCTTCATTTAGTTTTAGTGTAAACTGCAAAACCAACATTTACAGCCTGAGTCCTTTTTTAAACCTCAGTTTTTACAGAAGGTTTCAAAAGGAGACATTTGTTCAGTCAAATGTGGTCACACACATACTGACATGGCTTGTTTCCCATGGACACTGCAGTCTAATGGCTGAATAAGCCCTGTGTCTCTTGTACCTTTTTAAAGAATCTCACACAAGCTTTATTGACACCCCAAGAGACCGTTTCAATAAAAGAATAATTACATAAATGCATTGCAGGCCTCTCAGGGATTTCTGATAGCTGTTCCAGGGTCAGACCGGTGACCTTGCTCTCTGTTATGGCAGAGCTCTATGGCAGTCTCTCTTTCTATTTCTCAGGTTCAAAGTATTAAAACATTTTATACCAACTGAGCAAAAGTTCAATGAAACAAGGTCATCATTTTAAAAGCACTTTAATGGAGTTTATCTTCAGCAAGGAAAACGGCTTTACCTGTTATAAATTGCGTCTGTGTTTGTGTGGGGGATCACCTTCAACATTATTCCCAATGTTAGCATTCAGCATATGAGTCACTGGTCGCCTTAGCAGTCTGGTTAAAAGTTTCAATCTAATGTCCCAATTAAGTTCACATGAGGCACTGATTATTAGCAAACAGCTCTCGGATCACCTTGGCATTCAAAACAGTTGTAGTTCATTCTAAAACATAAACTATAAAGAAACTGCAATGCAATCACACAGCTTCACACACATATTAAAGATTATGCATACCTGCATGTTGCATCTTTGTTAAAATCCCATTTGGATATCTTGACCAGAGTTCAAAACTAAGTAGGTTTTTGCTTAGACTGTGGATAAGTTTAATAAAACAATGAAGCCAATGTAACCACTATACTAGTTTTGTTCTAAATTCTAAATCAAACGCACATACACAAAAAAGGATATTTCTGTATGAAACATTGTTTAGTTCCATTCTCTCCTCTAGTGGGCGCTATAGAGCACTGTAGGATTTTGTGGCACAACTTCACCAACGACCAAGGTGCATGAACAGTGAAAGGCTTGAAAAAGTCAAAAAGCTCCAGCAACACTTTTTTTTAGATCAATTTTATTAACTTATTAGACTGACACTTTTCAGCTTTTGGCCTTATTTTCGCCGCAGCTGTTTCAATGTCTGCAATCCATTCCACCCAAATCTATTTGTACATCAAATACAACGTGTCATTTTCTTTTTACACATGTTCTCAGCTATTTACAGTCTATGCGTTCTCAGTCACTATTTGCTTTCAAATATGTCTGTTTGAAGTGAATTGCGTATGACTTTGAAGTTGTTCGAGTCCACAGCAGAAAATGGTGCATTACTTCTCTAAGACTGTGGTTTCCTTCTTTTGGAACACAGTCTTGTGAGTCTACCCTCACAAGACTGACCCTTAACCCAATGTGTAAGCAACAATGTGGTAGCCTATTCAGCAAACATAGGTATACATCTTTAATAGCAATAATAATTTGAAGCACTTTGAATTGCCTTGTTGTTGAAATGTGCTATATAAATACACTTGCCTTGCCTTGCCTTAATATTGTATGCACCATTAAAAATGTAAAGTATGAAATAGTTCCTTACCTTAAGTATAATTACATGAATGGTAGGGCTGGGTATTTCCCACAACCCCATGATACGATACGTGTACGGTCCTAGAAATACATTAAAATGCTTTGATCCCAGAGTTTTTTTAAGGTATTAATTGTGAACTGTACCATAGGGCAATTATCTTTCAAAACTGTCATCACAGCTTTGCAGCCATATCGATTCTGTAACATCTGCAACAATACATGTATTTGCAAGGAGTACATGACAATACATTGCCATATCGATTTTTTTTTTTGAGCACATCCCTAATGTGTGGTACTGTTTTGTGCAAGCTCAGTTTCTGAGGGTTAAATGGTTTTCATGTGGTAATTGTCTCTCTATTTGAAAGGCTCAATAGGTGTGTGAGGTCACCCTGCACATCTACTTGAATCACACAAAAAAGCTTCTTCCTTTGTACACTGCTGCTTAAGATGACAGCATGAGAGAGGACATTACCAAAGGGCTTAAGGGGCTTTGTGTACAGTGACTTTGTGTTCTGTACAAGAGGTCAATAATTTAGCAAACGTGGACTTTTTCATAGGCTATAACTTGGACTAAAGTGATGAAGTTGTCAAGGCTGATGAGAAAAGAATGAGAAAGAAAACATATTTTCATTCAATGTGTTTGGGTTTTGATGGATGTGATACAGTGACCTCTAGAGGTCCGTGCTTAAAGAACAATACAAGGATTGTAGAGGCAATTCCCTTTAGTTTCAATTAAAATAAATAAATCAAACAAACAACATACAAACAAAAACTATACTTCATTTTGATTGCTCCATGGCAATTTCCAACAGTTTGTGAAACACAAACACTGAATAAACACTTAGGCCTATTATAAATATATATGGGGACAAAACTCTTAACCTTATCATTCCCCACAATCACACATTCATTTCAGCACAGTTGACACATGGATATTTGAACTACTTTCATCTTTGAGACATTTTGGAGACTTGGGAATTTCACTTGTATTTTGTCTGTCAAAAATAAGAAGACAAAAGGATTAAAACATTGAACAGCCAATTGTGCATTTATTCTGGTCTATGAAACTAAGGGCACGTCAGAAAATAAACATGTAGGCTAGCCTATTGATGTTTTTAGGGATCTAAATCAAAGATTTCAGTTATTGAAGTCCTGCCTGTCTTTTCTAACAAGAAAACGTGCAATTTGCCAAGTGTTTCTAATTCTTGATTTAATCCCGGTCTTGTTGTTTTACGTACAATATCATATATGATTCTAAAACCATGGAAAGTTAAAGTTTAATTAAAAAAAAATCACAAAGGATGTCGATAAACCAATAACTAGTACTTTCTCTCTGCAGCGACTCAATCGTCCATCCACTCACTGCAGCCTCACATTAACCACACCCCTTCTCATGTTGCAGCAAAACACTCGACGTCGTTTTTTTTCCTTGTTATTTTCCCAGCATACATCTGCAGAAGTACAGTGACGAACACACATACCGAGGGGAAATTCGTCACTGTTTCAAGAACCGAGTCTTTTGTGCCTATTCATGAGCATGCACATCTTCATCAGTCAACTTACTTTTCTTTAAACCAATCCGTTATTTTAATATAAGCAAGGTTTCGACCGGGGGTGTCCTTCAGGTGATCATTTCAAATACATGGGTTATATACCGCCTGAAGAAGACCTCTGGTCGAAAAGTTGTGATACAATAAAGTTTCTGTGTGGCAGCAACACACAAATAGGCATACACCTACAAAAATATCATTATTATTAAACAAATATTAAAGATAAAAGGTTTCCACCGAATTTCCCCCTTGGATCAATGAAGTATTTCTGATTCTGATTCTGTTTTATTACAGCGAAGACAATTGTTACAGAACAATTCAGAAGATTAAGCGATAAAATAGGAATATAACCTGTTTATGTAGCTCATAAAACATCAGTAGAACCTTTTAAAGCAGACTAAAAAAAGGGCAGTTATGTAGTTAAAAAATATTGCTCAACATTTCATATATTACAGCTTCATTCAAATGTATAAATAACAAACTAGACAGATAGATAGTAGATAGTTAATTGCAGGAACTCATCACTATTAATGATTTTAAAACTCGGCTCACAGGTTTTTTAAAGGCTAATTTTGGAGCGTGTAAATGTTTCACTGCATAGTATTTTATCATCATCACATAATTGTTCTTTCAGTGTGTATTGTGGTGTTGTGCTTTGTTTTTGTTTAACACGATCTCCTCCTCCTCCTCCTCCTCCTTCTTCTTCTTCACCTTCTGGACTGTTATTTGTCTCTTTTTCTCACGTCTGTGCTTTCTTTTTGGGTTTGTCTTATATTTCTTTTTTTGCTGCTGCCTTGCTCGAAAAGAAATCATTTGATCTCAAGCAATTCTGCCTGGTAAAATAAAGGTTAAACAAATAAATAATAATAATAATAAAATATGAATATTAACAACAATTTGATTTCTGTACGACATATAAATATCTTTTTTTTATAATATATAATTATTATCAAAATAAAAGTTATGTAAATGTGTCCTACCTTTAAATAAGTTTTTATTTCGGTGTGTTCGTGTTGAGTCGCTGCTGATCGGATCGTTCACGGACTTCACACCAGCAGATGACAACAACAAAACAGACAGCGCTACAGAGAGGGTATTACAGCTAGCTACCTGAGGTAAAGGTGTTTTATCCCGCGTGGAACACCGTCTCGACTGGAGTTTGCCAAATGACAAAATTATTTTAAAACAACATGGTTTGTCAGCGCAACTAAACATGGTTGTTATTTACTCTTTTTCTAGTGTAGCCTAGCTAACGTTAGCTGACGAGCTCGCTAAGCTAGCTCTATGTATGCCAAGATAAAACAGGGAAGCTAGCTAGCTTAGTCGCTAGCTTGTTAGCTAGCCAAGTCGCCTGGACGAGGTGGATACCAAGAACGGGGAGATGCGAGCTAAGTGAGGTAAGACCGACGCAGTAATGTGTAATTAATTCAGTGTGGATTGTCGCACTTGTAGCAAAGTGCATGTCAGCTGGCGGTGGGGGCTGTATTGTGTAAGACTGTCACGTTTGTGAAATTAGTCGACGTGAGAATTTGCTATCTTGCGCTAGCCTGACAGCTGTGTTAGCTGATAGCCAGTTAGCGCAGTCAGTGGGTTATTATTGACCAGCTAGCTTGGCAGCAGCTGCTTGTGCCCCCTTGTTTGACACTGAAACCATGACTAACTGAAGGCCTCAAGGGTTTTTATCAACGCTTTAATGTCAGTGTTATTTTTGGTAAAAGTTAAAATGTTGTATACGCACCCTGAGTGATTGGAGGCCGACATTAAGAGACTGCAACCAGCGTCAACACAAGTTTGTCATTGAGAGCAATCAAGTGTGTAAGTTGTTTTTTTTTAATTACCACGCTGACAGCTAACAGTTTCTAGTATTTAGTTAACACTAAATATGTGTTATTAATCTTGGTATCTCATCAGCCCACCTTTCTGGTTTACCATTCCCCAGATAAACATCAAGACATGTCAACTATCTACTCAAGAGCGTTTTGAAGTTTAACTTAAGCAAACCAACATATTAGGTGACCTCATTCATATTAATCAGTTGTCAGTAGCCACAAAGACGTGGTGAGTCAGCTGTTATGCTGGTTACTTGGTGGACAGGACATTTCACAGGCTTGACAAGTTTAAGGTGGAAGGGGGTGAGATTTGGATGATTGTTAACACCTATGATGATAATACTAACTTTATTTGTATAGCATTTTTTTTTTAAAACATTGGGTTTTCAAAAAGTGCTTTGACACATGCAGAAGTAAACATAACAACAAAGCAAAAGAACTCAAATAACACCAAAAAAACCCCATGGCAACAGCGTAACCATCGACAACAAAACCCTTACAGTAAAAGAACCCATACAGAAACCCGACCGACACCAGAACACAAACATCAGCTCAACCCAAACATCCCCAGAATTCAAGCAACATAATAACTCAATAATTCAGGCAACACAGTCACCCAGGCAACTTAGCCTGAGACCAAGAGGATCAAGCTGTAAGAAGATAGATAAACAAGCCATTGATGATTTATGAAATTTTCCATGAAAATGCATACTCTAAAAATAGTGTTAAAAGAGAACATTTTTTTAAAGGCAGTTGTCTTATTTTTTTGTATAATGGTTTAAGTAAATGGAAACATCACCTCTCATCCTCTCATTTAAAGATGGAAAGAAAAACATAAAATGTTGAAAAAGAGTTAAATTGCTATCTAATGTTTATGTTCTTTCACAGGGTGGCCTTGAATGACTAAATGAGCAAGATAAGCACGAGCGAAGAACTCTGGGAGATTCAACATGAAGTTGTATGTGTTCCAGGTCAACAATGGCAGCACATTGACATTTGATACAGATCTTGCTGTCCAAACGTAAGATATTTTACCAGTGTTACTCAGAAATAGAGTTCAATACATCTCTTCTATTATGACCTAATTGCATTCTTCATTTGTATCAGTGTACTGGAGCTCAAACATGCCATCCAAGCCAAATACAAGATTGCAATTCAACATCAAGTCCTTGTTGTCAATGGAGGGGAATGTATGGCTGCAGAGAGGCGGGTCTGCAGCTACAGTGCTGGCACTGTGAGTGATCATAATTTGTTAAGTGTGCTGGAATTACAATGTGATGTTTGGATTTCAGATGTCTCACTGTCTTATTGTCACTGTTTATCTTTAGGAAACCAACCCCATATTTTTGTTCAACAAAGAGATGATCTTGAGTGACCGGGATCCAACGATCCCCAAAACCACCTTCTCGATAGAGAGTGAGATTCAGGTTAAGGTGGAGGAGTCTCTACTGATGCCAGCTGTCTTTCACACTGTTGCCTCGCGGACACAACTTGCTCTGGTAGTTAACTGTTTTTCTTTTAATTACATCATTCTGTCTTTGGTATGTCTCTAGTACTACTCATTTATTTAAGATTCATGTCTTTCCTTGTGCACTACCTTCATAAGATAACACTTTTTAAAATAAATGAGCTATATCTCAATATAACTAAACAATTGACTAACTTGTCTTGACACTTTTATGTCTTTGCCTCTCCAGGAAATGTTTGAAGTTGCCAATAAACTTAGTTCTTTCTGTGAACGTTTGGTTCATGATGAACACCTTCAACATCAAGGCTGGGCTGCAATTATGGCCAATCTGGATGACTGCACTCTGTCATATCAGAAGTTGCTTGTGAAATTTGACACTTCATACATAAATTATCAACGTGATTTGGAAGAAATTAAGGTGAAACTTACAAAGTAAGTAATGGGAAAAAAAAGAAGAGAAAATAACAAGATTTTTAGTCTCTTGTAATCTTATCCGTGTTTTTAATTCATAATAATGTAAAATGTTTGGTAATGCATATCTGCACATTGTTTTTCTAAGTAATTTGGAAATTAATGAATAATTTAACCGATATTACTGTGAATTAACAAAAGCAGTATTACTTTTATTCTAGAAGGAAAAGAAAATGGTTAACTTAAAGTTTTAATAGACATTTTTTTATGATTGCAGGTTAGGGACAGCAGTCGCTGTCATGGCCAGGATACCTCTGCTTGAGTGTTTAACAAGGCACAGTTACAGAGAAAGCATGGAAAAGTCCAGCTCAACTCCAGGGAAGGATTCAGATGAGACAGAAGAAGAAAAATCCACCGACTCTGTGCTCTGTAATGCTGGTGCACAAAAGCCCTCCAAGTTTTCAGCCTCTCTCTCTGCTTCTGGGACACCCACATGTGAGCAAACTGGAGACCACGAAACAAACAAGATGACTGACAGTGGTGGTCTGAGAGCTGCGCTCTTAGACGATGACACTCCAGAGTTTGCAAACCCGTCCTCCTTCAATGTTACACTATTAGACTGGATCAATGTGCAAGACAGACCTAACGATGTGGAGTCTGTTGTGAGGAAATGCTTTGACTCCATCAACAGGGTGAGTCCTAGATGTATGAAGCCACATGTGAAATAGTGTTGTTTATTGTTGTCATTTTGGATGTTGAAGTTCATCCAAATATTACTAATTGTTGTTTCTTTCAGCTTGACCCACGGATCATTCAGCCATTCTTGGCAGATTGTCGTGACACAATTTCCAAGCTAGATAATCAAAACATGAAAGCCATCAAGGGGCTTGAGGACAGGTTGTATGCTCTCGACCAAATGATTGCAAGCTGTAAGAAGTTGGTGAATGAACAGAAAGAACTAGCTCAGGTACGTAGTGTAAGAGAGAAACATTACTCAATGACCCTCTTTGTGTGGTGTGTTTTAATTAATTTTGCATACATGTTGTCCCCTGCAGGGATTTTTGGCCAATCAGAAGAGGGCTGAAAACCTGAAGGATACATCTGTTCTGCCTGATTTATGTCTGAGTCACACAAACCAGCTGATGATCATGCTGAACAACCACAGGAAGCTGCTAGACATCAAAAAGAAGTGCACCACTGCCAAACAAGAACTTGCAAACAACCTTCAAGTCCGACTCAAGTAACACTGAAAACCACATCTTCTCAAATATTTATTGCCTACTCTACTTGTTTTATAAATCACTACTTTATGTACTTTGGTTGTTCTATTGAGGCTGAATGTTTTTTAAAAGCCAAAAGTCAAGAGAATTCTATTTAAAACTTGAACACTAATAATTCTGTTTTAGATGGTGCTGCTATGTGATGCTCCACGCAGACCAGGATGGAGAGAAGCTTCAGGCTCTACTCAGACTCCTGACAGAGCTGATGGAAAGAGTGAGGGTGGTGGATGCCTTGAGCACAGTGCCCCAGATGTACTGCTTGTCAGTGGTTGAAGTTGTCAGAAGAAAAATGTTTATGCGCCACTACAGAGAGGTCAGTGCTAAGTATCATTATTAGACACTTAGACACACATTCAGTTTTACCATTAAAAGAATGGTTCTTCTTTGTGTCACTGAACATGTTTTCGCATATGCACTCCTGCAGAAAATACCCTATGGGGCTGGCAGGAGAAACACTAGATAAAGTCAGGGTGAAAATTGTGGCTGTTTGTGTTCACACATGCAGCTCATCAGGAGTTTTGTGCAAGTGTGAACAAGGCTTCGATCTGTAGCTTTTCTCAAAAATCACAACAAGCTCTAATTGGAATGTTTTCTAATTCAGGCCTACGTTGGTTAATGGGGGCCAGAGTTTACATTGTCTTGTATCTTGTCTAGTGAAAAGGAAAAGGAGTGTACCTCCTTGGGGTTTTAGAGTGAGTTTGAGAGTTTGGTGTGCTGCCATTTCATAAGCATAGGGCTAGAACTTAATTAGCACTTTGATTCTTAGCTGAAGGTCCCTGTCTATAAATTAAGCTTAACCTATAATCCCTGCTGACTTTTTAATTGTTGTGTCTAAATTCACAAATATAGTGGGAATAGTTTGATGCAAAAATGGTATGATGTAATTATTTTTTCCTCTTTGTAGTTGGTTGTTTTTGTGTTTTTAACCTTAGTGCATATTTTTTCTTTACTTTTTGAGTGTGTAAACATTTTGCTCAAAAAGTCCTGACCTTTTTTTTTGAATGTATGAAGATTGAGACTTCATAAAACATTTTTTGGGTGCTTTTAATGAGATATGCATGAAAACTAAAGAAAGTTGTCTCATAGCCACTCTGTGATATTACAAACCTTCTATGGAATGCCCTGAAAATGTTGAATGTTGACATTGCAAGAAACATAATTAAAGCTTGGTTGTTTGCAATGGCTTTACTAAATCTTAATCTTTTTTTCAGTGGGCTTATGCACTTGTGAAGGATGGAAAACTACTGTATGAGGCAGAGAAGTTCAAAAGGGAGTCCTTTGGGAAACTCTTTAGTAAGTATTTCTTGGAAATGTTCAGCCCTGACATAAGAGTAGTCACTGTTGAGCATAATGTTCCTTTGAAATAAGTCACAAAAACCCATTCAAGAACAGAGTTTTCATTAATCTCTTTATTTCCTCTCAGGGAAGTCTTTCCTCAGAAATCGTTTGTTTAGAGGACTTGATTCATGGCCTCCAACATCATTTTGTGTAAGTTAAAGTTTCACACTATATTTAGAAAGCATGTGTTACCCTAGCTGTTCATTAACCTGTCTGGTCTTTTCTTTTGTTTATTATTGTTTACAGACACGAAAGCCCAGAAGGTTTGATGATGAACTTCCAGACATCTCAGTTGACGACCTGCAGTACTTGAAATCTTGTTGTCCTTTAGAGGTGCAGCCTTTCCTTATGTAAGTCTCTATCCTCAGGTATTAGAATGGTTTAACCTTGTTATGTGAGAAATGAAAATATACAATTAAAGAAAAGAAGGATAGATCTTTAGTGTCATTGCTTTAAAAATACAAGACTTCCCTAATGGAATAACATTTATTCTATTTCTGTGATTGAAAATGAAATTCTGATTGATGTTAGGTCTCTAAGATTTAATAGAAATATACATGTGTTATTTCTGCCCTTCTTTACACTGAGATCTTAAAACTAGTAAATAAACAGTGAAGTCAGTGAGAACATATAGCACTATCATACGGCCGTGAAGGGCCCTGCATAATTATCCATTCCTTTAAACTTTTGCATTTTATTTATCAGTTTTGAACTTCAATGTAAAATTATTTTTTTAAGTGGCAGAGGAGGTTTTTTTATGACTTTAAAATGCTTACATAAAATAAGTGTTGTTGTTTTTTTGGATTGCTAACTATCAATAGTTAATCACATTTAACTTTAACAGTTTTTAATTCTATTTTAACAATGTGAAGCAATTCTTACCAGTGTCTCTGCTACCACAAGTTCCTTATTTTCTTCCAAATTATAGCAGTTTTTTTTCCAAACAAGAAGTAAATTATCTGCAGCTTAAGACAGTACAAAAATAGAAGGATTAAAAAGTGGAATTTCAAACATTTGAATAAAAAAGGTGATTAATTATAATTAAATATTGAATTTCAGCAATTAACGAATAAGAAAAAATTGGATAGTTTGACAACCCTTATAAAAAATACAGAGCACCTGAGTGCTCTGCTGGGAAATCCCTACTAAGATCAGGTGTGAGTTTCAGTAGACAATTTAAGTACCAGGTTTTAAAACTTCAAAATGTCTGAGAGAATGATTTTTTTGAAAGGCACAGTATGTTGGAGAAGGTAGAGCTGGGGTTCAAAGCTGTTCATGAGACCATTAGTAAGATAAAAAAGTATTACTGACTATTGTAAAAGTTGACTTTAAAGCGTTAAAGTAAGTTGTATATTAACAAGACTAAATTGATATGAGAACATTTTCCTCAACATGCCCTAACTTGCAGAACGATGCTCAGACTGTTGATACTAAAGAAAAATATTTTAATTTTAACCCCCTTAATGCTTTTATATTTTTCTGCAGGGTACCCGCAATGTGTGACGTTGAGCCCTTAAATCGACATATTGAGACGCTTCAGCAGCTGGTCCAAGCAGCACAGAGCGTAGACGAGATGTCCCGAACCATAACGGAGCTGCTCAGTGAACAAAGGGTAATGATAATGTCACTGAAAACCTGTATTTGTGTTATTTGGTAGGGTTGGTCACTTTAAGAATCAAAAATGGTTATTTTATATAGCACAGGATTAAATCTGTAATGTTTTGTTTGCACTGTATGGTTTTACTTTTCTTATATTTAATGTAATGAATTTTTCCATCACCTCTTCTGTCTTTGCAGTCGTCCTACTGTCAGAGCGGTCAGAGATCAACTGTGTTGACCCCACAGTCCGAGACCACTCCTGGGACCTCAACACAGATGTCCTCCAAAACCCCGTCCTCCCTTAACCTTCAAGGGCCCCAACATGTTCCTGTCCCAGCTCCTCTGGAGGACTTATCCCCGGACAGCATCGATGCACAAACATTTGACTTTGAAACCATTGGCCATCCGAACATGGATCCAGTCCTGCAGCAGGGCTCCCTGGACTTGGATTCTCTAGCAGAGAGCCCTGAATCTGACTTCATGTCTGCTGTTAATGAGTTTGTGATTGAAGAGAACCTGACCTCTCCGAACCCCATCAGTGACCCTACCAGCCCTGAGATGATGGTTGAGTCACTGTACTCTTCAGTCATCAACGCTATTGATAGCAGGCGTATGCAGGACACCACAATACTAGAGCGGGAGAACTCACGGATCGCTGTCCTCAGACAAGTTGTTGACAAGTATCGATCAGCTGCAGAGGAGTCCCATTCAAACTTACAGAGTGTTAAGGGTGACCTGTGTCACTTAAAAGGCCTGGTTTTAAAAGAACAACATGACTTCTGCTTTGTTTTGAGGAGTATGAGCACAGAGGTGCAACACATTGTGGACAACATTTCCCAGACCCAGGAACTGCAATTAAAAGAACAGCATCAAAATGAGCTTCTTGCTCTTCGACAAGAGCTGGAGAAGCAAGTTCAGACACTCACTGAGGAAAATCAAGTAAACCAGAATATCGTCAGAGATGTGCAGCGTGCAATGCTTGAGCTAGAGGGGCTAATGGAGCGCAAAGAGAAAGAACTTACTCAGCTGGAGCATGAGAGAGAGCGGTGGGCCGAGACGGAGAATAACCAGACTGACCAGATCAAACACCTGGACCAGGTGATTAGGGATCAAGCTGAAGAGATCAAGACTCTTTTACTCTCAAAAGACTCTCTGACCAGCCAGATTGAGAATCTGTATTTTGAGATTGAACGCAGCCAGCAGACGATCAGGCAGGAGTTGGAGGTTATTGAGCAGTTGCACTTAAAGGAGCTGGAGGACAGAATGAAGCAAGAACACAGAGCAGAACTGGAGACATTTACCAAGAACAACCAGGAAGCTCTGGAAAATCTGGCTTCTGAAAGTAGTGCAAAGTTAAGTGAGGCAGCCGATCACCACGCCTCTGCACTTAGAGAGAAGGAAAACCAAATTAAGGACTTGGAGGCTCGTATTACTGAGCTCGCAGAACTCCGCTGCAAACTGGAGGTAGAGCTAGCCCTCAAAGAGTCGGAGACAGAGGAGATGAAGCTCTTACTCGAGGAGGCCAAGACCCAACAGGCTGATGTGCTGAAGTCCCAGGTAGAGGCAGAGACCAAAGTCCTCAGCGAGGAGCTGAACGGTCTAAGAAAACAGCTTCAGGTAAAGAATGAGGAGTATGAGGTGGACTTAGCAGAGCTGAGGACTCTTATGAGGATTGAGAAGGACCACTGCATCTCAGAGTTGGTGGAGCGACATGAGGAAGAGACAATTTTGTTGCGCACTGAGCTCTCCTCCCTGCAGCAGCAAGCCCGCGATGCTGAGAGGAACCATGCTGAGCAGCACCAAAGGCTGAAGCAGGAGTTAGACCAGCGTGTGGTCGCTCTGAGCGAAGAAAAAGAAAAGCAGCACAGGAGTTTCCAAGAAGCGGAGCAAGAGTTGAGGACTGTTGTCAGCAATTTGCAAGCTGAAAATGACCTGCTATCAAACAAACTAGAGCAGGACAGAGACAGACAAGCAGCTGAGAAAGATTTCGAGCAAGAGGAGGCGTCAAAGGCTGCATCACTTGATGCTTTTAAAGAATTAGAGCAGCAGAAGGAGGAGATGGAGAAGAGACTTTCAGACAAAATTAGACAACTTGAGAATGAGCTTCATGAGAGACAATCCTCTAAAAGGTAAATATTTGAATGTAGTAGAGCCTGACTGTTGTGAATATTGATTTCAGTGTAACCTGCTTTTATTTGAAATGACAATCAGAGGTTAGATACGTCAATAGTCTTAAGTACTGGATACTAAGAATAAACAGTCATCTATTCTTGTCTTTGTGTATGCTTGTAAGTCCACATGCCTTGATTCCTTTGTCAGAACTAATGTTGGTGTTTGCTTTTCAGTGATGAAGGGTTGCCGCTACAGGCTGAGGGCCATGCAGATGCTGTAGCACCTCTGTCTCTGGACTCAGCACTACAAGAGCGGCTGCAGCAGGAGAGGGCCTCCCTGCAGTCCCAGATGGAGCTCATGGAGAAGAAGAAGAATGAGGAGATACAGAACCTTAAGACATCACTAATCGCAGAGCAGCAGGTTTGTGTGTTTGGTCGTAAATAGATGGGACAAGTACAAGTGTCTTACAGTGCTTACATGTTGTGATAATGTATCCTCATTTTCTTGCAAAACATTTCACAAGCTTTGTTCCTCCCCGTTTTTACTAATATTTCATCCATCCCATTTATATCATCAGGTGAAAGCCATTTTGTGTTGTGTAAGTTATATTGTAAAAAAAATAATATTTTATTGTTTGGAATAGTTGTAAATATTGACATTGTCACTTTCAGCTACTTACATTCATGTGAACCCACCACTTTACTTATCAGCAAATCAGTCCTACACTCATGAATTAGACACATTCTTGTTCAGTCTTTTGTTGGCTTCATACAGACAGATAACAAAGATGTTTTCCATCTCTACAGATGGCTCACTTGCCACGATTATGAGCAATAACTTTGCTATGTTGTCTCTTAACTGATCGCAACATTTCTATAGATTGCTTTTATAAAGAAACTGGAGCCCTATTATTTGAAATAACAATTGATTCTACATCATTTTCCTTTCCATTTTTTTTTTTTTTAAGTTGTTACAAGGTGTGGTTAAATGTAAACTGATTAGAACTAAGATTGTCAAAATCTCATTTTTTAACGATCAATGGCATCAAAAAGCACAGACGCTTTAAAAAAAAAATACTACAGATCTTCAGTTATCTTAAAACCCCAATCTTCTGCAAGCAAGAGCATTTTTAGCTGTTTACACTGCACAAATACATTGCCACTGTATTGGTTCAATATAGACAGTTTACAGGAACTTGACTGCATATTTTGATAATCAAAAAACGATTCATTACCAAATATTGGGTGTCTAGGACTTATATTTTGTTGCCATGCTATCAAAACCGGTACCAATGTCTGTTGAATTGTACTTTATACCATATCAAAGTTTAAAATGCTGGTACCGTGACAACCCTTCAAGGTAGGGCTAATACAGAAAAAATCTCACTGAAATGGATAAAGCTGGAACTCTTCATTGTTCTGCATTGGCAGAACTTCCTCTCAAATAATTAGTGCTTTGGTATAAATTATCTCATGTTAAATCTCTAAAGGGTCCTTTTCTTGTCCTTCTGTAGACTAATTTCAACACTGTTCTCACTCGAGAGAAGCTGAAGAAGGAGCAGATTATCAAGGAGCTCTCAGAGAAGTTGCAAAAAGTCACCCAACAGCAGGAGAAGGACAAAGGTGAGTGCAACCATTTTTTTTATGACCAGTGAGAAAAGCTGTTTGTGCATATTGTGTCTTTGTACTGCTGCTAATGTTTTAGGTTTGTTTAAGGGTTTGTTTAAGGGTTTGAGGCTTCGTTTGGAAATTGTGGCTTTTAATTTACTAATGAATTTGAACTTTTTTGCAGGTCTGATAGAGACACTCTCCGAGGACAGAGCAAGTGTCATGCAGGAGAAGAAACACCTGGAAGAGGAGCTCAACCGCCTTCGCAGCACAGCTCTGATCTCGTCCACCTTCTTCACATCGCACCCCTCAGCTCAGGAGGTCACGGAGGCCGGAGCAGCAGCTAGAGCTCTGCCTGTTGCCGGTGCTTGTTCTTCGGAGCCCATGGCTGATACTGACAGACTGGCCTCTGTGGCAGCCATTAGGGATGACGAAAACATTGATTCAGCGGTGGAGGCTAGCATGGTGACAGTCCAGTAAGCAGCTTCTCTCCAATAAACATGGTTTTGTTGACAGCTTGAGATAAATTGTAGTGATATTAGTCTCACCCTATGAAGTTTACATGCACACACAAAAAGGATTATCAGGAACAAACAAGGTTGAGTTAACACATTAACATTTCTAATCTTAACCTGATACATGTATTTGTCCCTACTACACCCAATCTTTTCATGAAGACTTAAAAATTACAAGTGTATAAAAGTATCAATCAAGTATCATCAATCATAATATTGAATGAAATATTGCAAGGTAAAGCCGACCTGGATAGAGGCTGCATTAATATTCAGTATAGTTTTTTATTATGAGGACATGGAAACAGGACATAGCGAAGAAAGATTTCAAAAGACCATCCTTTGGTTTAAAATCCAACTATGGATGGACTGAGAGGACATTTGACAGTGGAAGGAAGAAAGGCAGGCTAGGAGCAGAGAGTGTAAGTTTTTTCTTTTGCTGTATAAGTGTTTATGACAATTTTTAGATTAATCACAAAAAGAAGTTACAATGCAGAAAAAACAGAATCAATTTATGTTTCAATTTTAGTTTTCCTCGGGCCTTTCAATGAGCATTTGTCAATAACCAAATTGCTTTCCTTCTTTTTAGTGATAACATCCTGATGTCGGAGGAGAAGCAGCGGATACTCTTACTAGAGAGGGTAAATACACACTGTGTGTTTTTCACTTAGCACAAGAGAGCATAAGACCCGGTGTTTCAGGATTAATCGATCGGATTTATTTTTCAGACTTTACACATGAAGGAAGAAGAAAACAAGCGCCTCAGTCAAAGACTGGTCAGTATCTTATCTCTGTGGGCTGTGTAGTGCCTTCTCCACTAGGTGGCAGTAGCATCAAAGAGTAAAATCCTGACTCGGGGGGCCAAAGACCAAAGTGAAGAAAAATTATTTTTTTTACAATGAGTGTCATCAGAATATGTAGAATTAAGGATTTAAAAGGGATTAAATGCTTGAAACTCAAACATATATGTTAAAAAAAAATAAAAATACAAGTTTTAGTAAAAAAAAAAAGTATTTAAATGAGATCTAATTTATTCCACAGGATGGTACAGCTGAATATATGAGTATTTTAATTAGTATAGGTTACAAGTGCAAATACTTTTCCTGATCTTTTTCTAAAAATTAATCAATAATAGAAATGTTTGAAATGTATCTATTACCTTTTCAGCCAACATTGTGAGTCCCCCTGTGTAACATGTGTAACGTTGCCCTAATCCTTTCCTTTGTAGATGTCTCAAAGCATGTCGTCTGTGTCTTCACGGCATTCAGACAAAATCGCCATCAGAGAGTAAGTGAAAGGAGAAATAACACACGGCCTAAACGTGTGCTTGTTGATGTGATTTTTATTTTAGCATTTTTTTTTAGCATTTTTTTTTGCTTTTAGCTGAAACTCTGACCACAATTTTAATGCAGTATAATTATACACATTATTGTATAATTGCCATTAATGTGTTGTCCTTTTTGTTATTAGTTAGCAGTACTCTGTGTCATCATCGCTTTATCTTTTTGTCCATCTTTGTGTGCTGCAGTTTCCAGGTAGGCGATTTGGTTCTAATCATCCTGGATGAAAGGCATGACAACTACGTGCTGTTCACAGTTGGTCCCACCCTGTACTTCCTCCACTCAGAGTCTCTCACTGCACTGGACCTCAAACCAGGTCAGCTTCACACACACCTTTTGTGACCGTAATCAGAGCTGTACTGTTGACAGTTTCACATTTACTAATGAAATGAATGTGACACTGGTGTTGTTAATTAGATTTAATATGGCAGAAATATATTTTTTATAATGGTACTTTTTTGTATGTGTTATTAAAAATTGGACAGTTTATCCTAGGGATTTGGTATTCTTTCATTTACTTTTCAAACTTTATGCATTTGCACATTCATTTGTTCAACAAGTGCTCTTTATGTTTAGCATCAGGGACCTCAAGACGACCGTGGGTACTTGGAAAGGTGATGGAGAAGGAATATTGCCAGGCAAAAAAGGTATTTAATAAACCTAAACTTTTGACATTTTTGTACTTTAAACCAAAAGTGTAACAAAAATTAAACTCATATTATGATTAAACATTTAAGAACCAAAAAATTGATTTGGTGATATAATACATTTTATTAAATAAATTTCCAAACTTATTTTAGATACATTAATGTCTCAGTTATGCTGTTTGCTCATGAATGTGCGGTTTGAACCTTCTTTCTGTCTTACCAAGCTTTCTTTCCTTCTGTCTTTTCCTCCTCTAGGCCCAGAACAGGTTCAAGGTTCCTTTAGGAACCAAGTTCTACAGAGTGAAAGCTGTTCCATGGAACAGAAAAGTATAATAGCCAAGTAATGAGCTAAATGTATATTTATATTGCTTAATTTTTGAACAGAAACTTCACATCATAATTCATAACTTGAATATCGAAAGACCTTAAAAATGGAAAGAATTACCATTGTCGTCATGCTCTTTTCAGTTTCAATTCAAAATACCACCTGCTACCACATCTTTTGTTTTCTTTCAACCCAGATTTGTTATTGTGGACCAAATGCTATTAACTTTATTAGGGCATTGCACTATACACTGTTGCATTTTGCCATTTGACCTGTGTGTAAAATTGAACAAAATTTGGATGTTAAATATTAGTTCTCATTATCAGCATTTGTCCTTTTGTGGGAAATACTGTGTCATTATAAACATAATAAAATACAAATATACATTTATTCTAAATGTTTATGGAGGAATGTTCATGGCATGCATATTGATATATTTTCTTTGATTTACTTATCCAGATAAATGTTGTAGTTGGAAATGTAGTTAATGCTGTTTGTTACTCACAAAGCAGTGTGGCCCTCTGTCAATAATGAAATGTACATTATGGCTGACTAATGAAAAAAACAAACAGTCGTTTTTGCAATCCTTGAAATGCACTTTCAAAAACAATGCTTTTGTTGATTTGAAAAGGGAAGTTAATTGAGCTGTCAGAACTAAGTAAATATATCAGCACAAACTTCTCACTATCATAGAATATTGACATGTAGAAAGGAATATCTGTGACTGTGTTTCATTATCAGAGGACATTGTACATTACCCATCAAATCACACATGTAACAATAAATGACTGTATTGTAAAAGATAGAGTTTTGAAACAATAAAGGATTGATCCCAAACGTATTCTGCTGTTGAAGATGGCCACTTATTGTTCCTAATATGAGACTATATGTGGGGCTTCATGATGCATTAAGACAAAACCATAAAATATTTCTCAGAAGTTTACCAAGTTCATGGGCAAAAATATTTTTTTACCACAACAATAGACAACTGCTTTTTTTCTGAGACTCACTCACCTGCTGAGATTTTTTTTATTAACTAATGAGAAACCCTTTTTATTCTTTTATTTTAAACCTGCCTGTATTAAATAATAATAAAAAAAAACTACCTTAAGGACGTACAGTATATAGCTTTTTTTAATGATGCTTTAAAATGTTCTGGGGGATTCAGAAGTCGATGTGGAATAGCACAGTATAGTGTATTCATTTGATTTAGCATTTTTGCTTTTGTGGAAACATTAATGTTGGCACGCTGCTGCAGGAAACAGACTTCAAAAAGGCTTCAAATCGGGGCCCAAGAACGATGCGGCCCTCATGGAGAAGGAAGCCCACCAACATCACTTTCCCAGTTCACAGCGGGGAGCATAGCAGCTCTCTGCCGAGCACTCTCTACCATGTGGGTCTAGGGGTGTTTTAACAATGTTTAGCTCTATTTTCTCCATTTAGCATAAGCCTGTTGTCACATTTGGATGGCTCCTTCATAAATTGATGGTGTGATTCCTACAATTTCGGGACAGGCCTGAATGACAAAATATGCAACACAACATTCGATACCGAGGTGGCTGGCAAGCACCAACCATGTGCACTGGACAGGCTCTTAGTGTAAATGTTTACAACCCCCCACTGAGCTCAGTGCTGCTGGGAGTCACTCTCATCAGGCTGAATGGGATTTAACATTGCCATGTGTAGTCTCTAGCTACTTCCACCATTAAAACTGCCTTTGACGTGCCATCAAACTTCTTTCTATAACACTCGACTACTTATCCTCAGTAGTGTTTCATGAAATTGGGGGCTGTCATGTATGTGTTGTTACTTACAATGAAGACCACATGTCTTTTTATTGGATGGAATTATGTTATTAAGCAGGAATGTACAATTTCATTAAATTTAGTTTTGTTTTTTAATACAAACTTATATTTATTATGTTTTAGAATACATAAAGAATAATTAGCTTTGCAGCTTTTATCTTTGACTAAAAAGGATTTATAAAGAAAGAAAAAAATTAAGTTATACAAATGTGGATGATCATAAAACCCAAATAAACATGTTGTAGAAGTATAACAAATACACATATACCAACTTAGAGCAATAAACATATGCAATGTACATTTTCAAACACCTGTAGGTAAACATTTTTTTAAGAGGATTCTTATTTTCATAGAATGTCCTTACATCACGGTTTTTATATAATAAATACACAATATTCTTAGTTTGGGATCAACAAAATACACATTCACCTATTTATGAATGTTCTAATAAACAACATGTTAATGTTTTTTTAGGGGGTGGACAAATATCATAAACTAAAATGATGTTGACTATTATTGAATCATTGTTTAAGCCCTATTAAAGAGGAAATAACTCAAAATTTGAGCACAACTTCATATTTCATTCACGGGTTTATTCGGATTCATCACTTTTATTGCAATCATGCCAAAAGTTCAAAAGCAACCTGAACTATCTCACGTCTTAAAGCATGAATTCATCACAAACACACCACAATCATTGTATGAGGACAGGTTTATTAATGCAGCTTTCAAATGCTATCAGCTGAAATTCAAAGACACATTATAACAGCCTTTCTTTGCGTGTCAACATGTGCTGCAGGCACTAAATTAAGGTTTAGATGAGTAAATGTGAAAAATCAAAATGATGTCAGAGACAACTCACAAAGAATGTCACACAGTCTCAGATCTCGCCCTTTGTCACTGATATCCTCTGTATTTGAAGATAATACACAAGTTGTATTTGATTTTCCAATATCTCTGACACTGTGCGAGATAGACGGAGCTGCAAATAAACAAGCATTATTTGTCGAGTTAATATATGCATGAACTTCAAATGATGGATAAATGAAAATAAATAGGAAAGCCTTAACATAACATTTATATTTTCGAAAATCTAAATGGAACGAGTGTGTTGAAGAAGAGCCAAGAGGCATTAAGGCTGAAACTGCAAACCAAGGAGTAAATCGACTTAATGCCATCACATTTCCACCCTATTCATGCCTAAGAAAAGGGTTAGGGAAAGAGATTAGGTTATATATCTGCTGTCAGGCACTGAAGACACCAAGAAGAGAACTTCACCTAAACAGAATGATGATCAAACAGACATGCTTTAACAGACATGCTTCATAATCTCATCCTGCATTGTCCTCTCTCTGCCTTGAGTACAGGTTCAGTAGAAAATCTTAGACAGGGGCAGATTAAATGTGTGATGAAATGTCTGCGAAATATGTGAGGATGCGCAATATAAGGATGCTTGATTTTCTACCCACATGACGAACATAATCACTATTAGTAACACATATCCACATAAATATGATAATTCAAAATTTAAACACATTTATTGGGTTCATATTGGAAATCATCACGATCTGATGGCATAGTTTTATGGATAATTACCGCCATAGAGATAATGCAGCATATGAAAGGAAAGCTTTGAGGCTTCTCCACTCTCTGGGAGGAGAGTGCGTAGGTTTACTTGTGCATCTGAGCTCTTCCCAAAAGGCAAATGTGTGGAAAGTTTGGTGACAAGCATCCAGGCGTGTGGTTAACAAGATTGCATCTGCCAAGCAGAAAGTGTAGGATATCACTTAACTCCGTATTTAAAGGGCAAATTATTTTCACATTAAGGTCAATGCCGTCAGTAATCCTTCCAAATATAGACAGTACTATTTCATTTTCAGGAGAAAATAATTATTCAAACACCCTATAGTGCAAATCCCATTAATTTAGTGCATGACACAGTTTTTGATTTCCTACCACAAGACAAAGCTGAGAAGAATCCAGTAAACATTAAAATCTGTTGTTTTATTTTGGTAATCTGGCTGCTTACAGACAAGTAAATAATCAATACAAATAGTTCTGAAGTGTCTGAAAATAGACGGGCGATTTAAACTGTAACTAACAGCCATGCATTTTCCAGCTGCAGTGCAGTATTGAGGAAATGACACCAGCTTTGATGGGTTGTATAGCTTTTGAGATGAGCCTCTTTATGCCGCTTGCAGTTCCATTATGGCTTTGTTCGAAAGCTTGTTTACCTGCTGATAACATACACTGGTGGATTCAGGAGCACCGATCCAAAATCTGCTGCCAAAGTCACTCAAGTCTCATTGTACTGCAGGAGGGGAAGAATGAAATGTTTATGCGGAGGGGAATGCAAATGCTAAATGTGAAATCAAACTATGGGACCAATAAGGGATCAGAATAACTTTGCCAGGTTTTATTTTTAGCCCAGTTGCAATGCTAGCTTTGTGGAACACTCTTTCAGTTTAGCCTCTGTGCATCTGTGTGCTTATGTTTTACTCAGAGGAGAAATGCTGTTCCAAATTTACTAAAATGTTTTAACTTTGGATTATAATTTTACCAGATAGGCTGAAGAGATCAAATCCTGATTCACTCATGCTTCATATTACTTTAATTAAACTGACATAATGTGTTTGAAGGAAATCCCTGAATATGCTACTGTCTGTTTCTGATAATATTCAGTATCAAATAACCAGCAGATCAAAAACTGCTCATCAAATCTCCTTGTGCTACATCACTTGAATTTTTTGGATTTCACTGTTAGAAAAGCTATGGTCTCAGGTCAAAGGAATAGACCCTTGGTTTGCATATTAAAGAGGATTTGCTAGACCTCTGTTAGCCATGCATCCCCATGCAGGCAGGTCTCCAGGGGGCCAGCAGGGCCCCACAGACGGGGAACTAGGGGGCCAGGTGACCCTGTCTCTGAGGTTAGCAGGAAACACTAAAGAGGGATGGGCAGGGAGCTGAGGAGCCACTGAGTGCGAGTGTGCAAGGCTGGTGATGGCAGCTGTCAATGGTTTGGAAGGAGAAGCAGACAGATTGTGCGTTCTGTTGGTGCAGCCAGTTCGCCACCTGGCAGGCTTTTCCTTGTTAGAACTTCTTGCTGTTTCTGTTCTCATCAGAGAAATGTTTTTCCTCTTATCCTCTGTGTTCAGGGGAAGTTAAATTTGTCAAAATGTTTAAAGATGTTTACAGAAATGCAATTGTTTAAAGTATGCTCTGTGCATTCTACACAATTGCTGCTGCTCTTGTTTTTGATACAAACAGATTAACAAAAGCTATATCTCTGAATGCAAACCTTGCTTTTGGATGATGAGCAAACAAAATGAAAAAAGCAGACACACGATATGAGAATTTAGAAGCTATGCCTTGACCTTGTGTCACAATATTTAACTGTGTTTTTTTTAAGAAAGCGGGCGTGTTTTAAGGGGAAGGATTTACTTATAAAGAATAATCTGTAACTTTCAAATCCCATCATAGCTGTGAATACTGCTCCATGCTGTTCAGTTGTTAAGAAAAAAGCTAACGTAAACCATGAACAGCTTAAAAGTACATTTAAAAATCAAATTTGGCAGTCAGTCCTTGTTCCAACAGGATTAAAAAAAAAGTCTTTCATTTGATATAAATATATGCAAAGAGAGTGGTGTGGTGATCTGGGTGCCAGAGGTGGCGCTTTACTCTGGATATTCTGGCTTGGGCCTGTAAGGGACATAAATTAACATGAATTAACACATGCATGCAATAAGAAAATAATTAATTCAAGTTATCAGTCACCTCTTCCATTCCAGGAATCTGATTGACAAGATAAAGTAATGTGCAAACTGCTTTTCAAAGCTAACAGCCTGGAGCACCCCTCCTATTAGTTAGTCATTCCCTCAGTATCACACCCGGAATCTGTCATTTCACAATTTTCTCCTATAATGCATATGTGCCGCTCTCACCACTCCACTACAGCAACTGCCATCTAACAAGTTGACACAGAGAATGATACAATTCACGTCCAGTATTCAGTTCCATATACAGCAAGCATCTGAGGCAGACGGGTCAAGAATATGGTACATTCTGTTCTCTCTCAAAAATGCTTTTCCAGGACTCTAAAGACGCTGGATAAAGCTCCAATGATATCCTTTAAACACCTAGGATGAGTTTTTAGCACTTGATAGTGTAAAAAGTGTTTGTATTACTGAAATTATACAGTATCTTATTTTTTTAAAGACCCATAACTGCCTCACAAGTTTTTATTTCACCTTTTAGTCTCTATCATTTTGTAGCATTGTTATATAATAGGATATCAGTCATGCATTTAAATTCTTAACGTTTAACAATAATTGTATTCTAATTTTAGATTTTTTTTTTAAATGTTTAAAAAAAGGAGAAGAACAACAATTAGTGATTAATTTCATGTCCAGGGTGCAAAATATGACATGTAGTCTTAAGTTTTAAGCATAGATGGCATCATTATATGGGACCTTTATTTCATTCAATTATTAATTTTTAATCACCATCATGGCATTTCGAAAATGTAATAATATTATCTGTCTTCACAAGGTCACATGTAGCTCAGTTTGTGTCTGAACAACTTCTGATAAACATGTCTGGTAAAGTATTTCCATCTTTTAACACCTTATTGCTATGTTAGCTAGCTAGCACTGTCTTCTTGCATGACGTAGCAGCTTAAGTGAAGACCTGGTTGTGTGTGCTATTTTAACAAGATGACATTGTCAATTAATTGTATGAAATATCTAAATTAAGTGGGGAAAATTGTAGTCAAAACAACTTTTTATGAATAGCTTATTTAGCTAATATCTGCCTATTTGCTATAGATGTGTAGCCTATCCTTAATGGTGTTATCTATTATAAATTGTATAAAGATTAAAACTGTAGATTAATAGGCCATTTACCATTACCAAGTATTCTGATGTGCAATTGAAGCTAGTTTCGCTAAGTAGCTACTTATGTGTCTTTCTGGTTGTTTTATGTTTCTTGCAATTCTTAATAAATAGGTTTTATTGTTTGGCATTTATTAGTCTTTCTGTAACATTTTATTAACCAATATGGTCTACCTTGGTTGAAGCATTTGACTTGCCTTAGTTTAGTGAAAGTAAGATGAGTCAGCAGGGGCACATGCTAGAAAAGAAGAAATCTAGTTAGTAGGCTACCTGTGTAAACTAGTTAGCACCTGGTTTAGTCTATAAGATTAGCACCTGTTTTTTTTATAGCCAAAGCTAAGTATCTGTTTTCAATTGTGTAATGACTTTTTACAAAACAAGTTAAATGTTGTGTGAAAAACTCGACAAGGCAAGCAACAGTGATGATTAAGAAATAAGAGTGCTTTAAGAATGTAATTATTTTGCTTATGAATTAGTTTGCTGAAAGTTTGTCAAATTGCCACCCTGTTCATTAAGCATGACCAAATGTTTCTGAAGCAAAAACAAGCTGCAAACCAGAAAGCACACTTGCCCAATTTGGTTAGAAAGGGGAAAAAAAGCTGTAGAGGAAGAAAGTGTGCACAAAAGTAGTTCTGTAGGCCTTGAGTGTGGTGTCAGCCGGTCCCAGTCACTGCGGCCCTCACCGTGCACTGTGCAGGCCTGACGGGAAACTGACCGCAGCTCAGGACATGGCCTCGTTTGTTCACGGTCCCCCCTCTCTGAAAAGAGTTATGCTGTCTGTTTTGAATGGACAGCGTTTTTCTTTGTGTGCTCGATCAAAACAGAGGGCAAAGTTAGTCAGCAAGTTGCATAGCTTCTGCATTCTGATTCTTCAAGCCTCTTTTGTATGAAGTTTAGCACAATGTTTTACACAGTGTGTGACCTGAATGGCATGCTGGAGGTAGGAACATTTTTTACCCAACTACAAAATAGAAAGGGATAGAATGTATTTTTGATATTAAAAACTACTCATTCATTTTTGTACTGTAGAACTAAAGCAGTAAAAGGCTCATATGGGGTGAAAAAACTCAGCTGTAATACACAAAATTACAGAGTGCAGTATTGCTAAAATATTTATATGCTTTTATCTGATCTATTTCCTAACCACAAGGTATTTGCCTGCGAATCCCTGGCACTTTTGATATTACCTGAAGGCAAATGGTATATAGATTTATACAAGTTATTTACAACAACAGCCAAGCCATTCCTCTGGAAACTAGGCTGCAGATCAAAGGATTGTTTTGATCTCTACTTAGCATATTTGTTTAACCTAGCCAGTGATTCTGAAAAGTGCACAAGCTTTTCGGTGATATGCAGAGCACCCTTTATCCGTCTTTTTCTTCTGTTAGCTCTGGATTTAAGTACTTTCTGTATTTAGGAGACAACTGGATTTGCCAGCTTTTGAAATTTAGTTGCCCACTGCTAGCAGTCTTGGCACTCAGAAATAGATAACTAGGTATGTTCCACTGCTAATCCTGATCGGCCTTGTAATAGTATTTGCGGACTGTACAGCACTCAATTAGGGCATAATGTGCTATTTTTATTTCCTTTAAGTTGGATTAAATGTGAAAACATGTTTGTTTTTTTCCAGTCTCCTCCACTGTTTACTGTGTGGGTACTTTGCAAAGTATTGTTTTATACTGTTTCAATCAGCAGCACTCTCCAGACAGGATTGCAAAATGTCAGGAGAAAAACAATGTCCAAACGCTCTCTAAAAAAGATGCCAGGGCAATCAGGAAATTTTCTGGAATGCTTAAGAGAATGCATATGCACACAATGCCCTAATTCTCCCTTACTTTGGGTTTGGGAAAGATGAGCCCAGGTTTATTGAGAGCCAAAAAAGGGGGCAGATGGCTCACAAGAGGGATAAACCTGGGAAGTCATGCTGTAAATGTGTTTTACAGAAAACAATGAAAGGAGCGGACAAAGCGATTGTGGCAAAGTCCTTTGGAAAATGGAAAAGCAGCTCTCTAAGGTCCAGGACCATGGAGAAGCCGGATGAGCCGTCCGAGGAGAGTAAGGAGGAGAGCCTTTCCAACTGCACCTGTGAAGCCCCCCAACTCGGCAAGAAACCAGTTGGTAAAAGTAACATATTTACTTATTTCGATTACATTCATACGACTCTGTCTCTCGGCTTATTTTTCTTGTGGCAATGTTAATTATTATTGTGGTGACTTTTTTTTTTCTTTTTTTACATCTGACTCTATGGCCTGCCATATCCGCTGAACAAACAAACCACATTGTTGGGCAGGAGAATTCCTTTTGAGGGAAAGTGTGTCTCCGATGATATAGTGTTGCCAGAAAAAGACAAAGCAAAAAATAGCAAACACAAAAACAGTCACAGGTGCATGGGAAAAAGAGAGAAGCGAGTGAATGGTCACTGCGGTCCCCAGGAGGTCTTTCAGTGTTAGCCAGTGCGGTGGGTGGACTTCTGACAAGGACGTTGGTTAGCAGCCAGGTGGAGTGTGTAACTGAGAATGCCTCTGTTTATTCTTTTCACATGCTAATGTGGCTCCTATGTGACTTTAATGCGGCAAAAACTTTTTCTTGGAGTTAACATTTTTGTTGTGGCGATACCTGCTACTGTATCACAGTGGTGGGCTGATTCAAAGGCAAAATTCTCTTTAATATGGGTTTGGGACTGTGCCAGGGATGGTATAGGCTGTATGTATGTTAAGGTTTTATGTCAGTGGAATATTTTCTGTGCAAACAGTTACAGATCTGCCTTTTTCCATCCTGAAAATGATAAGGGTTAGAGCTACAATTGGAGGCATTTTGTGCAGTTTAAGCATGTGCATTGACATTGAAATTGACATTGAATATTTTGAGCAGGCAGTCAAGGTTGTTATGTTGGGAATGGTATGTGACAAGGCAAAACTTTCTATCAAAAGGGACATATAACTTCAAATTTATGCTGTATAATATTTTTTGTAAAATATATTTTCTGACTCTTATCTAATTTGCTTCTTTTTATGTTTCCAAAAATTTTAAATGTGGACTACAATATAAAAAACAAATAAATCAGGCTTCTCACTTTGTAATAAAAGACTGCATGAGATCCCAAGTTCTGAGCAAATGCACCCCTATGTGGACAAAGTAAGAACAGTGGGGTATTTAGATGAAACAAACAGGCCATGTAGTATTTATCAGGTCACTGTTTCTCCTTCTTGTTAGTGTAATAGGCCATCAAAATTGCAGTAAACATATTTAGAAATATATCTTAAGCTCTCATTAGTGGTTCATGTGGCAGCCTCATGTCTAATCCAGTAGCACAGAGACGAGCAATATGGCCTCACGCTATGGTTCTTTCTATACCTTGTAGAGTACAATCTGTAAATAGCATAAAAGGCATTGCATCTGCCATCTGCACTTCTAGGAACTCTTCTGCATAGCCATTAAAACAAGCTGTCTCAGAGGACATCATTCGTATTTCAGCCTCAACCCTGAATTACTGTGTGTTCATTATAATTATAAGGGAGGAGTGTTGCCAGGCTAGCCTGCAGAATGCCAGGTGCACACTTCCATAATCTACCATTTTAAACAACTCAGAGCATTAACAACAGTATCTACATGCTATTCAGCCATTAGTTCACTCTGGCTTTCATGCTAAAACTCACATCAGTCATCTGAGCATTTTGTATGCTGCAACAGACATCATACAGGAAGGAAGTGCAATACTTTGTAGTGTTCCAGTTTCCTAAGCCTGCTTAGGTTATGTGACTGAGCCATGCCGCTGTGTGAAATTTTATCCCGATACTGGCACTGTATCCTTGTGAGGGAGTCTTGTAAAATAGGTTTACTTAGCGCCTTTGCTGGCATTTTCCGAAGATAGCAAATGCACAAACACTGTCCATGATCGGATTAACTGTTCAACAAAATGATGTAACTCTTTGTCTTTCTTGTGTGGCATAGGTTTCTATGCTTAAGTTTAGTGGTCATCCAGCGGAGAATAGACACATTTGAAATCCAGTCACATCATTATAATCCATAAATTGTGAATATAATAGATGACAGCCCTGGTTAGTCATCCTTATGTGACATGTGACTGCCCAGAGTGATTCACTCATCCCCAAAAAAAACCACTAGATTTTTTTCCAGATTCTGCTTAAAACTGCGCAACAACATTCCTTAATTAACACAAGTCCTAATTTGTTAGGCATTTAATTTTGAACTTAGCCTGATGTTCCTCTCCAGTGTTGAGGCGCAGGATTTAAATTGCATGTGATAAGTGTGAAAGATGTTTTGAAGCAACCATGTACAGTATAAAGTACGCTATGCCAAGTACACAGTGAACATGAATTTGCACCTGAGGACATATAGCTATACATCCAAAGTCACAAGGTCTGTCAAGACAAAATGTTAATTACACAATTTATGACAGAAATCTTTTGAAATATCTCCACGGATCTTGCTTATTTACATTTTAATTACTACTATTACTTATTCTTATTTTTTGGATGTGACCATAGCAAGCCCAATTCCTCCCCTACACTAGAAAGAAGCAAAATGACTGTTTTCCACTGGAGGTTTAGATGCTTGTTTATCACTTTTAAATACCATCATCTTTGCTGAAATCCCCTCTCAAAAGAACCTTTCACTTGCTGGAATAAATTCAAATTAAAATTTAAATCCCTCTTTGCATTTCTTCAGCCTTTTTTAAAATAGCTGCCTCCTTTTAGAAAGCTGTTTATGTAGTGATCTGTTCATAATCCAGTTTGTTTCTCAACAGCGAAAAACACAGAAATCGTATTATCACTATCTTGGAGAGATGATGCGAGAAATCAGGAAGTATAAATGTCTGGATCTGGGGAAGTTTTCAAAGTTGTAAAGCTGAAGAATATGGCTAAAGCCTCTCAATAAAGTAGTCTCTAACACTGCAATTTGACTTGCAAATGTAGAGAAAAATAAAGTACATTGTGCCCTGATAACTTCGGCACATTTCTGCAACCTTTAGCATGGCTTATATACAGATAAACAATGTGTGCTCATTCAACAAATACACAACATGTAGTGTTTTAGAAATCATGTACACTGTGTTTTTTCATAAACTATAGATGGATGGTTAATTAGAAATACTGATATGTGACACACTATTGGAAGACAAAATGTCAAAATGTTTGCACTGTGTCTGACAGGTCATGTCTGTAAACAGCTTATTTTTATAAGAAGAGGTGCTCACCTTCTATTTAACAGAGAAAAAAACAATATCTAATCAGAAGTACAACCAATATAAACACAAAAACAGACATTTACATGCAATTCCTTTTGATAGCAATCCATTTCAAATCTAAAATGACGCAGAAGAGGCAATAGGGAAATTTAATTTGCCAGAGCTAGATTGGATTTATTGTTTGGAAACAAATTATAATTGTGTCACAACAAAGTTACCCAAGATCTAAACAAAAGGAAATCAATGACCCACCCCCATTAATCACTCAAAGCCAGCTACTTGTGCTGAAGAAACTAACTTCATAATCAATTTCTTTGTTTTGCTCAAAGGGCATTTGCATTTTAGTTCATGTCAGCAAGCTTCCTGTATCTGGCGCAATCAAAAATTGCAAGCCATCCACATTAATGGAGTTTTTTTCCCCTATTTATTCAAGTGCATATCTCTGAATACTCAAGATGATTTTAGCTTATTATGCAAACTACCCGACAAATATTTTCAAAATAGAAAGAAAAAATCCGTCGAGTGGCAGACTTAACTTTTCTGAGGAGTCTTGTGCTTTCAGTATCAAAGTAAAATATTTGTTCTTTTAGTATTAATAACCCAAATCCACCAATCTTCTTAAGATGCTGCATATGAGCACCCTCAGGACTTTTGAGACCAGACTGAAATGCCTCCTGTTATCTGTGTCTAGACATACTATTACGGCCACCAAGGTCATTATCAAAGCGCGCATTATACACACCTGTTACCATTGTTTAGATGCTTGCTTTTTGGCTGAACATCCAAGCTCCTATCTGGCCACTTATAGGCGTGTCTGCTTCATTGTCTGCCTGCCTGAGTGGAAAAGATGGGCAGGGACCCCAAGAGACGCCCAGATCTGGACCTTACCTCTCAATGACACAACACAATGGGTCCACGGCCTCTGAACTACAAAAGGCACACATTGAGTGACCAGTCAGGCATTGATTTCTTAGATGTGAGAAATCAGATACTGTCATTTGAGGGCAGTAAATGTAAGAAACCAGCAGTGACCATTAATGACAGATGCCTTTATAGTTGTTATTGATTGAATGGATCATTTAAGCACTCGGTATAACCACATATATCTAACCTTTTTTTGCCTGATCGAAGCGTATTTACAAATTACAGAAGATCTTTTTATTCCTCCAAAGTCAGAGTTTGGTCAGTTGTCACGTCAATTACAACTGGACATTTTGCCACATCATATTATATTTTGTCTCGATCATAAGCTTTCATTCTAGGGCAGGAAGTACAAAAACTAAGTAGTGACCAATAGTGACTGATTAATTCATTGGTATTAATAATAAGGTAGTAATTATTATAATAATATGTATAATAATGAAAATACAACTATTTTAATCTCTAGCCATTCTCGACTGAGGAAGAAGTAATTGTTAGTCGCCTTTAATTCGCATGAGGGTCACAAATAGTATCATTTTGACTTTTACACCACTAATATCTAACTGGAGTTTTGGAGAGTTTGTCTCAATCAAACACTTTAATCTAAGGCTGAAAATGCACGGAAGAAGTAGTGACTGAAACTTTTTATTGTAACTGTTAAGGTTTGTTATTTATACTTGCGCTTATATAAGTAAAGAGGAAGTACAACCATGTTAATCACTGGCGTTCACAGTAGTTTACATTCAGGAATCAACTATACTTTTTCCGAATGCGTGCAAAATAAAGCCCTTCATTTGGATTTCTACACAACAGTCCATGTTTGGCCACCTGTCACATCAAGTCAATCCGTATCCTTATCGAAATTCAAATTTTATCTTTTATGTTCAACACGAGTATGTTTCACCCTCTGAGAGGAAGACTTTGTGAGTTTGGAGAAGAAACTCCAATATAACAGAGCCCTACTTCCAAAGGCATCAGTTCAAGGCAGAGAAAGAAAACCTCCTATATTTGTCCATAAAACATTTGAGATGTTATTGAAGTGTCTTCAAAGGACACTGAATATACATATTGTAAGGTTGCCCACGGTCACACACAAATCGCCCCAAAGGGGATTGCTGGGAAGTAATCTAATCATTTCTTTTAACTGAGACACAGTGACATGCAGTGTAGATAATGATCCCCATGAAAAATGTACTGTATTTTCAAAAGAATATTCCCTGTCTGTTGACATTAACATAAAGATAGTTCTACATCCTGGAGCCATATCAACAACATGCACTTATGTGTGGTTCCTTGTATTTGCATATGCAAATGTTTTTATTTTATTTCAATTCGGTCCTTTTATGTGACTTTCTGTGATGAACAAGCGGCATCAAGTGGTTGCACAATGAGGGTTCAGAACCACCAGGAAGAAGCGTTTGTGTCATTTAGACCAAGCTTAAAGCATTATAACCACAGTTTAATATAGATTTTTACACGTCGATCATATTCAATGGCACATTGTGAATATGCATTGTTGTTTGGCTGTACGGGCTGCCATGCGAAATTAGTCGCCGTGCTTTGTTGAAATTACGGGGCGGGGTGTTGAGTGAGGGGGTTTGTTGAAGTTATACTGCTGACATTTTGATCCTGCGCTGCATTAGAAGAATTCAGTTAAACATATTTGTGTAGGTTTACAGGAGTAAGGTATAGTGCTCAAAACAACAGGGTGCTGCGACCCTTCACTTTGCTTACATAATTTGCAGCAGAATGCAAAAAGCTTTTAGACACAGATGTGACCCATTGTAATACCCTTCTAAATGCAATCAAACACTTTCTACAAATATGAGCAGGACTTTTTAAATGTGAACCCTTGTTTGACATGTAATTTTGTCCAACCCACTCCTCTTTCATTTCTCCATCAGCTCTCTCCAGTTATGCCCACATTTTCAGTTGATGAAATAGCTTGACAAAACAGTAGTTTATGTTGCTCTGAATGAGGTCTCTCTCTCTCTCTCTCTCTCTCTCTCTCTGTTTTTTTTTTTTTTTTTTTTTTTTTTTTACAAATTTGAACAGATGTTAGGGCCAAAAGAAAATGTTCCATTTTGTAAAAGCCGTGTAGTGTTTTCCTCAATATGTTGCTCTCTCAAATTTTGTTAAGATTGCTTTACATGAGTTGATTCTTTTTGTGTTTTATTCCAAAAGAAATGATGTCTGGCTCATGACATGAAATAATCATCCCTAGAACAAGCTTCCTGTGTCCTCACAGCGAGATTGTCCACATCAGCTAACAAAGAAACATGTTATTTGATAAGATGCTTAGATAGACGGCTCTTTACTTTCATATGTTTGTATGATTATCAGGCACAAACAGAGAAAAGAGGGCAAAGCAGTGCAGGCCTGCTCTTCTTTGTATGTCTCTTTCACAGTGTACCATGAATTGGCTCTTGAAGACAGTTAGAAATTAGACTTTCAAATGAGGCATTAAACAAGGTGATGATCAACTGCCAAACCTTAAGTAATGATATTCTCCATCCTCAAGTCCCCGGCCTTGCATAACCAAATGCACAAATCACAGAAAAAAGAGCTGAAAATACATTATTATTACATATTGTGTTCACACGTCTGTCCCAGGGGACCAGGGGGGGACATAGCCGACAGATAAGCATGTTTGGGTGGCCCTACCATCAGCTGGGGGAAAGGGGTACGCTCAGATCTTAAGGGGGGGGGGGGGGCTCCCTCATGGGTATCACTTATTTTAAATCCCGAACCACACCATCCCTGCCCCCCACCTCTTTTTTTTTCTTTTGCCCCCCTTGCCCCAGGCTCCACCCAGAAGTGTGGTTGCCTTTGTCATTGTAATCTGGTCCTGTTTGCTAAACGCTTGCACTGTTTACTCTCTGCTACGGGGGCTTGTATGAACAGGAGTCAGCAGGATGCAGGGTGACATCACTTTAGCTGGGGGGGTGTTTGAAAAGCTGCATTTGTGATTTTCTCGGGGCCCCTCTTCTTTTTTTCTTCTTCTCTGTCTCTATCCAGGCCTGTCTAACGCATGAGCTAACTCAGGAGGCTAACATGGCCTACAGGGAGGAATTACACCTAATTACTTGAATAACTGCTAGGCAGCAGCCTTCCGTAGTCACCAAAAATCATTTCCAGGTCTCTGCCTTTTACTGATAGCCAGACTTCTCGTGACAGGAAAAAGCTCGGACAAAGCTTTTACATTCAAATGGGCCAGGAGAAATGAAACAGACTGACAGGTACAGACATAAAAAAAGGGGGGAAATCAAATTAACAGACAAGGATTTCATATCATCTATTTTTGTTGTTGCCGTAGCGATAAAGTCGCAGACATTGAAACTGGTCTGTTGAGCCATTGTTATCATCCCTGGCCATCTGCTGCTGAGGAGTGACATTCCCTCTCATTTGCATGATGAGTGATGTATGAGGAGCTTGGGAGGGCATATGCCCCGGTCTTATGACAAAGCAAGTGAAAGTTTTTTTTTTTAAAGACGGAAAATAAGGATCAATATATGAATAAGGCTGGATCAAGGAGAATGAAAAAAGGAAAAATCACCTGTGAGTGTTTTTTTTTGTGCATGTGAGTTTTTTTCCTGCATGTATGGTACATCTTCACTAAGCGCACACAAATCTGTGTGTGTGTGTCTGTGTGCGTGTGTGTGTGTGTCTGTGTGCGCGTGTATGTCTGTGCGAGCATACACGCGCAGGAGTAGAGGCTAGTGCGCGCATCTGCCTTCTTGTGTGCCTGTTTGTGTGTTTTGCGGATGTGGGAGTAGAGAGAGGAGGAGGGGGGTTGGTGGCTGTTGATGTGCAAATGTGCATCATGTTGAAGGGCTGTGAATGGGGAGGTGTGACGTAAAAAGGGACCCGAACGCAGGTGCTTATCTCGAGGCTGTCAAAGGCACAGTATGTCATATTCCTGGGGACTACCTTTCAAAGCCACAGCACCAGCTCAGCTATCAAGAGACTGGGAGAAAATCAAACTTTTTGGATCACAGCACTAGGTTGGTGTCAAAGTTCTTTTTATTTATTATAATGTCAGTTTGGTCAGCGTTTATCAACACCGATACTCTGTATGGTGTTTGTGACCGACAAGTCGTTCAGCTTTTATGCTGTCATGAAATGTAAAAGAGGAGCTGAAATTGAGAAGTGTTAGAAACTTATTCAGATTTACTCTGAGATTTACTCAACAGCTAAGCTTGTGTTAGTGGATTTTACAAGATTATGTGAAATAGCACTATCCTGGCAATCATTCTGAGCTGTGTCGGGGAGTATTTAGAAAATTTTGCAGCGGTGGTGAGCATTGTTTGGTGGATACAAATCAGTATTCTTAAAATCTTTGCTGGAAAGTGAGCGCAGCTTCAGTCCAGGTTACAGACAGTTTGAGAGGAGATTAAATGGCTCAAACTGTTTTTTGAGATGCATGACCTATTTTTGATCATGCAGATAGCATGAGATACTGTCTATCTAGATTAAATTCACAGCATTTGTGTGGAGTTTAAGCTTGTCTTAGAGGAGCACATGTTGGTATTGTGTGCAGAGACAAAGCATTGTCAGGTTGCCTGTGGCTTTGACAGTGACAGCTGTACATACAAGACCACTGAGCCTAATGCACTTAAACATTGACTCTGTGTTCCAATAACATATTTGAACAGTCACTGAAGTATTTTATTGCATCCTGTACTGTTTTTTTTCCTGTAATTCACACCGTTAGTCTTACAAAGTTTGAAAACTAATCCCTTGTGTTGAATTTTACATGGGCAGTTAAATTATTTAAAGAAAAAATCTTCTTTTGTGTTTATGGAAGAGATTAAAATTTGTATTAATTCAGCAGGGATGAAGCATTACATTCTGATCTGAATTTTTATTATTTGCATCGTAACTATGGCAAAGTTGAAAAAAGCTATATGCTAATCCTGATAGTGGTTTGATCGTAACCGTCTTCATGTGAACTTTTGTGTTATATGTGGCTAAGTGTAAGCTTTGAACAAATGCAAGAGGGGCCAAAGCACTCCACAGTCTCCAGAGCAACTATTGATTCAGGAGGACGGATGCTGGTTAGAAAAGTTCATCATTTACTAGTAAGTTACGGCTGAGATTCTACTCCATGACCCAACTTTGATTTGATCACTGCAAAACAAAAGTGGGAGTTTTTTTTCTTCACACATGAGCAGAGTTCGGGCTTTCTCTTGATTTTAAAAAAAAAAATGTCCTTTTTAGATTTTGCCTTTTGTTCTTTTGAACAACTGAAAATGATTTATTTTGCCTAAAGTCAAAAATATTCATGTTAACTGCCAACATCTGCTCAATCTGTCACTCATATCTATTCCCTTGTCTTTTAGAGACAATATACTCTGTAACCGCTGTGTTAACTTGTTTTTTTAGGTTTGGATAATTTTAGTATAAAAACTGGGAGAATCTTCAGGGGTGAAATTAATTTAAATGCTGGTTGTAATGCTGCCTGCTAGCCACCATTCAAAACAAAACTCCCATCAGCTTGTTTCAGTCAGCTCGCATCTCTCAACAACCAAGAAAAAAGAGCAACAAAAGACATTAGATAACACAGTGTTATGAAACAGTGTCATATTTCAATATGAACCCTTTCTAAGTTAAAAGTTATTTCACGGTAATGTTTAAAAGAGAACCGGCGAGTAAGGTTATAAAGTTACACGTCTCCTTTTTCTTTTAATTAGAACAGCAGCCCAGGCATTAGCAGGGATGTGTTGGAAAGCAGTGATAAGTAAGAGCCATTATTCCTGTGTGCTCCCCACCCTCGGCTTCAAAGCAGGATGTTAGTTGCTACACAACACATAAATGTAACCTGTGTTCGCCTCCAGGAACTGTCCATGGTACCTGCTGCTCAGCAAACCTGCACTCTCAAACTTATTCACATAGTTGCAACTACCCTAACTTCTGTACTGGGGGGAAAAACAACGTGTCGTTTTTTAAATTTATGTTGTGAAGAAATAAAAAAAAAAAAAAAAGCTTTTAATTTCAGATAGCTTAGCTCGTTTATTAGTCAGCTGCCGCAGCATGAACACAATGTAAATGACAAAACCACACGAAAAAGCTTGGCATACATGTGAGTCTGATAAATATTGTGTTACCTGTTTTGGACCAGACTGAAACTTCAGTTAGTTAATCCAGGAAAATGAATTATGTGGATTTAATTCAACAAGGTCTCAGAAATGATCCATCTGCTGTTGAGCAGCTGGTCAAAGGATAAATGTAATTAATTACTTAACTTTTGAACACTATTCCAGAAAAAACAGAGCTGTTTGTGTTTGACCTGATGAAAAAAAAAAAATGTAAGGCGACAGTTTACATATACCCTTAAATTCATATTTTTACATCGTGTATTTAAAGTAGTCACTTGCTTAAAACCTCTAAGTTTAAACATGGTCTTGTGGAATTGTATAATTAATGTATTTTCAGACATAATATATTGCTTAGAAAAAATATGATGTATTATTTTATATAAATCAGAGTTAGGTCCATAGTAAATTAAATATTTATGTTATATAATTAATTGTGTAGAAGATCAATTCTATAGACGTACACTGTCATTTCCTTTTTTTTTTCTGGTAGTTTCTTTAGTGGTGGACGGATCCTATCATGACACTCTTAAACTAGCCATTAATGATCATCACAACATTTTAAAAAATCTTCACAAAATATTTGTTTTTATATAAATGCAGTTATACGTTGTAGCTTAGGTCTCCTTTAAGCCAAAAGTATCTAAACATGTTAAAAAAGGTTTGATCAGGTTGGTTTTTTTTCTAAAGAAAGATGAAATAAAACACCTAAAATATCTCTCTCAGTCAATAGTTATTTTTGCTTGACAGGGCAGGACTATGAAATGTTCCCAATTAATATTACATGGGATTTCTTTTACGCCTTTTCTTTAAAAAAAATATATTTCAGCATTTACCTTGATAGTAATGTACCTCATTGGCTGTGGTTTTGTTTGTTGGCCTAACTATAAAGGATCTGCTTATACCCTTGTGGGTTGGGAAGAATTAGGATTTATGAATTTATTTCCTCTGTTGTATTGTTTAAACAGCTTTGGTTTAGTTTTGATCCCTTCCTCTTGCCTTTGAGGCTGTTCCACGGTGTCAGCTGTTGACTGATAGTAAGAGAACTGCCTCACAGTGTGAATGAAAGAAAACTAGCGGTTGGTAAACACTGATAAGGGATAAATAGAAAGCGGTCAGGCAGAGATAGTTCTGTGGGAGCCCAGATTGTGTGCGGTCTGTTAAAATGAGATTCTGAGCCTGTCCTTTTTATTCTTCCTCCCCTCCCCTCCCCTGTGCGGCGTTTGTCTGGAAAATCTCCAGTGACCCGGCTCGGCAGTCCCAGGCTGCAGTATTCTCTTTTTCTATTTGTTTTGTTTTCTAACAAGGGTCAAGTTGGCCAATAGACATGTCCCTGATGCTTATAGACAGCTGTCATGACTTCAAGTGCTCACAATAGTTACATTTTACACAAATTCATGGTTCTGCACCACTAAGCACTGCAGCTAGAGATTTGCTAAAAACTAAGAAATGCATGCTATTTTAAAAAACCCTCTTTTAATACCTATTGTTTTGATTTACCTCAAAATTGAGCAGAGCAGAGCAGTGGCTCTCTTCTTATGTTAACCCTTACATATATGCTCAGGGTATATTATCAAGTCAGTGCTACATGTATATATCACCAGTGATATTAAATACAGTCCCATAATAATGAATTTACACTCTCTTCTCTTTGGACCCTGAGGAATATAAATGTAATTCCTTAATTGAAATCACTCTGCTGTTTTATTCAATTGTTTTCTTAGAAGAAGCTCGCTCCTCTATGTAATCAGTGTTTTTTTTTCTTTCCGGGGTGAATCTATCTTTTATGTGATTAAAAAGACCTTCAGAGGTCTTACCTTGAGGATCTCCACGTGGTGTATTTACACAGAAAATAATTCAGCCTATTGTAGCCCGGCAGCTAATGAGATTGGTTGTTAAGTGAATGACACAAAGGCTACAAAAAAAAAAAAAAAGAAAAGAAAAGCTTAGCGTTTCGGGTGAATATCACAGTGTCCCTGCACACACACTCACACTCACACTCACACACACAAACCAAACACACTCTCTCATCAGGCAGCGAGGCTCTGGACTGTACCCCGTACCCCACCTCGATATCCTTCTGCTCCGTCTCCTCCCCGATGTCAGTATGAGAGGCAAAACAAAGGCTAAAAGGGGCATGGTAAGTCGAGCTCGCCGTTCTGCCCTGTCGGACATGTTAACATGAGTGAGTGTAGATGTAGGAGACAAGTGATGCTGTTTGTCTGTGCGAGGATGTGCTGTGCTGTGTAAGCCTCAGGCTCAGATAAGTACATTCATTGAAGGGTCAATAACAGTGATGCTGGTTTATGTGACTCAGAAGAAGACCTCCACGTTTTTCTTTTTCTTCTTGAGCATTCTTAACTTCTGGATTGCTGCTAAAACTTTTCTGTCTGAGTCTTTTTGCGTGCGGCTTTCTCATCTGCACTTTGTGTTTTGTGAACTGTATGTCAAAGCTGTGTTTGGGTTTTTATTCACTGAAGTGTAAAGGTTTATTTTTTTATGTCTGAGACGTAGTTTAATGTTGTTGACCCTTGAGTAGTGGTTGATGAAGTGTAAGTCTAAAGATTAATTGAAAGATAACTGAACTGTTAGCAGAAAAAAGCATGAGAGGATCTTTTTAAGCATCTAGACTTTATTTGTATTGCTGTTGAACAGTTACATACTAGTTTAAAAGTGAATAGACGTTATTTTGACAAATTTTGAACGCTGTGCAGATATCTGTTACCATCCATCGGACTCCTCTTCTTTCTGATCTCTGTATAGTAGCATCGGAGCATCATTACTGATTGCTGTAATATAAAAATTGTAAGTGCATTAGCTTATCATGCTCTACTGTCAGGCTGGAAAAGTGGGTTAAAGTCCATCGTGTATATTAAACCCTGGACTTAAGTCAAATTTACATTTTGTTAAAGATTACTCCTTTTATTGATGCACATAATCATATTCATGGACCATCTGCTGATTTGGCAAGCATGGATCAAACTCACAAAACAGCTCTGCTAACCTCTTAAGTACAAAATAGTCTGGCTTAACTCTGCTAGCCCAGAAGTGTGTGCGCACCAGTGTGAGAGATTGTATGGATATTGGATAATACTTAATTTAGATCCTCCCGGCTGCTCATGCCATATTTTATTTTATCATGATCGCTTTGGTGGCAGACCAGCGCTCGTGTTTGAACAACTGAGCAAATAATGTTTGTCTGACAATAAGCAAAGCAGAATCTTGCTATGAGGAATCTGATTAAACTCTTGACCACGGCGTACAGCTCTGAGTTTATATCTGTCGCCATGGTAACGCAGATTTCTTAGTGCAGCTTTGCACACTTCCACCTGGTTTGTTGAGCGGCGGTGCGGACCTCACCTCTCGAGTGTAGTAAAACGCTGCTTAAGGTGTTTCTAGTTATCCTGATGTCTGATTTGATCCTGAATTATACCGCAGTATGCGTTTCACAGAAAAAGGAATTCACCATCGGGCATCCTTACTGCATGAAATACTTATGTTCAACTCATTCCAAACAAAGCTTACGCAGATTGAGAATTCATATGCCAGAGGTAAATCCGAGTTAACACGGATTTATACTGGCATGAGTTAAAGGACTAGAGTTTGTAATCCAGGTGGCCAAGGGATTTTACCATACAGTGGCAAAAATCACTTAAAACTCCCCCAACATCCTAAGCCACTGAGCTCAGTGAGCAGACAGATTGTTCAGAATTGATGACAGCACAACTATATCAGAGCTGGACTCAGTATCTGTGTGTGCATGTGATTGTGCGTCTCTACGTACGCCTGTGTATGTTCGTGTGTGCACATATGTGAGCATGTTTGCTTCCTATATATACTCAATTAGTACTAAAGGGTTATTTTAGAATTAGACCTTGACAGATTGGTATTATTCTGCTTCAACAGGGTAGGGGAGGTGTTTGGGGAATACTGCCTTCTATCTGCATAAACATCAGTAGCATAAATACAAAGACACCAACCCCCATTTCAACGGCCTCTGACTGATGAGTAAAGTGATCAAAGTGGCTCTAATATTCAAATGATCAACATTTTAAAGTCTTTTCTTGATATCCAGTACATGAAAAAGTAAAAGGCAAACAAAGGTGCGTCTTTATAAGTGAATGGGTTAGTATGTGTGTGTGTGTGAACGTGCGCACCCATGTGCACATGTGTGTGGAGGACAGAGGAGCACAGATAGAGTGGGGTTGTTTAATGACAGGAACAGCTGACTCATTTAGAGAGAGCAGTGAAAGGTAATTAACCCTGGGAAAACTACAGCTGCCATGCGAGCTGTTCACTTCAGCGCAATCTGATTAGGAATCACTGCTCGAGTCCCTGACTCCTTTCAGACGCTGTGTGTTTCGAGGTAAACTTTTCCTCTTTGCCCCTGAGAGCCCCGGAGCACTGGAGACCTGCCTTTTGTGACGGGGGGATTAGCTGGAGCGGTTACTACGTTTCTCCAAATTGCAGACCACCTGGTAGCATTCATGCCACCTCCTCCATGAAAGGGCCTCCTTGGGCAGGAACAATGAGCAGGATTACTCTGCTCATTGTTACACCAGGGCTGGAACTTCTATTTCCCCAAACACCTGTCCCTAAATTAGACAGGTTTGAAAAACCATGTTCATGACAGAATTCAAAGATTCAAACTAACATGAGAGTGGTTCGGCCGTCTGGAGGCTTGCCAATGGGTGAATTGTCTGCCACTCTGTTTATTATGCTATTGATTCACAGTGTTGTGTAAGAAGATACTAATTTTATTTGTCCCGATATTTTGGTGCTCTTAATTGGATTGAAATTCACAAATAAAATAGCATATCATCTAGGCCCCTTTCATACGATGAGGGAACTAAAAAGCACGAGAAATTTGGTCAAAAACAGAAATTGGCTCTTTGATGTCAGAAGAAACAATCTGGACTTGGTGCCTCCGTGTGGTCCGGCTCCAGATGAACTCAATTTAGAGGGAAGGCTTTGGGATGACTTTGGAAAGCGATTACAAGATTCATAAATCACCTCGGCAAAGGTGTCACCATCTGACTCTTTTATGGGACTCTTGCTAACTGTGTCCAATAACAAGTTTCCCCTGTAGTTATGCCATCATAACAAATCATTGAAGCGATAGTGGCTAGCCAGGCTCCTAATTGTCTGTTAAGAATTCTGTGAGCTGTGTTCTTTTATTGAAGCATCTCTGTCTTGGAGAAGTGATAAGATGCCAATACGCTCCTCTATAAAAGTACTCTTTGGCAAAAGGCACAAACACTTTGCTTGGCCGTCAGGGTAGCTGTGAGGCTGTTATATCTGAAATCGCAGTTGACTTCAAGATTTTTTACTGTGTATGCTTGAATCCAGAAACCCCTATAAGGCGGAGGAATGCTCATAAATTGCCGGCAGAATAATTTACTTTCAGATTCACAATTTGTTCTCAATTTTGTTTGAAAGGGTACTTTATATGAAAGGGAAACATAGTCTGCCCAAGGTTTTATTCCACAGATATTTTGATTAAACTAAATAAATCCATCCAATCTGTCTATTTTGAGCTTGAAGAGAGAACAGTTATCAAAGAAAAAAAACATCTCAAAAGACATTTTCAAGTGTAGTTTAGGGTTGATAGTCTGACAAACATTGACCAATAGTCAAGCAATAATAAAAAAGGACCAAGTTTTCAACATAGATTAGTCACCTTAAATCCTCTTTCCCCCTCCCCCCTTCCGAAATATATCTCAGCTATTATTCTATGTCCAGCTGGTATTTAGGCACAGGGCGTCTGATGGCTCCCTGGCCACCTCGCAAAAAGGACAAAAAAAGAAAAAGTTGTTTATCTAAATACTCTCTGAACAGAAGTTGATTTTAATCTCTGTGCAGAGCTTAATTTAGTCCCCACAAACACATTTGCATGTCAATGAAAATAGCAAAAGCAATCGCCTGCCTTTTTTTTTTGTTGGTACACAATTTAACCTGCTTTCCAACGACAGAGGCGTTTCCAAGCAGGTATATTCCTGCCAGCTCACCTTTCGCTTGAACTTTGACTATTTTTATGTTCAGCCAGTTCTTTTCAACGACTAAAACTCCCCATAGGGTAAATATAAATTATGATCAGTTCACTTTATCCCGAGACATCCATTACAAGGGAAAATGAAAGTACAAGGTGCTATCTCCTGCCGTTTGCTCTTTATTCTACATAAACAGAAAACACTTAGCATGTAAAATTAATGTGAAAATTATTCCCGGGGTAAACTATAAACACAGAAGTTACCCCGCACATTTACCCTTTTTTTCTCCTTCCCCTAGATCAGAGTGTAATTGCCAGTAATCAGGTCTGTTTGCTGCTGATAAAACCACTCTGAATGCGAGGAACCCTCTTTGTGTGATGACTCAATTATGCCAGAAGTGGCTCATCAAACCTGGCCCATCAGCTGCTTTAATAAATAAGGAGGAAAACTTGCTGCAGGCGCATTATAATTCCATTCATTCCATAATTAAATCCATTCCAGTTTTAACCCTTCGCTCTGTGTGCTTCTGGAAGAGGAAACAAAAACAAGGAGAGAGGGGGGTGGGGTGGGGTGGGGGGTTGGGGGTGGGGGGGGTGGGTAAGTACACACCAGACAGTGACCTTGCACAGAGCACCCATCCGTTCCCTATAATTCAAAATGATACTGTTGAAGAAAGGTTAAGAGAAGGCTTGCGCAGAAAAGGATGAGAATCAGTTAAGACCTGGCTTCTTTTTTGTATCATGTATGCATTGTTTCCATACGCAGCCTTACACAGTAATTATATTAAACAAGTAATCTAATCATAACAGTTGCTTGGTTGAGTGTGCAGCACTGACATTTTGAAATCTTATTTGGTGTAATCTCATTTGCCTCTATCATCTCGCCTGTACCCCTCTATCTGAAAGGAAATGTAAATAATGTAATTAATTTTATGCTCTCCAGAATCTTACTTTGCTACTCCGGCCCCGTTTTATTGGCTTCAAGATGAGGTATCAGCACTGTGTTGTTGTTTTTTTTTAAACTCCACCACAATAATGTCTGTGTTAATTACATGAGAGCGTCCCAAGTGCTCGGATAAGCTGGGAACAAGGGGACACAAAGACTCAAGGTCAGTGATGAATCTCCACAGCAGCTGCATGGTATTAATAAGGCATTATATGAAAAATAATCATAATAGCATCACTTACAACAAAATGCAAGAGTGCGTCGGGGTGTTTTACAGATATTTCCTCTCCACGGTCTCAGCTTGGATCCAGCCTTTCTGATAATGGTGAGAGGCATTGGTTATTCATGACTGCTGGACTGGGAAGGTCTCCCTCTTTTTTTTTTTTTTTTTTTTTTACCCCAGTCGCGGCCCATTCTCTTCCTCTGTGGTGGGAATGCTAGCAGATGGGGTTAGGGGGGAATGGGCTGGGCTCAAGGACAGCTAGCATCCAGATTAACACATAGAAAATCTCATAGACCCCAAGCATCAGGCTGCCTCCTTTCCCCCCTGAGAAATCTGCCCTAGACACAGGGAAACCGTCCTCTCTAAAGCATTATTTGTGTAGGGGTGTGTGCACCAGAGGAGGAGAAAGGGGGGGGGGGGGGGAGGGGCGCATAAATATGATTCAGCAGATGACGAACCAGCTCAAATAGTAGAGTCTTTTTTCATATGCTAATGAAACTGGGTGAATAACCCCCTTCCCTCCCCATCTTTTCCCCCTCAGTTTTGTTTTTTGTGGGGAAGTGCTCTGTGAGCTATAATTAAGAAGATGTTGTTTTCTTTTCTTTTTTCAAAGCTAACAGAAATAAATAATTCCATAATAAGATCTGTGAAGTGAAGAGGCTTAATGTACTCATTGTGTTCATCCTTGTTTTCCCTCTTGGATGTTTTGTATTAATTAGAAGCAAGCAATTTGATCTCTGTCAAGCAATCAATTTGCATTGTGCTTCTGAGTCCATGTGAGAGTATTAATGCTCTCTTACAATCTTTTTTCTGACTGTATGGCTCTGTGTTATGAAAGTACAACGCTAAAAATCTCCAGAAAGATGCAACAGAAGTCATTAAGTAACTCTATTTTCATATATGTTGTTTTTGTGTGTGTTCTAGATAATGAATTACACTATCACCTCCTGAGAAAAAACAAGTGGGAAAACATCGACCAGACTGGACAGTGCGGATCGGGCATCTTATCCTACAGAGTGCTTGGAAAACTACGATCAAAGGTAAACACCCAATCAGCTCTTACATTTTTCATTTGTGGTGAAAGTTACTTTTTTTAAGGGCCAAAAAGTCTCTTGTGATGAATGATTGTGCAACAGTGTTTTGGATAAGTAGCACTCTTAAGTGGTGGAGTGTCACTGCTCCTTTGACCACAGTGAACACAAGCAGAGATTGTTTTTTTACTTATGTAGAGCTGTGGGTGGTTGGCAGATAATACACTCTGTAAAAGGCACAGCTGAGTCAGCCTTTACCAAAGTAAATGTTGCCTGTAGTTGTGAGGTGTTCTCACTTGGATGTGTACCTGATTAAACTTCCTTAATACAAAGTTTAGTGAGATCTTTAATACGGTATTTATGTGTAAAGGACAATTCTAGAGTTTGAACTATGCTAATGTTTACTGGGATCAGTTTCTTCTCATAAAGAAGTGGCAGGTATCTGTGAATGTGAATTTTGAACGACATGGAAATAAATCAGCAGGTAGTAGTTATATTAAGTAATCATCATCTTTAACAAGCGTACTCAGTAAAGTAAATCTCTGGGTGTTTACTTTTGAAATAGGGATCCTACAACAATCCCAACAAATCTCTGATAACATTGACATGAGTAGTTGTCTTCTACACAGAAATGTAACGTCAGAGAAGAGGCTGGGATGGCAGGGGCAACAAACTGTAGATGGAAACTAGCATTCTTAACTTGCAACTTAAATAATTAAATGTATGTATTGTAAGCAGTATATAAATGGAATTAATAACAAGGTGCAATGTCGTTGCATGCAGATATACTGGGATTTTTTTTACATACATTTATCAACAATTCAAATCTATAAAGACATATTTTGTATTACAACTGAGCGTTGTCATATATATTTTATTTTTATACACCACTCTCCATCTATGGTTGCCAACATGTACAGTTATAATTACTGATGAATGTATGAAAAATGATATTCAACTTCATAATAATGTCTTACAAACCCTTTATGATATTCAGCTTGCTGCTTGTAAAGATGTCTTATAGGGCTTCGAATTTATATTAGCATTCAACTTTCATACATGGGTGACCAGCGTATTATACAGCCTAGCGCTCTGCATAAGAAATGACCCTCTGAGCAGGAGAAACGTCATACCATCATAATAGTTAGGGTCCATTATATACATTTCTCAACCAGATATGTATCAGGATATCATCTAAATTCTCCTGTTTGACCCTGAATGTATCTATTTGTTCTGCTTTTGTAAACACTCAGCATCACATGTTTGTCCATGTTGTTGCCGTGCCAGGACTACCTATTCGTACGCCAGAGTGTCCACCGAGGCCTTCACTAATGTCTTGTTACTTGTCACTTCTTATGTGAATTAGATTTACAGTAGCCTGTGCTTTGTCAGGATCAGCTTTGTCATTGTTGTGTGAGAAATGCACATATAGCAGACTTTATGAGCGGTGCTTACACAACAAAGGTTTGGGTTTGCTTGTCAGACTCAAACATCTATAATATGGGAAAATGGATATTCAGCTTTTAAATAGAAAGAAATATGAAGCAATCTTCAGATTCCAAGATTAATTAAGTTTTTACGTTTTTATGTGAAGTTTTCGAGCAGTATTGAATTATTTGTTGAATCCTGTAGCATTGAGTTTTCTTATGCTATAAGATGATAGCATGCTAACATCATTACAAACACATATTCCTTTATAAATCCAGATAAATACATAAACAAGAAAATGTCTAACATTTTTACGATGAAGTACTGTGTTTTACATGAAAAGGGCGCTTCTCAAATGTCAGGCATAAAAATAAAAAAACACACCCTGGTAACAACTGTGTGTGTCACTGGTGATATTTTAGTACTCTGATAGCATCATTTGAACTTTGATTAATGTCCATGTTATAATCTCAGGTTGGAAAAAAAGTAAGAGCAACATTTTGTTTTCAAAACAACACATTTATAGGAAATGTTGAAGCATGTCTGTGTGGAAAAGTGCAACAAACTAATGAGGTACATTCGTTTTTTACAGAATGTAATCTATAGTGTTTGTGAGTTGTTTGTCTCAATAGGCTGTAGTAATCAAAAGTAATGAACCTATTATGAGCAGGACCTCTGAGGGCCCGGCGTGGCATTAAGAGTGTGGCACATAAAAGGTTTATTAAAGGAAATTAAGGTCCATCACTGCCACACCTGCTCCCCTATTATAAATGTATGACAGGTCAGTGCCTTCAATCACAACAGCAAACGAGAGAGAGGAGTCATGTTTCCCATTACCAGGGAAAAGTAACAGCATATCCTATGACTCACAGATTTCACTGGCCTGTGACCACTATACGCCACCATCAGCCTGGAATAATTATGTTTAATAGGTTTTATTTGGGACACACAAGCAACAGCCCGCCAGAGTGGATGGATTTTAGCAACTATTTCTGTCTAAACACGCACAGGGAGGTTTTGTCCGTACATTCATGTCATGTTTTTGGTGTCATTACATGTTCCTCACTTTAAAAGTTTTTTTTTTTTAATCCTAAAATTATGTTTTACATTTTTTTTGAGAGCATTGTGATTTTGAACGCAAAACTGATTGTAAGGCTCACTAGCTATGATTGACAGACAAATAAAATCCCCACTAATCTTCTTCATCTTTTAAATGGTGATACTTATTTTCATATCAAATAAAGAAACTATAGTCAAAAACATGAAATCTGTATGGTTAGAGGATCATTTGTATATTTTCTTTACAGATGGATTCTGAAGGTGAAGAGCAAACATTGAAAGCCTGTAACGGTAGCACAGGTGAGTACAGCTATTTAACTAAATGCACACACACATATTCCACTCACCGCCATGGGCTAGGGGTATCAGTTCAACAATCCAACTTTATAACTGTCAATTTTATGTATTATCTTACCGGTCTGAAGAGCACTGCACTGCCATTTCATTATTCAGAGGGGAATAACTTCATTAAATTGAAACACTGGCTCAAATTAGTTAAGGAGTGTGTCTATATTGTGTGATTGAAAACCTCTAGACTGGATATGTCATTATTTGAGTGTTCAGGGCCTCCGAGGCCTTTCACTATCCGCGCTGCAGCTATTACTACATGTGGGGAAATTCATGAAAAGTGTTATTATTATTGGTCGTGCTTCATGCGAGTAGGGGTAGAACTTGTGAATGAGATGTACGCAGAGCCTCTGGGAAAAATTGATTTAGCCTTTTAGATCATGTTGTCAATGCTGTCAAAGGATGAGCGACTGTTTGTGTCAGACTGAATGAAAAGCTTTTCAGATCAATGAAAAGCCCACTTCTCCATCCTTATACTGATTACACCTGATGGCATTGGACAAGACAATCAAAAAAACCTCTTTGATAAAAAGTGGCATAAAACGATAGAAGCCCAGGTGATACTATATCCTTAAACCATTATCTACAAAACAAATATTTACAGAACATAAAATCTTATCAGCTCTAGTCCAAAAGGAGTGAGCTGCTTTGAACCTTTGAGGAAGAATAGGTGGGCAGATGCTGTGCCACAGTAGTGGAAATGTAAACATGACTTTTTATCTGATCTTTGTTTTTTGTCTGTTTCATAGGGCTTGCTGACTGCATCACTGAGATTCACAGGTAAACACTTTTAATTTTCTCATCTTTTTTTTAAATCTTCATGCCAAAAATATTTTTTTTATTTTTTCCTAGATCATAATTGTGATTTAGAGGGGTTTAACTTTATAAAAACACTTTCTTATTTAACCAGTTAGAGCTTAAAAAAAGCCAACTGAGGCCTTTGTTGACCCTGCTGGGCTTTTTGTCCCTTCCCCTCTTCCCTCCAGCCCATATGGGTCCATGGCGAGGAAGAGGAGTGCTCAGGAAGGGGTGCAGGGCGCCCCCGTCAACAAGAGAAAGTCCCTGCTGATGAAGCCCCGCCACTACAGCCCCAGTGAGGCATGTGAAGAGGAGAGCGAGGACCTGGCACCGCCAAAGGACAAAGAAGAGCTGAGGAACATTGACACTCCAGCAGGTAAACAGATGTCCTGTTGTTTTGTCTGTTTTGATGAACAATTGACGCTGAATTTTAAAATCCCATCTGTTGCATTCATATTTCCCTCCCTCTGCCATCAGCCAGCAGCCGCAGTCATTGTGCAGTGGAAGTGAAAGACTACACTGCTGGGTCCACATTAGTTGTGTCTCACGTCCACAAATTGAAGTTTTGACAGCTGATCTGCCATGATATTTCTGGCGTGGCTTTACCGTCTCTTGATGGGGCCAGATTTCAGACCCCCTCATCTGTCCTCTTTCAATAGCCCGTCCAAACCCATTGAATCCATAGAATGAAAAACTGAGAAAGAAAGGGAGCACCAGTTCACTTTGATTTAAATTAAACTTCTTACGTCCCTTTTAACTGAATTTTTATTGAAGTCCTCTTCTGTGAAATACAAACAAGCTTCAGCGTCGCTTGGCTGATGCTCTGATGTTTGACTGTTACATTTTTACAAAGACTTTACGACAGCACAGGAACATTTCATCGACAACAGTTAGAAATTGTGTATTTTCACTTGTGCCACTGGCCTTTTCACAAGCAAAAATGTTTTTCCTTTTTTCCCAATGAATTGAATTTGGTACTTTTGGCAACAATGCTCGTGGTGTACATGTGCATTCTCGCCCACTATAATCTGCGCTGATTTGGTATATTTTTAACGATGTAACTAAGCAACAAACGTAATTGTCCCTTTCAAAAGCTTTTGTTAGGCCCTCTAACACAGTCTAATACATAATTAGGCATAATGTCTACGGCTCATTATAGTACACATGTGTGTAGTTAAATGGACCAGGAGAGTAGCTCACTGAATTGTGTGGATTCATTGGAAATGGAATTTATTTGTTTCCTAGGTTCATATTACATTACAATTATCCAAGTAATTCACTGTGCATCATCAGTTTTTCCTTTTGTTGATGTGTATTTAAAATACTTTTCTTTTTTATCATCCAACAGTGATTGACTGCTGTATATTTTCCTGATTTGAACCTGATATTCAGCGGAGCAGATTTAAAACAAAACAAAATGCTGCCAGAATAAAATTTCAAAAAAAATCTGAGTGTTAAATCATCACGGATATTGATAAACAATTTCAGAGCATATTTTCCTGTTATTGTCAGTTTTGGGGGGGCTATTTTCTGTGTTAAAAAAAACAACAAAAATTGGAAAAGTGGACTGGAAGCAATAAGATTTTTTGCTGTGGGAAGCTGGTCATATCTGCATTTTAACAAAAAGGGAGAAAAATAAGCCTCTCGTTTGGTTGGGCCACACTGCGTTCAACTCCAGCCAACTGCAGCCCTGCTGCAGAGTGCTGGTAATGGCTATTCTGGAGTACAAACTGTTCACCTGTTCCAACACACAAACCACCGGAGGGATCCAAGTTTTTTTCCTCCATCCCTTTCCTTTTTTTAACTGCACTTCTGTGTCTCTGGGTTTCTATGTGTGTGTGTGTGTGTGTGTGTGTGTGTGTGTGTGTATATACGTCTGTGTGCCTGTCTGACTGTATGCCGCTGTGTCAGGCCGGGAGTCCATCTGGATGAAAAACAAAACCCTTGTTGCTTCCCTCATATATGTAAATAAGTGGCTTTCATTTTTTTTCATTCAAAAAGGTTTGTCTTAACACACCTTTTTCAGACTTTTTTTCACAACAGAAAAATGTCAATAACATATCTTCATATTGTTTAAAATATATTTGAAACTCTATATTCTAATGAATTTCATACTGTAAAAAATGACACACTAGCAAACAACAGTTTGTCTTTTTATTAGTGCCACATAATTGATGTTAAAGCTCTTTCAGTGGGGATTAAGTTTGGGGCTTTTTCTCATGAATAAGTAGTAGCTGTCTGATAATGCCTCTTTCTGTGTGTGATCTGATTCTCACAATCCATCTCTATCTATCTCCTCAACACATCGAATCCCACTTTTGGGTCGGGTGTCTAGCCACTTAAGAGGATCTAGCCCTACAGAAAGTAAAAATCCTCACAGTGCAAAGAGCCTTAATCGAGCATAAGTTTGAATGGTGTCGGGGGATCAAGAGAGATTTTGTTGAATCAATCCAGATGATAGCTTTCCATTGTTAATCACTGACCATGACTTACTATATAATCAGTGGTGTTAATAAAGACTTGTTTCAGATGCTTTTTAAGGGATAACATTAACCCTCTTTGTCCACTGATCAGACTTTTTGTGTGGAGGGCTTTGCGATATCTTCTGGCTTTCTGTACATGCGGCTAGGATTTCTGGATTTACCCTAAAAAGATTGACGGCCATGGGTCAACACAAATTAAATTATTAAGAGCACTTAGAAGAATAAGCTGGAGAAAAGAGATTTGGAGGAAATTAGTGTAGAAATGAAAGAAATAATGTGTGTATACATTTTAATAATTTGCCGTAATACTACTGCATTTTTCATTTATGGTATCATATCACACCCTGAAAAATTAGAAAAATCATACGACTGAAATGTATCACGTTTAAAAATGTATATATTTCTTTGTGTGAAAGAGTCGCCTCACTCTGCAATGTCTGATTCTGATTCTAATGTCCATGATGAGTTTTTAATATTGTCAGACTTTAATGAGAAGCTATGTGACGATCTAAGATGAGTCAAAAATGTAATAAGACAAATCCATAGAGGCAGCAGAAAATTAAGAAAACTGAAAAATGTCTTCTTTAATACATTGAATGGGTCCCATTAAATCATATTTAATATTTACGTCATGCTATTTCTCTTATTTTATTTTAAACTTCAACAGTTTTACAAAGACTCGTTTTCTTTTTCCTGAACTATCGATTTGTATTTTTAAGCAATGTCTTTTTAATACTCACTAAGCAAACTACGTGTTTCTTTGAACTCTACTGTGATCACTTTCTTTGTGGCTTGATCTTTTTTTTTTGTTTTGTTTTTTTTGACAGAGGTACAGTATGTAAACAAGTTCTGCCACACAGAACAGCAGCAGCTCAGAGATTTCTCTCCTTCATTTTCATGTTTATGTCTTTTCTTCCATCTGTGTCTTAAGGAATCCTCTTCTTTTTCCTTGTTCTCACCCCTAAAAAAAGCAATTATGTGTTTTTAAATTATTATTTTGTTGCAGATGACAACATGTTGCTGCTTTGCTTGCACTTAAAAATACACATAACTAAATCAACCACTGATGTTCAGGGTCCGCCGTACAATAAATCCCTCCATAATCTTGTCCTTAAAATCTTGCTCCAATTGGAGACACAGAAGAAGAAGAAAACAATTGTGTTTCTCATCCTCGGGGTTCATGTTCAACTAGCACAAAGAATAGTCAAAAATGTTATCCAAATATATTCTTGAAATATTAGAACCTTATGATCACATTGCAACATGTGTTTATACTAATCCTCTGGAAGGTTATGAAAAAACATGTTTTTCTCAAGATTTTTTTTGTCAACAAGTAACAGAAGAACTAAAACCTTTAAGGGATTTAAGGGAACATTAAAGAGGACATTCAATCTCATCCTGGATGTGACTGAAGGGTCACAAACTGTTGTGTCTTGAAAATACAAAAATATAATAAGCCCTTTCCTGTTGTTTCAGATGAAAACGTGACTGCAATCAATGGAGTTGACCACAAAAATGGCTGCTATGACGCAGCAGCAAAGTCTAGCGATTCTATCGGATGGTCAGAAGTTACATCTGATGGCTCGCCACAGTGTGAGCCGGACACATCTGAGCGTCTGATGGATGAAGATGAAGAGGAGCTCCTTAAAAGTAATGTAGAAGAAGACCAAAGTCACAACAAGATGAGCCGTACGTCGTCCCCTCGGAGTCTATACGAAGACATGAGAGAGGCTGAATGGGAGCCGCTGTCTCTGTCTGCCAAGGTGAATGGCCCCGGCTACAGCCCATCCAGAGCCTCTGAAGACCGGAATGGCCTCATGAAAGAAACGCCTCACCCAGAGTTCGGCGGATTGTTGGCTAGAGCTAACCTTTTTCAGGCCGAAGCTCTAAGATACAAGCCGCTCCCAACAGAGGAGGACAGTGAGGGGGAGGCGGAGGCAGAGAGGCCTCCTCGGCTGGATGGCTGGGCTCTGGGCCTCCATGAGAGAGGCCTCGAAATGGACCATGGGAGGGTGAACTTCAGCCTGTTGGAGCAGGCCATAGCGCTGCAGACGGAGCAAAGACAGGTCCTGCACCACGCCTACAGGGAGATGGACCGCTTCCTCCTGGAGCAGATGAGTAATGAGAGAAGGCACCACAGGATGATGGACATGGACGGTAGACTCAACTATCATGGAGGGAAAGGTAATGGAAAATAGAGTTTTATCTAGAGATAGACATCATGTGAAGAATCAGAAGTTATCATATTATTACTATTATTTCAATAATGTACCTTCCTGTAGCGTAAATCAGATGAACCCATTGTGATTAGGCACTCCTAAAACATTAAAAGAAGCATACGCATGTGACGGGGGGGAGGAGGAAAACAGAGGGGGGAAATCCTCTTAAGTATTAAAACAGTTTGGCAACAAGTGAAGTAATAAATTAACAGACTAAAATAAAGAAGAACAAAAAATTGTTCTGATGGAATTGCTACTACTCAGAATATTGGATTTTGATAGGAATCCACTGGATATTTAACCATGACCATAAGTCTTAAATCCTCCTAAAGTACCTCTCATGTTTCCCTCTGATTCTTCAAATGACTGCAGCTAAAAGTGTAATCCTAGATGTAATCTTTCGATGGATGGGCATTAAGAAGTGAATGCTCTGTGTTGAACTGCAGCCTTAACTAAAATGACAGATTAAGAGATGCATTTTGTGGAGAAAAAAAAAAAGTCTCTGGCTTTGCATGATATTTCAATCTGTTGACCTCTGTACAATATGTCGAAAGGAAAGTGCATTATAAGAATTTTTACTTTTGAGAATATTTTTTTTACATATCTTTAATGAATACATGTAAACACAGAAGGGCTTTGGAAGCAGCTTAGTGGTTGTATTATTTGTACGCATTGTTAAATCTTGTTTTACTGTGTCCACAGACTCTCCACGGACAGATAAAAAAGATATCAAGTGTCCCACTCCAGGCTGTGACGGCACAGGTCATGTTACCGGCCTGTACCCACATCACAGGAGTTTGTCTGGGTGTCCCCATAAAGTCCGAGTTCCACCGGAGAGTAAGTCCAACGCAGTTTGTGTAGCAGAAAGTCAGTTATACTTATAACCGCTGTCAGTTTTAGGATTTACTATCACACTCATTGAAATCCTCTTTAGCACAAACCCAAAGACAAAAAAAGACATGCTTACACATTCACTTCAATTCAAAGATGTACGAGAAACTTTTCAAACAAATTTACAGGATTTTCTCTCCCTCTCCTTTTCTCATAATGCGTTGTAATATATGAATGTTGAATTCTTCCCCCCGCCCCTCCTCACGTTGGCGATTGTTAAGTCATTTCAATATAACTCAACAAACATCCGACATTAAACAGTAATGTTACAAAAGGAACAGAAAAAGTAATTAACTTTTTCAAAAAAGCGCGTGCTCTTAGTCTGGAGGCAGTATTTGCAAATCAAAGGGCTAGCTAACGCTGTATTCAAAAATAAATAGACAACTCCAACAAACTAATTGGAGAATGTGCACAGAGAAGAAGTTTCTAAGGATACAGAGCGGACCTTTAACGACGCGTTTGTTTTGAAGAATATAATCAGCTGTCTTGTTACGCTCCTCTTTGCACTAAGCTATTTACATTTCAGCCACATTACAGAATTCCTCACAATGAGGAAGCCTTTTGCTTTTTTCTCCTCTTTCTGTCTCTGTAGGATCTTTGCTCTATAGGCTCTAATGCACCAGCCACCAACATAAATCACCGTTTAGCACATGAAAATGTGTTTGTTTTATTTCCAGAATGCTCAGTATATGTGTTTAAGCTTGATTACGTCTTACAGTCTCCTAATCTCCTTTGTCTCTCCTCGTCCCCTCAGTCTTGGCGATGCATGAGAACGTCCTCAAGTGCCCCACCCCTGGGTGCACAGGAAGAGGCCATGTCAACAGCAACCGTAGCACCCATCGAAGGTAAATCCACAGGAGATAATCATTAAAAAATCTGCACAATACTCACAGATGAGTTGCAGTATGAGGCTAATGTGTTTGATTTCCCCTCAAAACCAGTCTCTCAGGCTGCCCCATCGCTGCTGCAGTCAAAGTCTCCAAACCTCAGGACGAGAGCCTGAAATGCAGACAAACACCTGACCGCTCACCCAGGTACACACTGCCAGATAACATGGAAGATTTCCACTGCTTTCAATGTGGTCACAAAATAATTTCAACACGCATCCAGAATTTTTTTTTTTTTAGCTCCGTTGTGGACTGAAGTTGTAAAAGCAGAACTGAGGTTATGCAAAAAAAAAAAAAAGTGATAAACACTATTATTGTTGAGTAGAGTGTGGGATATTTTTATTCCCTGATCCCAGCAGAGCACACACAGACTATTTCCAGCTTTCCAAGCAGACATACGCAACGGTTGCTGGTCCTGTGAGTTCCTCTCTATTAGAGATGATAAAAGAGCAGAACTCTTTGTTCCCTGTGGATATATCATGGGCAGCATGCCCACTCCTACTATATTAATTAGTCTGGCAACCTGGCTGTGGATCTACAACACACATCAGATCCCAGACTCTATGTGTACAAAAGCACTGGCATCCCTGAATGCTTTAAAACAATGTCTATGCTTAAGTGCTTAATATGAGCCTGTTGGGCACTTGTTATTGCTTTTTTATTGCAGGGTACCAGTTTTTGACAATACAATATATATTTATTTGTTTTTTAATTTGTCTCCTTGTAGAGCCATGGGCCTGATAAAGAAGTTTGAGATGAACCAGTTGAACTACAGGCTCTCTCACCCAGTAGCAGCCTTGCAAACGAGCCTGACAAAAGACATGGACAAGTACAAGTACAGCAGAATCCGCTTTGATTATGCCAGCTTTGATGCGCAGGTCTTCGGCAAACAGCCTCTAATGGGGACTAACCAGGACCCAGAAATGTCTCATTTCCCTGACTGTAAGTGTTGTACGCTTTATTTTACTTAGAAACAAGGAATTTGTTCCTTAACATATTGTATGCACACCCTCTTTCATCGTGGCTTTTGTTTAGCTTCAAGGATGCATCTGTTTGAAATGTTTTTGCACTATTAAGTTTGAGTAGAACACCTGGTGTCTCAGTAACTAAATTATTCGCTAATTATTTGTCTTTAGCACCACAGCAGTATCCTGGCTTCCTTGGAGCTCCAGGTGGCCGCCTGCCCACCTCTGGTCAGCACAGCCCCCCGAGTCAATTCAAAAAAGAAGATGGTCTCCAAGCGGCAGCAGCGACTGCGGCCATCCTTAACCTCTCTACTCGCTACCGGAAGAACATGGAGGCTGTTGCCGGCCGGCCCTTGGCAACCTCCACAAAGGTAATCAAATTAGACCACTTGGAAAGGTATTTAATGTGGTCATTTTAAAGGAACTCTGATTTGTGTATAAAAAGGGAAGACATCAAAAGACAGAATTTGGCAAAGGGAGCTGGGCGCTCTGGTGGCAGAAAAACAAGGAGGGTTCCACTCTATAAAGCTTTAATGTACACAAATGAAAATTTGTGTAATCACATGAAAAGAAGAAAAAACAATCAGCCTTCTTTCCCAATTACAACTACTTGAATATTCTTTTTTAGTAAACATGTGGTCGTGTATTTTGTTCGACATCAGCTGGCATGTAAAAACCCTGAACTGTTGTCTGAAACTGCATCTTGCCCACTGCAGATGGCAGAGGATATTTTGCTTAGTTATATGATCCAGCATAGGCTGTGTGTCTACACACGAACGTCTTTAAGAGCGTTTTACTGGATTAAATCAATCAGCTGAAGGAGTTAACATCTGAAAAGTTTAATTCACACTAAATCCAAACTCGTCTGCTGTCATTATCTCTGGCGATGTGGCATTGTGTTCACATTTCTCTTAACTCTCTTTATGATTAATATTGATTGCATTCTGTGGGTTACATACGTGCACACTGTACTGTAGATGATTCAAGGTTTCCACACCTACACAGCACAGATCCTTGTCTCCCAGCTTGTTGAGCTGAGAATGTGGCCTTGTACCAGGTACCAGCCCACTGAATGAATAAAACAGTGTTAGCAAGTTAATCATCTGTTCTCGTTTGCAGCTTAGTTGTCTTGGAGAGACGTACAAAATAAAGAACAGCTTTCAGGTCTGAAAAAAGAGGGGCCATATTTAGAGTGTTATATGTCGTCGGATGCTTTAACTTATCTGCATATGTATATGGCATGTTGAAATATCACGCTGAGAGGGCCAAATAGCTCGTCTTAAGAGTGTAAATTCAAGCTCATTTTGTTTATCAGGCGCTTAGAAGACATCATTGGGTCTTGAATCATTGCAAAAATTTAAGAACTTTATCCTGAGTTTTTGTTTTTTGATGCAGTTAAAAAAATACTAATTAAAATAAATGACAGAAATTCTTTTAGTTTTGCACTGGTGTAATTTTGACTATGTGCACACAAATGGCTGGATAATTAAAGTGGACAGCCACATCCAACGTCCATGTAAATGATCCCCTTTAATTAATTTGAAAAGCTCCCCTTTGTTACCAAAAAATAATGATGTATAGGGTTTAATGAAACATATGCGTTGAATAATTGGTTTCGTTTATGGAAAAGGGATTTCAGCATTTAATGAGGTAAAACTTTTAATACCATAAAACAGCCATAAGTCATCATGCGATTGCGTTTCAGCGCAGAAACGACAAACACATCTGTCAGCGGGGAAACTTATGCCACATTAAGCTTTTTAATTTTTGCTATAATAACGATGACCTAAAACCAGCCTGCCCCCCCCACCCCCTCCCAACCCCCCTCCCTCCCAGCTGCCATCTTGGTTGTGTGTCCTAGAAAACAGATGACACAGCTGTCACTGAAAAACTACACACCAGTGATTATTTTTTTGTGTTCAGCAGAATTAACGCTGGCTTAGTTTGGTACTTTGTCTGGTGTCAGATAACCGCTGTATGTATTATTTAAATGCATTGTTTGTTTGTGCTGCGTTTCAAGACAATTTTTTTTCATGTTTACAGAGAAATGTTGTCTGGTTCAAGTTTACCATATCGCTGCTGTCATATAAATGAGACATCATACTGTTTTATTTACATTGCTTTAAGTGTAATTAGAAGATAGGTTCTATTTTTATCCCCCAATTTATTTGTTTTCATATGGTAGCACACACTGCAATGATGTACCAGGCATCCTTTTTGTACACTTTTACAGCAGTGTGTTGTTTTGATGTGTAATCGTGGATTTGACATTAAGAATTCAGCTACTTTGTCCTCAGGACATGCTCATAGAGGTGGATGAAAATGGAACCCTGGACTTGAGTATGAAGAAGTGCAAAGAAAATGTCAAAGCAAAAACACCTCTGGAAGACCCGCTGTCCCTGTCCGAGCCCTCTGTGGCCAAAGGGGGGAGCATGCTCATCAGCCCCGCCTTCTACCAGCCACTGTGTGAGAGAGACAGCTGGGAGAGCCCCGTCCCTGTCAACTTCAGCAAAGCACACCTTTTACAGGAGCCAGAGGTAAGGGGAAAAAAAACTGAACAACTGCCACATTAGATGTTTTTCCTACAAATGTCAAATATGCACCAAGTGCTGGGAAATGTGAATGACAAATAATGAACATTTGAGGCTCAAAAGGAGGGTACCTACATGTGACCAAACAAAGGAAGTTCCTTTTACAAAGCAAAAATAAACCAGAGTTGCACTAATAGACCAAAAAAATAAAGATGGACAATGGAGCCCTGTTTCTGGTGAAAAATGCTGGAAACAGTAAATCAGAAATACTCAGGACCTTAGTCCCCAAACACCCCCCTTGATTTCTCTTATTTTTAAATCAAACGGAGCCTTACAGTTACATCTTCTGTGAGTTTCTTCTAATATTAAAAAACTAAATTGACTAAAATAACAATATAAGAACTCCCAGTGTAGGCCTTAACAGGAATTTATAGGAATAATCAAGTTATCTGAGTTAATTTGACATGAAACACTGTTTTAAAGTCCTTTCATTGTTTTTTAGGAATTAAAAAAATACTCACTCTTCTTGTTATGGACAAGTTTGTGGCCTAAAAGTTGTCAAATTGAGTCTAAAATACTAAAAACAATCCATTTTTTTCTTGACTATAGGTAGTTTTAGTTAAAAAAACATAGAATAAAGACACGTGAAAATAGCCAGGTTTTTTGTCTCTTTATCATATAAATACTAGAATCTTGCTAAATAGTTGAGTGACTTTAAAATATATAAATACACTTCTGAAATCACCAAATGCCCAGAAAATGTGGGAAATTCAAGGTTCTGCCATTCAAAAAAAGATACATGGAGAATATTTATGAGAATATTTTTACTTTTTAAAATATGTTTTACACTGAGTACAGGTGTTGATCAGGTCTAAATAATTCTTAATATTGTTTATGTAATGTTTTCCTCTCAGTGGGTTTTCATTTGTTGTTCATATCCTGAGGTATCACACTACATCTGACCTGCTTTGGAAACATAGACAACATCTGGTGACTGCACAATCTTGGCAGTTGAAAAAAAAAAAAAAAAAGGAAATCCATACTTCATGGCTATACATGATAAATACTATGTGGATTACGTGTGACTTTAAATGGATGTATGGTTTACTACAGTATAAGTATCCTTAAGTATAATCTCTCTGCTTTGCACTCTAACCCTCAGGGTTTGTGTTTTAAGAGTATTATTCAGGGCTTTTCATTAATTATTCACTTTTAGGTCATTGCAGATTGTGGTCAGGCTCCTGATAGACAGTTAAAGCCATGTTTTTGCTTGTTTCTTTCTCTGCAGGAGGATTACGATCACATCTCTTTGGAGGACCAGCACTATCAAGGAGACGGCAGCATGCTGAGTCCCAAAGCCAAGCTGCTGTTACGAGATTCAAAGAAAGAGCTTTTGAGGTATGAAGAATGGAAACATCTAGAGGCATCTTTCTCCAGTCAGCTGTGTATAATGTGAGCCTCCCTTCTAGTTGGCAGATGGTCAGCATTTACCAAAGGAGTTTAAGCCAAAAAAAACAAAAAAAAACATACCTTTGTTTCAATAGGATAGTTTGATAAAGTGAGTGAAAACACACTGAAACTCACACATCGTTATAACTGGTTTCTGCAGGTTCTTGTGGAGAAGAAATGTATCTATTTGAAGTGAGTTTCCTCCCTGTATGTCCTGTAAAAGCTTACAACTCTTCACTCTTGTAGTTAGAGTGCATGCTCTGCTGGCTCTCCTCTTGAGAATCACACGACAAGAAAAAGTAGGATCCTGTAGTTTCCGCAGCACAGCAACCCCCCTCAGATCTCTTCAGTCACTTTCAGAAACATTAAACCCGATGTTGAGCAAAATCATTTTCTACTAAACTTCCTGCTGTACTAACTCTCTATAATACCAATGAAAAGGTTGTTAGTGTAAAAAAAAATAATTAAAAAAATCAGTTCAAGCCTGGCAAAGTCTGTGGGAAGTGGAGTAATCTGTGCATTAAATGCTTTGTGTTCTCCTGCAGCTGTCCGACCCCAGGCTGTGACGGCAGCGGCCATGTGACGGGGAATTATGCATCACATCGGAGGTACCATAATTAATTACTATCTCATTAGTACAAGCTAGCCGATATAAAGACAAGAGGGGGGAAACAGTGCTGAGTGCTGAAATGTTGTTGATTATTACAGTTGCAAACTTGTCACATAGCTCGTAGAGTTTAATATCAAACGTCACTTTTTAAAAAACACGCTGACAAGAAAAAGCTTTCTCCTGACAAGGAAGTGGAATTGTGTTTTCATATAATGTAGTATAAATATGCATTGGGACATTGTATTAAGATTATTCAATTCAACTGTGATCAAAGAGTGCATTAAAATGACTGTTAGCTCTTTATCCTCTCTAGTGTGTCTGGATGTCCCCTGGCTGACAAAACACTCAAATCACTGATGGCAGCCAACTCTCAGGAACTAAAGTATGTGTTTTGAAAACTGTTATTGTTGCTAAAGGATTTATCACGTTGAACTAGGCAGCTTGTTTTTACCTCAGCTTTGGGTCAATGCTTTCCTTTTTTTTAAAAACTTTTTTCTTCCCTTTTTCTACTAAATATTATGCGACAATTTCCATGAACTCCACATGAAGTTGTTTTTGCTTTTTCTACTCTCTTTCTGCATATTAGCATGAATCCAGCGCTCTGCTCGCAGTCTTTTGCTGTAAAAAGCACCTGGTCTCTGTGTCTCTCAACCTGCAGGTGCCCAACACCTGGTTGTGATGGATCTGGACATGTGACTGGGAACTATGCTTCGCACAGAAGGTAGCACAGAGAAATCGTCGCAACTGAGCATGAAATACATTTATCAGATGCATGACATTCAAACAGATGGTGAAAGTCTCACTTTATGCTGCAAACATGCTGCACTTTTTGATTTCTTGTGCTTATTGATTTACTTGGCTGTCTTTACCATACATCCTTCAGATGAATTTCTCTGCACAGGATTTTCTTGTTAAACAATCAAAGTACACTCAGATTTGAGACTTTGTCAGGTTGCTTTGAGCTATTGGAAAGAATAAATTAACTTAATGCTTCAACATTTTTATTTATTTATTTATAGATTCAGATTTGTTTAAACATGTTCAACCTCAAACTCGGCATACCTTATAAAGCTGCCAGTAACAATTCAGCTGCTTTATTTTTCCTCACATTAACCCGTACTGTCTCCAATCGTCTTTAGCTTGTCAGGATGTCCACGTGCCAGAAAGGGAGGTTTGAAGCTCACACCAAACAAGGATGACAAAGATGAGCAAGAGCTTAAGTAAGAGATTTTTTCCCCCTCATCCCATGCTGTCATGTTTTTTTGTTTGGAAAATAAAACAAGAAAAACATTGTGAAAATGCGTTATGTGTTTGTGCCTGTGGCTTTATACCTGGAGGCCATTAAGTTAAACAAAGAAAATAATTCTTCTCTTGCCGTAACATTAGTGAATTATTTTCTAAGGATTAGCTGCGTGTTTTTGTGGGATTTTTTTTTCCCGGGGTTTTTGTATTTTTCCTATTTTCTGAATGGACTATCTTGCTTATTACTCCTCCCTGAGTGCTTTTTTGTAATTATACTATATTAAGAAAATGTTGAATTGCCCGCTCTGATGGCATCGCTCTCATTTGCAGCTTAATCACTGTCTGGGAAAGTGTTATTGAAAAAAGGAAATAATGTAATTGATTTGCAGTTAAATCCAAAGTCAGATATATGAGCTCTTGTTTACTTATACATCTGGACACAGATTTTTTTCTTTTTAATTACTAATGCAAGGCCACGAGCTTAGGAATTAGACTGGAATAGATCTCATACACACTAAGAGAGAAAGGGAGAGAAAGGGGGATGGAAGCAAATGTCCCTAGATTATTGTAAATAGTGGGCCATATGGCATGGCTCCATTGTCCTGGTGCCTTGCATCAAGCTACCTACCTGTGCTGGTTGGAAGTAATGGGACTGCTGTTGTTTTGTCCTCTAAGTGCTGCGCTGCTGTCGAGTAACAAAATGCTGAAACAGGCTTTTTGCAGCAGCACTCTGCAGCATGTGTGCTATTTGTATCATCTCAGGTGACCTCTCACCTTTATCAATAAGGGAAAGGGTTAGCCACCCCCTAAATTACGTTCTTTCGCATGAGGGGATCCATGACAATTATCTGTAATTCATGTCACTCCATTACTGACCTGCAGAAAACAGGCCTGGATTCCAACTGACAAACTCTTAATGATATTCAGAGTTATGTTTTCAAGCACAAATATCAGCAACCTCCAAATGCACGCACTGAACAGAGCGCGTGTTCCACCCCAAGTTTTAGTGGATTAGTAACTTATAGTTAATGCGATTATTTCTAGTTTTGGCGACTTTATTTTTAATCAGCATTTGGCTGGATTAATCAACTTAATGGTTAACAAATCTTCCGGTCTAGTTATTGAAAGAGAGATTTGTTTTTTTTTAATGATGTGGTTATTTTTCTCTGAGCAGTTAAATGTTCTTGTTTTTTGTCTGCAGCTTAGAAATATTATTAAATGCAAGTTAGTCATATTTTCCCCCCCGTGTGAATCAGCAGCGTTTGCAGGTTTACAGCGTCGCTCTGAATGTCTTTCTCTGGTAGGTGTCCAGTAATCGGATGTGACGGGCAGGGCCATATATCGGGAAAATACACATCCCATCGCAGCGCAGGCAGTTGTCCACTCGCTGCCAAAAGACAGAAGGAGTCGTCCGTCAATGGGCTGCCCTTTGCCTGGAAGGCCAATAAACAGGAACTGCCCCATTGTCCCTTGCCTGGCTGCAATGGCCTTGGACATGCCAATAATGTGTTTGCCACTCACAGAAGGTGAGGTCGCCTGTCCTCCATTTTATCTTGAAACAATACAGCCGGTCGACATGTTGCTTTCTTTCTATGGCAGCTTCACTCTCATTAACAGTCTCTATTGATGCTTAACTTTTGTGATATCCTCCGACCTAAAATATTGTCCTTTATGACCTGCTCAACTAGCTTGTCGGGCTGCCCACTGAATGCACAGAGTATCAAGAAAAAGCACTCAGAGGAGGAGATGATGACTATCAAACTGAAAACAAGCAGTGGTAAGTTACTCTGACATTCTTTGAAATACTCAAGTAGTTTAGATCCAAATACATACTGGTATTGGCATCTGTGTTTTCGGTTTGAATGTGAAAAATTGAATGTTGTGCTTTAACTCAGGTGTTGAAAACAAAGAGGATATTCAGTATTTGGATCATGAAATTAATGAACTGAATGAATCCAACATGAAAATAGAAGCCGATATGATGCATCTTCAAACCCAGGTAAATATCTACTCTGACAAGTTTCATTTTAAGGACATAGAAGAAGAAAAGTTTTAGATCTCAATTTTACACTGTTGTCTTGTTTTTTTGTACCCGAAAGCAGATCTCGTCTATGGAATGTAACCTGAAGACAATTGAAGAGGAGAACAAGATGATCGAACAGCACAACGACAGCCTCCTGAAGGAGCTCGCTCGCCTTAGCCAAGCTCTCATTAACAGTCTAACTGACATTCAGCTGCCTCAAATGGTACAGTAAGCCTTGACCACAGACTACACTACCACTCATTATATCTAACCTGTCCTGCAAGATATCTCATTTTTCTATAAATTGTCTTTTCTGCTCTGCTGTTTTCACTAATAGTCGCACATGTTTTTGTTGCAGGGACCCATCAGTGAGCATAATTTTGAAGCCTATGTGAACACATTAACTGATATGTACAACAACTCGGAGCATGAATACTCTCCAGAGTGCAAGGCCCTCTTGGATAATATCAAACAGGCTATTAAGGGCATCCATGTTTAAGCTGTAGAGCTACCAAGAGGTTTCTTTGACTTGGGATAATGGCACTAGATAGCTCTATTTTACTGAAGAGTGCTGGCTTGGCTGCATGTGTAAGACGAGGCTTTTGGAAATGTGTTTGGCATTTCCCCTGTAAATACACTGCAGAGAAAATGACCAGCCGGATTTGTAATGCTTTCTCTGTTTCTGCATTCACTTGATATGTTTATCCTGGTGAGATTTTTACCCCCTCTTGCACTTAATTATTTTGTATGGTTTGCTTGATTTTAATCTGTATGTGTTCATGTCATTATTATATTATTGCTATTTATTATTATATTTGTTCATCAGTGTATTTATTTCCTTGATTTTTATTTATTTCTAGAATTGTAAATGATTAATATTTAAGAAATCTGTTTCTGCACATTGTAAATTACATAGAAGCACATTCCAATTTCATGGCATACTTACGCCATCTAGTGTTGAGAACGTATATTATTATTATTATTATTATTATTATTATTATTATGATTATTAGACCCTAAGTTGGATCTCCCTTCAGAGTTAGAAAAAAAACTACCAAAATGATGAAGCTTCAATATTTGTAAGCATTGCTTTTGCTTTGTTTATTGGAAACTGAATGTAAGACAAAGTGACCACTGGGATTAAGAAAATGCAATGCAAATGTACTGTACCTATTCCTTCTCAAACAATAGCAGCTGAATGCAACAAGGTGACAGTGAGCAAAAATGCAACATCATTTAGTGACCTGAATGTCAGATAACGTGCCACAAGAAGAGTGCAACAAAAATCAAAAAAAGTCCACTTTGTCAAGATGTCTTTTTTTAAATATAGATATTAAACTGCCTTCTGTGCACACACTCTGGAGTGTGCATATAGTATGTGCCTAAATGTATATGAATCCATAAAAATATACGAGTAATCTGTTTTGTGGTAGGACAGTATTATGTGGATGGTGTCTAATTTATTATACAGTACAATTATTTTCATAGGAGGAAACGTTTCTGATGACTGTTTGAAATACTGTTGTCTCAGTAGCTGTAATCTCAGAGCCAGGTTTTGAAAAATCACGACTGAGATAAAAAAAAATAATCTGGTGTTTATTTCAACCTTTGCTAGCATTCAGAGGGGAAAAAGAAAGGAGTAAACTTTTTAAAACAAACATCTACTTTAGTTTTTTTTCTGTTAAACTGCTTACAAGCCTTAACATCTCAACCATTCGTACACTTTGAATACCGGTGTAACGCTTGAAGCAGATTGGAGTAGTAACTCACATTTCAGTTTCAGTCAATAAATGCAAAAGAAAAAAAAATAGACAAAAAACATAATGACAACATAGACAAATGATAGTTGTTGGCTAATCAGTTGTTCGTTTGCATCAATTGCACTTTTGTATTTGGGTTATTTGAAATGTTTTGTTCACCACACTGCCCTTGACTTTAACAGAACGAGGGGAAAGAAATGCTGAAGTCATGTCACCATACATTATGTTCATTTCAACAGAAAATAAATTGAATTTATTTGAGCCATACACGTTTTATTTCTACTAAAAAAAGAAAGAAGTCGAACACATGTAGCCTAGGAAATTTCAAAGAAAAACAAAACAATGTAACAGCAAAAGAGCCAAATTACAAAAAAAAGGACCCTATTTTATCCAAATACTCAAAATGTTTTAAAGAAATTTAATCTTGAAAAATTTGAATCACATTCTTTAAACCTAACAATCCTTTATTTATTGATGATTTCTTCTATTTAATTCTCTCTACCACACATTGTTTGCTCAGGAAGTTTTGTGAATAATTTTTATTTTTCCCTTAGTATTTGATGTTTTGTAATGTGAAATGCTTTTTTTGTGGAACGATAGTATGATATGAAATTGTATTGTATTTTCTTTCTTTTACATGAAAATGTAATGCTTTTTTTCAGTTGAAGTAGTTTGTAAATTGAAACTTCCTATTACTTTTACTATTTCATAATAAACAGATATGCGCTGTGTTGTACAGTTTGTGTATGGTAGAAATAAACTTTTCAAATGCTCGTGTGCTTTCTCAAAGCTTCTTTTGTTGGTGAAATGTAAACCCCGTCACCTCTGAAATATCAAGCAAGGTTTGAGATTTCCTTTGGTACTAGCACCCCTGTGTGGTGAGTTTATGGTATTACATCGAGGGTGGCGGGGAGTGGTCAATGGAGTCCATACGCTGAGCTTTTCAGGTTAGATATCAAAATAAAGGGGCTGTATCTTTGACCTTAAGGTTTTAAAGAAGTTCAACATAAGACGAAGAAAAGTGGTAAATGATGGAATATGAACAAATCATGGATATTTCCCTTATTTTTAATTTAAGATATATGCATAAAAACAACAATAAAAGATAACTATTTACACTCGGTCATCTATCACGATTAGTAAGTTAATTGGAGTAATAATGATATTTTGATAGTGTTAAAGGATGCAAGTAAAGTGGAAACTTTAATGCATCAGATACTCAATACATACATTTTCTATATAACATTTGCATACTTCTATTAGAGTAACATTTTCAGTGCATTACTTTAACCCAATGGTCCCCAACCTTTTTTGGCTTGTGACCACACTTTGACTTCATAAAACTCAGGGGACCTCAGACATCCAGATTTTTACAACAATGATAAATATACATGTGATAAAATTGTGTTTCAAGTAAACATTCATTTAAGACCACAATAAGGCTGTTTCAGGTATATAATTGTGGCTGGGGGCCGGGATGAGATTTGTGCACAATGGGAGGATTTTTCTTTTTCTCAGTGTACAATGTGTACAGCCCGGTGAGCTTGTATTTACAAGACTGGAAACGAATGCTGGACGCATGAAGCATGGATGAGAGATAAACCTAGATACTGCAAGTTTTTTTGTTTTTAGCATGGGCTGCGACCCACAGTAGGTCTTGCTGAACTGAATAACATCTTGTAGCTTAATTAAGCCCGAATGCTCAAATATATATACATGTATATATAATTAGAAATTTCATGGGACCCCATTTGAATATCATCCGACTCCATGCCTGCTTTAACCTGTAGAATAGTATTTCTACTTAAAGTACTTTTACTCAAGTAGAGGATCTAAATGCTAACCACACCATTGGCAATTCCTTCTTTCCAATTTAGAACAAATGTTCATTCCTTTGACCTTCATAAATATAGTAAGATAAATGTTCAATCAATGACCAAAATGCTTGCATGAAAAAATAGATTCAAATCTTATTTACTTGTTGATTCAATTAATCATTTATTTTACTTTACCTTAAAAAAACACTATTAATCCTTTCTTAGAAAGTACTAAGCTAACCAAATGTGAAAACAAACGTGATGGTAACATAAACACAGTAGTTAGACAAACTCTAAGAGAACATTTGTTCATCTCTGGTGTAAATACTTCTCTCTGTCCCTGAATCTATAAATGAAAGGCTTGTCAAATCAACTATAAAAGTGACTACAAAAGTAAGAGAAATAACAACATAAATCTCAATAAACAAGTAATTACATCAGATGTGTGCCACTCAACAAACCTGAACCTGTTTGAACCCTGTAGGAGCCAATTGTATTTAATTATGTGTTTGATTTAAATCGTTTGGTTTGTTAATTGATTTACTTAATGTTGACACTAGGTGGTGATAATCCATAGTGTGGGTTAATTAGTCAGCTGGTATGGTTAAGTGTTTATAGGTCCCAGATGAACTGGAAGTTGGTGGCATGGGGTGTGGGAACAAACAGTTCTTACCATAAGCGAACAATTAAAATCATATCATCATCACGATTTGTCTGCTTCTTTTACAATAAACGAGCACAACACCCAAAGTCATTTCATTGTGGACATTTGTTTAATATTTGGATATTCTTTAAAGGCGAATTCCTTACACCTATGCAGGTGACTAAAAGTAGAATTTAGAAAGGTGGACATTGCATATTTTAGACACTACAAGCCCGCCTCTCTTTTTCCTTTCAAAACTAATGAATGACAAGACACCGTTTTTGAAGAGCTGCCTTTCTGACAGACTCTTAATCCCGTCTCTTTCTCCAACAGTAATGCCGCTGTTCTGGAGGGGAAAGTTATGCAAATACCGTCTTACAATATAAATCTCTGTGTTTTTGATGTATCTTTTGACCTTCACTTCAGTGAGAAACAAAAGTCAGCATATGCACATGCAGTGCAACTAGAACAAAGATATATAGTAACCCAGATAATAAACCACGGTTTAATTTGTGGTGTGGTAACAACACAGAATGCAAAATATGAGGCTGCTGGCTCACACCCAACACCACCACAGACATATTTTCCACTATGCCCCACAGGGACTGGCCGTAATGTATATTCTGGAGAGTGCGCTCCTGGAGGGGTGAGGATATATAAAGTATCTTGACAGCGACATACACTCCTGGGGTCTGACCTCAGCTCACCCTGCTGTAGTAAACAAAGTCTGTTTACATTTATCTAATGAAACAACAGGCTACAAGGTGTTTACTTTAATGGACCAAGCAAGTGTGGGCGCATCCAAAAACCCTGCTGTTGTGTGCTGCAATGTTTTTTTTTTAAAGAAATATACTGTACATTTTTATAAGGGCTTTATAGCCTCTATTGAGGACACTGAGGTCGTGTCTTGATGCAGTGCTATAGTGACCTGAGGAGGGGTTTAAACTCTGGATAACACAAGTAGCACACATGTTTTCAAAGTGATATTTTGTAGTTATCATCTTTAAAAAAATATATTAACAAAACAAGGAGCGTTGTGTTTTACATTGTTACCCTGAAAGAGTGGATCAGAAGTGTAAAAAATATGACACAAACTTCAAATGTAAAGGCTTTTTTTGGTGGTAGATCCAGTCTTTCTGCAAGGGGTTTAAACTCTTTCCCCATTATTTGTTATGTCCTGTTAACAGCCCTGATTTGATGTATAATAGCTAATTATGAGGGTAAAATAAGGCCATCCCTGGAATGGAGATGCTGAGAAGCTATTATGGCCGTGAGTGACTTGAGTAATGTCTCTGAATGAGTTGCTGCCGACAGTATTCAATCACTAAATGATTGCCTAAAGTCTACATCGTAGTCTGTTTTGTTGTCATGCACCCAGGGTGCAGTACCTCACTGTTATGCAATGAAAACAGGAACACTGAAGGAGACAAACGATTCACCTTAGAGGAACTGAAGGAGAAAAATGATCTCATCCTGGAAAAAAAGCAGTCCAGAGCGTAAAGAGTACTGAGGAGAATCCAGAAAATTAACATTGAATATCTCCTTTCTTGAAGTCATCAGCAGCCTATAAGTAGCTAGCATAACTAACATATCTACATACAATTAGAAAAACACATTATGAATTAAATTTAGCTGTAAGTTGTACCATTTTTAATGCAGATTTTGCACACTAGAGTTCCTTAAACGTGTATAGCATGATCAAGAGATGAGGGGAAGCGAGGCCTTTGAAACCTAGCATGTCTGATTCAGAGGA